>NC_044032.1:495198809-495498872 GCF_901765095.1 Microcaecilia unicolor
TCCTTGTGATCTTGGGCAAGTCACTTAACCCTCCATTGCCTCAGATACAAACTTAGATTGTATGCCCACCTGGGACAGAGAAATATCCAGTGCACCTGAATGCAACTCACCTTGAGCTACTACTGAAAAAGGTGTGAGCAAAATCCAAATAATAATATGTACATTTTGAAACACCCATGATATGCCCATTCCCTTCCATAACCACACCTCTTTTGAACTGCACACATTAGAATTTAGGCACAGTTCATTACAGAATACGCTTAGCGACTTTGTGCGCATAAACTCTAATTATTGCCAATTAGTGCTCATTATTGCTTGTTAGGTGCCTTTATCAATGTTGATTACCTTTGTAAGCCAATTAAGTTATGCATGTGGTTATAGAATGCACTTAAATTTCAGCGTAGAACGCTAGACATGCTATATAGAATCCAGCAGATAGTGCCTATTGGGATGAAGGACCATCTTGGTGAACAGGTATTGTCTCTCTCCGATGTCTCTTTACCTACGCCCCCCAGATAGAACTCTTCCCCCTCCCTTAATTTCTCCAGTAGCTGGGGATTCCCAACAGGTATTTCCATTACCTTTGTTGTCTCAGCAGAATTCTGTGGCCTCAGCTCATTTGCTTAATTTTACAATGCTTCCTGAAATTATTAAGGTGCCAGATTCTGGTGCATTTGCCCCAGTTGAGGAAACAGCTACAGAGATTGCTTAAAAAAATCCACACACATTTGGATGTTGAACTCTCATATGGAAGAGATGTTAAAATGTGTTATAGCAACTTTCTCTGAACAGATGGTTACTAAAAGAGGTAATATGGATGCTAATTTGTTGGCCTTGGATAAGCAAGTTTCAGGGATTCTGGCTCACCTTGCAACCCTTCAGGCTTCTTTATGTTCTTTTTGTGAAAGATTCTCATATATTGCATTTGAAAATGGAAATGTTGGAAAATGCCCACAGGGCTTGCAACCTTCGCTTTTTGAATTTTCCTCAGATATATTTACGTTTTCCCGAGATTCTCCTCATTCTGAAACTATTTTATCGAGTAATTGCTATTATTTGCCAGCTAAGAAGAAGCAACAGCAAGTAGACCAACTGGTCACACAGAAGGTTGATTTGATTGTTTTGCTGAGGTTATACAAGATATAATTTCTCCTAGGTCTTCTCTTTTGATTACTTTTAAAAATTAGAGTGATGTCACTAGTATTGAAAAATGTTTTCCTGAAAAAAGATGTGAGCATCAGCGGATCAATGATTAATGTTTATCCTGATGTCTCCTGGGTCACTCAACTTAGACAAAAGGCTTTTTAAATATGAAACTTAGACTGGTGGCTTTGAGAGCAGGTTTCTTCTTAAAATTTCCATGTAAATATATTATCACCTTTCAAGGGAAATAGTATGTTTTCTGGGAATCTGTACAATTAGAAAATTTCCTTGCAGGACATGTAAGTGAAGGTTTTGTTAGGAGTTAATGTAAAAAGTAACTGCACGCTATAGTGTGGTATCTTCCTTTACTTTTATTTTTCTTTTTGGATTATGCAGGTTGTTTCTCCCCTTGATGTGGGCTTGTGGATATCAATGTATTTTTTACACTATTATGTATGTTATTTTGTTTTCTTTGTATTTCGTTTTCTTTTTTTTCTGTTCATGGAAAATGATTAAAATAATTCAATTAAAAATATAAATATAAATATATACGGTTCCAGGGTTTAATGTTAGAGCTTTATCTTTGTAGCAATCATTCCTTTCCTTTTTGGATAGGGGATTGGACACTGAGGGCTCCAGAATTTATAAATTTCATAGACCTCCAAATCTGTATTTATATTTGTGGATACTGCACACTCTTTCCAAAGAGGGTACAGTCTTTAGGGAATGAGTATACAGTCTCTCACAGTGTGTGAATGTGTGCACCATTGCACATGCATGCATGCATGCACTATTAGTGCACACTCTTTCTGAAAGAATGCACCTTTTTGCAAATACTGCTCACTTTCCCACTAATTCTATAAACTTGCACACACAATTTTGACACTTGGCATGCAAAGTTATTCACACAGGTTGTAGAATACTGCCAGTTATACTCATTTAGCTGCTAATTGACTTTAACAACCAATAATAGTCTTGGCACTAATTTGTAGTCATGTGCATAACTGCCCTTAGTCAGTACTCTACAAATAGAGCTCACAAAATCAATAGCACGTAACTGCAAGGGGAATGTCGACTATAGGCATGGATGCTGTTCAAAAACGCCATCCTGGAAGCCCAGGCCAAATATATTCCGCATATTAAAAAAGGAGGACGGAAGACCAAACGACAGCCGGCTTGGTTAAATAGTGAGGTGAAGGAAGCTATTAGAGCTAAAAGAAAATCCTTCAGAAAATGGAAGAAGGAACTGACTGAAAATAATAAGAAACGACATAAGGAATGTCAAGTCAAATGCAAAGCACTGATAAGGAAAGCTAAGAGGGACTTCGAAAAAAAGATTGTGTTGGAGGCAAAAAATGTTTTTTAGGTATATTAAAAGCAGGAAGCTGGCAAAAGAATTAGTTGGACCGCTAGATGACCAAGGAGTAAAAGGGGCAATCAGGGAAGACAAAGCCGTAGCAGAGAGATTAAATGAATTCTTTGCTTTGGTCTTCACCGAGGAAGATTTGGGTGGGATACCAGTGCCGGAAGTGGTATTTGAAGCTGACAAGTCAGAGAAACCTAATGAATTCTCTGTAACCTGGAGGATGTAATGGGGCAGTTCTACAAACTAAAGAGTAGCAAATCTCCTGGACCGGATGGTTTTCATCCCAGAGTACTGATAGAACTGAAAAATGAGCTTGCGGAGCAGAGTTTAAAAAAGGTTTGGACGGCTTCCTAAAGGAAAAGTCCATAGACCGTTATTAAATGGACTTGGGGAAAATCCACTATTTCTGGGATAAGCAGTATAAAATGTTTTGTACATTTTTGGGATCTTGCTGGGTATTTGTGTTCCTTGGGCTGCCTGGAAGGTTTGAAACATGAAAGGATGCACTTGTTTCTTGCAAAAAAACAAGAAGTGCCTCACCTCAGGTTTCAATTCATTTATATTACATTACATTTCCCATTTCTTATATTCTACCTATATTGTTATGTTGTGTTATATTATGTTACACCGAGCTTCTATTCCACAGATACATTAACAGTTCTATGTGGATTACACAAATTCAAAAAGACTAAATAAAATAAACATTCGAGGAAGTACAATGCATCTGCCAAACAAAATCTAATTTCCTAGTAATATATATTTATGAAATAAAAATGTTTTCAAGTTTTTCCTAAACACTAAATCAGGAAGTAATCAAATCTGAAATGGCAGTGAGTTCCAGACCAAAGATTCTTGGTACTTAAGAGAGGAATTAAACATTTTACGTGATTTAATCCTTTTCACCAAAGGAAAGCACAATAACATTTAGTTACAAGTTCTATGAAAATGTGAAGTTCAAGGCAGATTCCATATAAAAAAAGCCTGAGATATAATTCTGGGAACATTCTAAAGACACATCAAACTTCAAATCTAAACAATACTAAAATGATCCTGGGCAAACAAAATTTAACCTTCGACTCTAAAGAATTGGTGTTCCTGAAATACAGAAAAACTCAAGAAGAGGACCACGGAGAGGAATACAGGATGAAACTGAAAGAAGCCAAGAGAGAGATACGTCTGCCGAAAGCGCAAGCGGAAGAACAAATGGCTAGAAATGTAAGGAGGGGTGACAAAAATTTCTTCAGGTATATTAGTGAAAGGAGGAAGAGTAAAAAGGGAATTGTGAGACTGAGAGATGCTGCAAACCGCTATGTAGATAATGATGAAGAAAAAGCAAATTTGCTAAATAAATACTTCTGTTTTCACAGAAGAAAATCCTAGAGAAGGACCACGATTGACTGGCAAAAGTACATATGAGAATGGAGTGGATATAGCACCATTCACGGAAGAGAGTGTGTATAAACAATTTGAAAATCTAAAGGTGGACAAAGCCATGGGACCGGACGGGATCCACCCCAGGATATTGAAGGAGCTCAGAGAGGTTCTGGCGGGTCCTACTAAAGATTTGTTTAATAAATCCTTGGAGACGGGAGAGGTTCTATGGGATTAGAGAACAGCAGATGTAGTCCCGCTTCACAAAAGTGGTGATAGGGAAGAAGCTGGATACTACAGACCGGTAAACCTCACTTCGGTTATTGGAAAAGTAATGGAAGCGATGCTGAAGGAAAGGATAGTGAATTTCCTGGAAGCCAATAAGTTGCAAGATCCGAGACAACATGGCTTTACCAAAGGTAAATCGTGCCAAACAAATCTCATTGAATTCTTTGACTGGGTGACCGGAGAATTCAATCATGGACGTGCTATAGACGTAATCTACTTAGATTTCAGCAAAGCTTTTGACATGGTTCCCCACAGGAGGCTCTTGAATAAACTTGACAGGCTGAAGATAGGACCCGACATGGTGAACTGGATTAGGAACTGGTTGACGGACAGATGCCAGAGGGTGGTGGTTAATGGAATTTGCTTGGATGAGGGAAAGATGAGTAGTGGAGTGCCTCAGGGATCTGTGCTGGGGCTGATTCTGTTCAATATATTTGTGAGTGACATTGCTGAATGGTTAGAAGGTAAAGTTTGCCTTTTTGAGGATGATACTAAGATTTGGAACAGAGTGGACACCCAGGAGGGAATGGAAAACATGAAAAAGGATTTGCAGAAGCTAGAAGAATGGTCTAAGGTTTGGCAATTAAAATTCAATGCGAAGAAATGCAAAGTGATGCACTTAGGGAGTAGAAATCCACGGGAGATGTATGTGTTAGGCAGGGAGAGTCTGATAGGTACAGATGGGGAGAGGGATCTTGGGGTGATAGTATCTGATTATCTAAAGGCGACGAAACAGTGTGACAAGGCTGTGGCCTTAGCTAGAAGGTTGCTAGGCTGTATAGAGAAAGGTGTGACCAACAGAAGAAAGGAGGTGTTGATGCCCCTGTATAAGTCGTTGGTGAGGCCCCACCTGGAGTATTGTGTTCAGTTCTGGAGGCCGTATCTTGCTAAGGATGTAAAAAGAATTGAAGCGGTGCAAAGAAAAGCTACAAGAATGGTATGGGATTTGCGTTACAAGACGTATGAGGAGAGACTTGCTGAGCTGAACATGTATACCCTGGAGGAAAGGAGAAACAGGTGTGATATGATACAGATATTCAAATATTTGAAAGGTATTAATCTGCAAACAAACCTTTTCCATAGATGGGAAGGCGGTAGAACTAGAGGACATGAAATGAGATTGAAGGGGGGCAGACAAGGAAAATGTCAGGAAGTATTTTTTCACGGAGAGAGTGGTGGATACTTGGAATGCCCTCCCGCGGGAGGTGGTGGAGATGAAAATGGTAACAGAATTCAAAAATGTGTGGGACAAACATAAAGGAATTCTGTTCAGAAGGAATGGATCCTCAAAAGCTTAGCAGAGATTGGGTGGCAGAGCCAGTGGTGGGAGGTGGGGCTAGTGGTTGGGAGGTGGGGCTAGTGCTGGGCAAACTTCTATGGTCTGTGCCATGAAAATGGCAGATACAAATCAAGGTCAGGTATACACATAAAGTAGCACATATGAGTTTATCTTGTTGGGCAGACTGGATGGGCTGTACAGGTCTTTCTCTGCCGTCATCTACTATGTTACCATGACTCTGCTAAGAAGAGCCATTGTGACTGCACCTGCTAGACCTGTGCTGGAGAGTGATTTTTATAACAAGGCACCTAATTAGCTACCTGTCCACATCCATAACAACACTACCACATGTGAATAAGGCACCTATCAGCATATGGGTACTTCCGTGCCAAACAAATTATTTTATTTGTGCCAAAAATTGGGTGTGCCCTGGAAATAGGCACAGTATGTCAGTGCCAATTTCTGCACCCATTATAAATGGTATTCAAGTGCAGCTGACTTTGTCTATGGAAGTGTGCTGGGCTGTTGATAGATGTTTTTTTCCACACTTTTTTTTTCAATGCTGAATCATTTGCTGTTCAAATAGGACACCTATGCTATGAGCTATTTCCTCATTTGAAAGTCATATCTTTCACCTAGTCAGAACAATCAAACACAGAAAATTGTCTGGAATATTCTTTATTGCAGGTGGAAGTTTCTAGAATTGGGGGAGCTTCCTTTTCATAGCTGTATTGACATGGGCGTAGACTGGGGGGGCGAGGGGGGGCAATGCCCCCTCAAACGACGACGACGTGAGACTGGCGCCGCTGCGCCAGTAGTTAAAAAAAACATGCAGGCACGTGCTCGTCTCCGTCCACTTCGCTTCCCTGCCCTCTCTGTCTGCGTCCCGCCTTCCTCTGACGTCATTTCCTTTCAGGTGGGACGCAGACAGAGAGGGCAGGGAAGCGAAGCGGACGGAGACGAGCATGTCCGTCTACCCCCCTCTCTTCCTCCCTCCCTCCGGCGCAGGCAGCAAGCATGCTTCTTCAGTTTTTCTGTGTTCCTGGCAGCGGTAGCGACATACACGCTGCCTTCGGCTCTGCCCCGAAGCCTTCTCTTCAAGTTCCTGTTCCCGCATAGGATGGGATTGGGAGAGGTCAGGCACAGCAGAGGGAAGGAGCAGAAGATGGATGGGACGGAGGGATGGTGAGCAGAGGGAAGGAACAGAAGATGGATGGACTGGGAGGGGTGGGGAGCAGAGGGAAGATGGATGGGACTGGGAGGGGTGGGGAGCAGAGGGATGGACCAGGAGATGGATGGGATTCGGAGAGGTCAGGCACAGCAGAGGGAAGGAGCAGAAGATGGATGGGACGGAGGGATGGTGAGCAGAGGGAAGGAACAGAAGATGGATGGGACTGGGAGGGTGGGGAGCAGAGGGAAGCCTACTGGAAAGAAGATACTGCATAAAACAGAAGACACTGGGACCAAAGCGAATAGAAAAACTAAATGATCAGACAACAAAGGTAGATAAAAGTATTTTATTCAGAATGTATTAATTGAAATATGTCAGCTTTTTGAAATGTGCATCTGTGATATTTTGCCTGTAAATTTCAATTCCTTCCTCCATATTAGCATATCATTTGCACATGTATATATGCAAATGATATGCTAACATGCTCCGCCCATCCTTTGCCCCCCCAAATGAAACAGTCAAACTATGCCTATGTGTATTGACATTCTCAAACTTTGTGCATTGGGTATTGGGTGGAGCATCCCAAGCTTTTAGAAATGTTATCAGAAATTAGGGAGGCTAACAAACTGGGGAACACAATAATAATGAGTGATTTCAATTACCATGATATTGACTAGGTAAATGTAACATCAGGGAATGCTAGGGAGGTAAAATTCCTTGACAAAATCAAGGACTGCTTTATGGAGCAGCTGGTACAGGAGCCAACAAGAAGAGGAAAAATTCTAGACCTAGTCCTTAGTGGAGTACATAATCTGGTGCAGGAGGTAATGGTGCTGGGGCTGCTTGATAACAGTGATCATAATATGATCAGATTTGATATTGGCTCTGGTAAGTACCCACAGGAAATCCAATGCGTTAGCATTTAACTTTCAAAAAGGAGACTATGATAAAATGAGAAGAACGGTGGAAAAAAAAACTTTGAGCTGCGAAGGTCAAAAATTTGCATCAGGCATGGATGCTGTTCAAAAATACTATCCTGGAAGCCCCGGCCAGTTATATTCCATGCATTAAAAAAAGGAGGAAGGGAAGCCAAACAACAGCTGGCATGGTTAAAAAGTGAGGTGAAAGATCGGGAGGCTGGACTGGTGGTTGGGAGGCGGGGATAGGGCTGGGCAGACTTATATGGTCTGTGCCAGAGCCGGTGGTGGGAAGCGGGACTGGTGGTTGGGAGGCGGGGATAGTGCTGGACAGACTTGTACGGTCTGTGCCAGAGCCGGTGGTTGGGAGGCAGGGCTGGTGGTGGGGAGGTGAGGATAGTGTTGGGCAGACTTATACGGTCTGTGCCTGTGCCAGAGCCGGTGGTTGGGAGGTGGGGCTGGTGGTTGGGAGGCAGGGATAGTGCGGGGCAGACTTATATGGTCTGTGCCCTGAAGAGCACAGGTACAAATCAAAGTAGGGTATACACAAAAAACAGCAAATATGAGTTATCTTGTTGGGCAGACTGGATGGACCGTGCAGGTCTTTTTCTGCCGTCATCTACTATGTTACTATGTTACTATGTTAAGTAGTAGTAGTAGTAATTTGTGGTTGACCACAGATGTTGCATGTCAAGCCTATGTGTTGCTCAGGGTCCTTCATAGTAAATGTTTGGAGCTCTGTCTAGAACAGTGGCCTCATGGTTAGGGCAGTGGCCTGGGAGCATCATTGTTCTGTTCTTAAGCAGGATTCTGTTTTACTGTACCAGTTGGTCTGTACTGTTATCTGCCTCATACCATTTGCTGAGCTGCACTGACTCTGCTGTCTTGTATCAATGCATGTTCTGTTCAGTGTTATTATGGAAGGCCAATAAAGGGCTCACTACCTCTTCTTCAGTGTTCATTCTATCATTTTGTGTTAATATGCTATAGGAGGGCATGGGCCAATTGAGATCAGGTATTGAGAGCACGGGTTCATACCATCCCTCAGAATAGCATGTATTCCACATAAATACCCAATTGATAGCAAGTAATATATGCATCTGACAAGATATTGTGACAGCACTCCTTATCCCTCTCTCCTTTCTACTATTCACAGTGCTCAGGAAACCAGTGTATTAGCCTCAGAAACTTGATATCAGATAGGGCACCCATGGGCATTGAGATGAAAACACAGGACACCCATATAAACTTCCAACATAAAACTTTTATATTTGAATAAATTATTTGCTTCAGAACAGATAGGGTAACATATCTACAAGGGGGTTAGGGAAGAGGGGAGGTAAAAATGAATGATAAATAAAAATGTGAAAATAAGTACAATAACAGAAAGGGTGAGGAAGGGAAAGGATCATTGTGGGCAGGGGGATGAAGGGAAGGAGGCCACCCCTAGCACTACTGGAGATGCCACAGGAGGTGGGGCAGACTAACAGGGGCATAATCGAAAGAGAAGGGCGCCTATCTTTCGACACAAATCAGGAGATGGGCGTCCTTCTCTTAGGGTCGCCCAAATCGGCATAATCGAAAGCCGATTTTGGGCGTCCTCAACTGCTTTCCATCGTGGGGATGACCAAAGTTCCTGGGGGCGTGTCGACAGTGTACCAAAGGCGGGACGGGGGCGTGGTTCAGAGATGGCCGTCCTTGGACCAAGAAGGCCGGCCCTGACGAGCACTTAGCCGACTTTGTCCCTTTTTTTTTCACGACCAAGCCTCGAAAAGGTGCCCAAACTGAACAGATGACCACCGGAGGGAATCGGGGATGACCTCCCCTTACTCCCCCAGTGGTCGCAAACCCCCTCCAACCCCCCCCCCACCCCCTCAAAAAATTAAAAAACAATTTTCCAGCCTCTATGCCAGCCTCAAATGTCATACCCAGCTCCATCACAGCAGTATGCAGGTCCCTAGAGCAGTTTTTAGTGGGTACTGCAGTGCACTTCAGGCAGGCGGACCCAGGCCCATCCCCTCTCTACCTGTTACACTTGTGGTGGTAAATGTGAGCCCTCCAAAACCCACCCGAAACCCACTGTACCCACATGTAGGTGCCCCCCTTCACCCATAAGGGCTATGGTAGTGTTGTACAGTTAATGGGAGTGGGTTTTGGGGGGGAGGGGTTGGGGGGCTCAGCACCCAAGGTAAGGGAGCTATGCATCTGGGTGCAGTTTGTGAAGTCCACTGCAGTGCCCCCTAGGGTAACCGGTTGGTATCCTGGCATGTCAGGGGGACCAGTGCATTATGAATGCTGGCTCCTCTCATGACCAAATGGCTTGGATTTGGTCATTTTTGAGATGGGTGTCCTCGGTTTCCATTATCGGCGAAAACCGAGGTCGCATATCTCTAAGGTCGAGCATCGCAATATTTAGGTCGACCGCCTCTTAGGTTGTCCTAAATGTTGAGATTTGGCCATCCCAGGCCATATTATCGAAACGAAAGATGGACGCCCATCTTGTTTTGATAATGCGGGATGCCCCGCCCCTTCACGGGGACATCCTCAGAGATGGGCGCCCTTAGAGATGATCGTCCCCGTTCGATTATGCCCCTCCACAGGATCCTGGGAAAGGGTCTGGGCCTAGGATACGAGAATGCTCAAGGGCACATACTATAATATCCTGGACAGAGCAGATTCCAATGCAATAAATGTTAGTTGCCCATATATTTCTATGGGCGTTGCTAGCATTTAGCATACACTAATGATTAGTGCACCCTAAAATCACAAGTGTTCTTTTGTAGAAGGACCCCAAGATGTTCTTGCATCAGTTCTCAAAGATATTCAAGCAGAGTTTGCCATCAGACAACAATTTGTTAGAACTACAACAGACAATGATTCTATCCTTGTGAAAGCCTTCTCTGTAATTGGACAGCATGGCAATGATAATGATGATGAAGATGAGAATGCAAGCAATGAATTAGACAGCACTGCTTCTAATGCAGATGATAATAGCAATGATGATAATAAAAGCATTCCTTGCTATAAGGAAATCAAAAATATTTCAGACAAAGATTTCCCTAATCAATATCTGCAGACCCAGTCAGTAATATTGCAGCCTGACCTGACTGGAAGGATTTTTTTCTTATTCTGAACAATCCACACTGTTATGGGAATTGTAATATATGCTATTGATTATGTATCTGCTGTACTTCCTAAAGCTATGATATAACCCAGTCAGGTGAAGGTGATAACAGAAAACTCACTCTAAAATAAATTAAAAACTTAATTCAAGCACCAATTTGCAAAGAATCATAATGCAAAAATTAATGGTACAGGAATTGAGTGAAAAGAAAGAGAGAACACAAACTTAAAGCAGTTCAAACACATTTCTAACTCACAGTATTTTCGGTCTAAGCATGAATTGTATTCCTATCACTAAAAGTGCAAATAAGTGAGACAAAAGTTCTTGTGAAATCTACTAATAAAGAGAATCTGTAGAATTCAACTTCATAAATCACAATAAACTTCTAGAGTACTATCCTGTATCTCAAGGAATGTCGGCCAATTAATAATAAATAAGTGGAGAAAAAAGACCAGTATGAAAAAGAGACACACCTACTTGGAAGGCAAAACCTTCATAGATGTAGGAGGCTCTTCATAATTTATTATTAGAGGATATCCTACTACCATGGTGACGAAAACAAGTAAAAGAGCACTGTACAATCATAGAGAGCTGTTGTTATCCCCTGAGATGGATCACACTACTGAAGAAGAGGTGTTAACATTTGTAACAAAATATAACGCCCACACTAAGAGTTTGTCAGAGTTGTCAAAAAACATATACCTATTCTTAAAGCTCATTCCTGTTTTCAACAATTGAGAATTATGTTTGTTTATCAAAGCAACAGCAATTTGAATGACATTTTATGCACTGCTGAAGTGTGAAGCCGAGGGACAAGCGATGAGGAGGGGCATTTTCAATATGACGTCTAAGTCTGACTTTGGATGTTTTGCAAAAACATCTATCTTTTGTTTTTGAAAATACTGTTTTGAACAAGGTTTTGTGATTTGGCTGGGGGGTTTTTTTGGTCCATTTTGAAACAAAAAACGTCCAAGTGCAAAACGCACAAAATCAATCCATTGGGATGTAGGAGGAACCAGCATTTTTAGTAGACTTGTCCCCCAGACATCCCAGGGCACCAGAGGGGGCACTGCAGTGTACTTCATAAAATGCACCCAGGTACATACCTCACCATTGCTTCTTAATCTTGTCTGCTGAGCCCTCCAAACCCCACCCAAAACCCACCCAAAACCCACTACCCCCAACTATACACCACTACCATAGCCCTTACGGGTGAAGGTGGCACCTATATGTGGGTACAATGGGTTTCTGGTGAGTTTTGGAGGGCTCACAGTTTCCTTCACAAGTGTAACAGGTAGGGAGAGATATGGGCCTGGGTCCACCTGTCTGCAGTGTATTGCACCCACCACAAGACTATTCCAGGGACCTGCATGCTGTACTAATGGACCTCAGTCTAACATCTGAGGTTGACATAGAGGCTGGCAAGTAATGTTTTTAATCACATTTTTTTGGGGTGGGAGGGAGATAGTTACCACTGGGGGAGTAAGGGGAAGTCACCCCTGATTCTCTCCAGTAGTCATCTGGTCAATTAGGGCACCTTTTTGTCCCTTATTTGTTATAAAAACAGGTCTAGCTCAAAATGTCTTAGTGTTAGTGTTTGACGGTTTTGTTCTGTTCTATTTTGGCTGAAAAATGGCTAAGTGTTAGGAATGCCAAAATCCCACCCTTAACATGCCTGGCACGCCCCCTTGTGATTTGAACGCACTTCTGACGGACTTCATAGAAAAACATCTAAAAATTGATTTTGAAAATATCAATTTGGACGTTTTTGTGAGAAAAATATCCAAATGAAGATTTATGGCACTTTTTGGACGTTTTTCTCTTTTGAAAATGAGCCCAGTAGGGAATGGTGGTTATCATAAGGCATGTGGGTCTTTTTCGGTGTGTATGGTGATGTGTGATTCTAACCAATTTTTGGACATCCACACTGGTAAAGTGTACCCTCTGCACACCAAAACCACTTGTTCCTCTAGTAATGTAATATATTTAATCAAGTGTTGGTGCAATTTATATTATATCGGTCAGACTTCCAGACCTTTAAAAACACGATTGATTGAACACAGACGTGGAGGGGCATTTTCGAACGGGGACACCCATCTCTAAGGGCGCCCATCTCTGAAAATGTCGCCGCAAAGGGGTGGGGCATCCCGTATTATCGAAACAAGATGGGCGTCCATCTTTCATTTCGATAATGCGGTCGGGAACGCCCAAATCTCAACATTTAGGTTGACCTAAGAGATGGTCGATCTAAATGTTGAGATGGTCGACCTTAGAGATGGACGACCTCGGTTTTCGCCAATAATGGAAACCGAGGATGCCCCATCTCAAAAACGACCAAATCCAAGGCATTTGGTCATGGGAGGAGCCAGCATTCGTAGTGCACTGGTCCCCCTGACATGCCAGGACATCAACTGGGCACCCTAGGGGGCACTGCAGTGGACTTTACAAATTGTTCCCAGGTGCATAGCTCCCTTACCTTGGGTGCTAAGCCCCCCAACCCCCCCCCAAAATAAAACCCAATCCCCAAATCTGTACACCACTACCATAGCCGTAAGGGGTGAAGGGGGGCACCTACATGTGGGTACAGTGGGTTTCAGGTGGGTTTTGGAGGGCTCACATTTACCATCACAAGTCTAACAGGTAGGGGGGTGATGGACCTGGGTCTGCCTGCCTGAAGTGCACTGCACCCACTAAAAACTGCTCCAGGGACCTGCATACTTCTGTAATGGAGCTGGGCATGATTTTTGAGGCTGGCATAGAGGCTGGAAAAAATGTTTTTTAATATTTTTTTAGGGTGGGAGGGGGTTGGTATTGATGATATATCAGGGGATTGGGAACACTTAGGCACTTTGGCATTCCACCATTGGTCCTTGCTAGTATCCTCTACACAGAGTCCTCTATTCTGTGCAATTCTTTTGTTCAGCTCATCATAGCTCACAGTGAACTGCTTATCCTTAGGTACCTATACTCTCAGTGATATCATGTCTGCTCACCCCAAATGTACCTTTAAAATGTACCCTGGTTAGTCTTGAAAATGTGACCTTATTTTAGGTCCAATTTAAACACTGTAGCTTGAAAATAACAACCAACGGTGAACTGCAAAGAACCAGCTAAGCTTGCATCATATTCAGGCCTGAACCTGTCAGCCATTTCTGAGAGAGAAAACTTTTTCCCTGGCTTCCAATTATATTTTCCCCTGTTATCCCAAGAAGGTTTTATAAAACTTCATTCCTAACAACAGCTTTTTAGTTGTGTAGGATTAATGAGTCACAAGCACATTCATATGAGTGGCAAGTCATTTTCAAAATTTAGTTTTACTAAAAGCAAAGTGGATTGAATTATAAAGCAATAAAGTTGTTTATTGCTTTATAATTCAAGTTGTTGGGATTAGAAAAAACATTAATAATAGTTTCATTCATTGTAGTTGCGGTACTTTTACTTTTTACTCAAAAAGTATTATATTAGACAATAACTTTTTTTACTTTCACTTTTTATTGTGTTCTTCACTGTACTTTTACTTAAGTATTAAAATATACATTTATATTTACTTTTACTTTAGTACTTTGACCAACACTGCATTGATTCGATATACCTCATGCTGGACCAATGGGCTCTTGCAGAGGGTGCAGACTTCTCTCTACCACTCCAGTTCATATTTTCTTGAAGGTGGGCTGCAACTAAGTAGCCTCTGCTGCTCATCTACAAGTTTCTTTTCACATGGTAGAGATTTGAAGGTTTGAATCCTAGAAAACCTCACAGATTACACACTTCCTTTTCCCTCCCTTTTCCCCGGCCAGCTGGGTTTTCAAATGCATGTTTGCTGCATGCTTCCAACTACGGTCTTCCTGGGCCATTTCCCTTCCAGACTGATGATGGTGGATGTTCTTTGAGTCAATATTATTCTGTATAATGTATTCAGAATGACCCTGAATAGTCACTGGCCAGGGAGGTGTGACTTACCAACCCAGAAAAGGGTTTTATTTATAGGGTTTCAATAAAGCCACTTGGAATACTGACTGAATTTTTTCTGGATCATCAAAGGTCCCATTAATCTTTGATCCAGCTTATCAGGGGACGTCTTGTGAAGACCCAGATCTTATTCCCCACAGTGAACTTGGGACTCTCAGCAATGTCTGGCTGTGAATTTCTTTTGAGCCTCTTTTGCTCATTCTATTTCCAGTCACACTTGCACATACTGGTAATTTAGTACTTGGGTTCAGTCTTCCAGTTCATGGACTCAGGAATGAAAATGCATGCCATTGTTTATAAAACAAGTGCTCAAAATTCTTACAAATTCTACCACTGGAACTAATTGAGTCCAATTCTTTTGATGATACAGGAAACAGGGCAGGAATGGCTGAATTGTGCCTCTCTTGCTGGAAATAAGCACAAAATACCAGCTCTGTATGTGTCAGACCTATCTTGCAGCCTGCTGTTAGATAAACTGCCTGACCAGTAGGGGATTTACCATGTGCTTGTATAAAAACGTGCATAATTCAGAAAGGGGCAGAAATTATAGCAGATTAGTAAAAAAGGCCCGTTTCGAAACGCAATGAAACGGGCGCTAACAAGGTAAATTCCTACCCATCCTCCCTCCTTCCCTCCCTCCCTTCCTTCTTTCTGAGTTGCAGACCCCTAGTAAATGTATAAATCTACTGACTGCCAGTTTTCAACAGCACAATCAAGGGAATTTTATATATGACTGACTTTCACACCAAATATTTAGCACAGAAAAGCATTCTAACAGATGCAAGGTGCCGAAACGGGGCAGAAATGGCAGATCTGCATGAAAATGTACTTATGCACCCATTTATAGAATAGCATCTTAGTGTTTCCACATGGCTCTGAAAAAGGGTGTGGCCATGAGAGGGGCATGTGTGGGTCAGGGATGTTCCGTTAAAATGTGTGAGTGTAATAGAATAGTACAGATCTGCACCCAGCTTGCACACTGGGACTTACACTTGGTTTCAGTTGGTGTAACATAGTTTGAGCATGGATCCTAGCAGTGGCATAGCTACGTGGGGCCAGGGGGCCTGGGCCCCCGTAGATTTGTCCCTGGACCACCCTGCCAATGACCCTCCCCCACCGTCGCCATGGGCTACCTTTGCTGGCGGGGTCCCCAATCAACTGATCTGCGAGGCTTTGTTCTGTTTCTATGAGTCTGATGTTCTGCATGTACACTTTCCAGAGAGAGGAAGGTGGTAGAACTAGAGGACATGAACTGAGGTTGAAAGGGGGATGACTCAGGAATAATATCAGGAAGTAGTTTTTCACCGAGAGGGTGGTAGATGCCTGGAATGCCCTCTTGTGTGAGGTGGTGGAGATGCAAATGGTAACAGAGTTCAACAATGCATGGGACAAACAAAGGAATCCTGTTTAGAAGGAAAGGATCCGAAGATGCTTAGTCAAGATTAGGTAGGAAAGCTAGTATAGGGCAGACTTCTATGATCTGTGCCCTGATCAAGGATGAATAGATTTGGATGGGCTAGGTGGAGTTTTTCAGGGGCTTTGACA
Organism: Microcaecilia unicolor; assembly: GCF_901765095.1. Classification (NCBI taxonomy): domain Eukaryota; kingdom Metazoa; phylum Chordata; class Amphibia; order Gymnophiona; family Siphonopidae; genus Microcaecilia; species Microcaecilia unicolor. Next base: position 495,214,983 of record NC_044032.1, read on the forward strand.
ACAAGGCAAGTGCCGGGCAGACTTCTATGGTTTATGCCCTAAAAATAGCAAGGATAAATCAAGATCAGAAATACATCATACCAAGTGTAATAAATTTTTCTTGCTGGGCAGACTGGATGGACCATACAGGTCTTTATCTGCCGTATCATCTGCTATGTCATTCAAAATCTCAAATTCTTAGCTCTCTTTGAATTCTCCAAATTCTCCAAATGATGATGAAAGCAATAAGCAATCTTTAATATTAGAATTAACAACAGCTTATAATGTCTGGGTTTGACTCCCTAATAAATAAATACATATTAGAATTTTAAATTGTACTTCTCAAATGAAAAAGCACAAGTAAATGAAGTCATTCTAAAAATAGTACAACCAAACATATCACAATTTTCAACTAGCCCATATCAAGGGGAAGGAGTAGAACATAACTGGAAAAGTTTCTGAAAATCCAGTCAGAATCTAAAATAAAGTAAAACCTTTTACTACTAACAGCTATTAAAGGCTCCAAAATACTCAAAACCTAAGGCTGGTTACTCATTATGATCATAGAAAAACTGTTCCAGTTCTAGAGAGTCCCCCAAAATATCATTTTCATTTTGATAAGTAATCATACACTTGCAGGGATATTTAAGGGAAAATGAAGCACTTAAGTGCCCTTTTACAAGGTGGGGAAGCGTGCGCAGAATCAGTACTACCACAGGGCATCCTGAGGCATCCCACAGCATGAGCCATTTCCTGTGATAGAAAATAGTTTTTATTTTCTAACACCAGGGGGGGGGGGGGCAGAGAGTAGGCATTCCCGGTGGTAATCAGGAAGCACGGGCACATTGTTACATGCTGCCCGATTATTGCATGAGTAGCATGTGAGCCCTTACCACCTCCTAAATATTGGCTGCTTGCTAATGGCCATTAATGGCAGAAATAAAAATTCATTCATTTTAAAGCTGCGCTAAAATGTGTTTCACGGAGAACGGGAAACCCACACGCTAAAATTGCCACCAACCACTTTTTAGTGTGGCTTAGTAAAAGGACACCTTAGAGTTAAGCTCTAGGCTTTAAAGCCAAAAAAGATTTCCTTCTGAGCTATGTAGATTTAGCCACATCAGAAATTAGTAAAACTTTCACCTCACAATATAAATACATCTTTCTTTTTAAAGTATTGCTTCAAAACATATACATACACACACACACACACACACACACACACACACACACACACACACACACACACACACACATATATATATATATATATATATATATATAGGACTAGATTCTATAAATGATGCTGAAAAATTGGCACTGAAAAATCCATGCCCTTTATAGAATAGTGCTAAACATATAAATGGTGCCTAGCCTAAGGCGTCAGCCATTTCATCTGTAGAAAGCAGGTGTAAATGCTGGCACCTAATTTAGGTGCCGATGGGGTCTATTTTGTAACAATGCACGTAAATTCTGAGAATGCCCCTGAAACATCCCTGGTCACACCCCCTTGAATTTAGATGCTATAGGATTTATGTGTGGAGCGTTATAGAATATGATCTATGCGTAAATGCCAATTAAGGCCAATTAATGCCTACAATTGGTTTTTAGCAACCAATTATTAGTGCTGATTGGCTCATTAATCAATTTAATTGCACACACAAATCAGCAATGTGCTTTGATTTGTGTGTGCAACTTTAGTCGCTATATATAGAATCTCCCAGATAGAGTCAATATTCATCCAGCAGTGGCAAAGTTAAGTTAGACCCAGATATTCAATGCCACGCCCTAGCCAGGTAGTGATTATTGGAATCTGACCAAACCGACCAAGATACTTATGCAGGACCCAGCCCAATATTGGCCGGGACTCGTATAAGCGGCTCTATCATTTGCTTTCTCTGCTCCCCTCCCCCCACTGATTCCGACAACCTCTTCCTGACTTCTCCCCCCCCCCCCGGCCGATTCTGACATCACTCTCAAACATCCTCCCCTAGATGGACACCTATGAGTTACACCCCCCACGAGATGGGCTCCCCTTTTAGAGCCTACCAACATCCCTGGTGGTCTAGTAGGGGTCTTCTGGGCAAGATCAATCCCCACTCACAACTGCCCCTAGGAGCTACCTGTCTTTATTTATATAAAATATTGATAAACAGCACTATCTGCATATTTTAAGTGGTGTACAAAGCTACATACATAAAATCAAAGATGAATATTTTTTTATTAGTTTCAATATATAATACAATGACAAACTTTGCCTAAGAAACAAGAAAAACAAAAAATATTAAAGAAAAACATTTTGTAGCATCAGAAATGGTGTACACTGAGGGTGGGAACTACTACTACTGGGCTGCTGTGGTAGACCAGAGGTACTTCCCTTTTAGCGAGTGGTAAGCCCACGTTGGGCTTACTGCCACTTTGTAAAAGGCCCTTAGTATCCAACGCTGCACTTTTCTCCTCTAAAACCTGGATTTTACCCATATTCTGTGATACCACTGGAAGTATCTTGGAAGAAACAATGTTGAGGACCTCCACAGCTGGCCTCTTTGGGTACAGTTCTATGACTGGATTACTTCATATAGACACCTTGAGGTTGTGTGGCAACAGCCTTTGCTATAACAGCATCTGGGTGCTCAGACGCCATTATAGAAAACTAGAATAACTAGGTATGAGCATGCCTTATTCTTGTGCACTTGGCTTAGACCTGGCATAACTGCAGTTATGTAAATGTGGTAGGTGCATGAGTATCTGCCGTATTCTGTAAGTTACATTTATAAGTGGGAGCTCTGCCTATTGGTCCTCTTGCATTTATGTGCTATGTCACTTAAGTGCAACATCACAGAATAGCACCGAGGCCCCTGCTTATGTGCTTATGTGTGTCAATGCTAGAACTTGTAAATTTACATGCAAGGGGTATGTTAATGTAGCACCCAGTTAAAGAATTGCTTTTTAAATATGCAGTTATACAGCATTAATTCATAGGATAATGTGGATGAAATTGATTTTGTGTGAACAAAATTGTTTTTCCGTGTGATAACAAATGTGCTTCCCAACTGGAAACTACAACAAGTGACCATGGCTGAAGAATGTACCATTTTAGAAAGATTTTCAGGCATATTGATGATGTGTATTTATTTATTTTTATTTATTCACAAGGCTTGATATACCACAAGGGGGCTGGTAATGGTGTCTATGCCATTCACATTTGTAAACAGAGGGGGGAAAGCAATTAGGAAGGGGAAGGCACAAGGGCCTCAGAGAAAAGAAGAATTTTGAGGGTTGAATTAAATGTTAGCAGAAAGAATTGTGTCCTAATGTAAGGTGGGGGGGGGGGGGGTATTCCATAGTTAAGGGCCAAAATACCTAAGAGCAGTATTGTGTGAACTTTTAAGGTGAATGCAGTAAGGGAAAGAAGAGTGAGAAGATTGCTATTGGTGGACCAGAGAGATCAGGAGGGAACATTAAGGATGAGAAGGTAATTGACAGCTAAGGAGGTTGAAAGGTGAAGTGAAAGAGGCTATTAGAACTAAAAGAGCATCCTTCATAGAATGGAAAAAGGATCCAAATGAAGAAAATAAGAAGGAACATAAGCAGTGTAAAGCTAGATGCAAAGAACTGATATAGAATGCTAAAGGAGAATATGAAGAAAAACTTGTCATGAAGACAAAAACTCATAGTAACACCTTTGCCAAGTACATCAGAAGCAGAAAGCCTATGAGAGAATCCATGGGACTGTTAGATCATGAAGGAGCAAAAGGTGCACTCAGGGAGGACAAGGCCATAACGGAGAGATTGAATGAATTATTTGCTTCGGTATTTAAGAAAGAAGATGTAAAAGATTTACCTGTACCAGAAATAGTTTTCAAGGGTGATGAATAGGAGGAACTGAAAGAAATCTGGATGAACCTGGAAGATGTACTGAGCCAAATTAACAAGTTAAAGAGTGATAAATCCCCTGAACCAGAAGGCATACACCCCAGGGTACTGAAATAATTCAAACATGAAATAGCTGATCTGCTGCTAGTGATGTCTAAACTGTTGTTAACATCATCTGTAGTACTTGAAAATTGGAGGGTGGCCAATAAAACACCAATCTTTGAGAAGGGTTCCAGGGGTGATCCAGGAAATTACATACCGGTAAGCTTGACTTCAGTGCCGGAGAAAATAGTGGAAACTATTATGAAGAATAAAATTACAGAACACATAGACAAACATGGTTTAATGGGACAGAGTCACATGGGTTCAGCCAAGGGAAGTCTTGCCTCAATAATTTGTTTCATTTCTTTGAAGGTGTGAATACACATGTGGATAAAAGTGAGTCAGTTGATGTAGTGCATCTGGATTTTCAGAAAGCTTTTGACAAAGTTCCTCATGAGAGACTCCTGAGAAAATGTCCTTCTGTGGATTAGAAATTGGTTATTGGACAAAAAACAGAGGGTAGGGTTAAATGGCCATTTTTCTAAACGGAGTGGGGTGAATAGTGGAATGCTGTAGGGATCGGTAATGAGACCGGTGCTATTTAACATATTTATAAATGATCTTGAAAATGGAACGAGTAGGGTGATTAAATTTGGCGATGGCATAAAACTATTCTATCTTATCAATCCATATGTTCCACCTCCATTTACATCCTATACTGCCCATTAAGATATATTTTATTAATTGTATATTGTGTTGACATTGTAGGTAGCAAACTATGCCATAATGTGTATGGCTATTCAAATATATTTTTCTGGTAAAAATGTCTATAGACTACATCCAGACTGTTCTTGCTGTACACTGCCGTGGGTGAATTTGTTCAAAAAAAGCAGTAATAAATCCTAAAAAAAAAAAAGCTAATTAAATATAAGATATACTTATACTGATGTTTTTATGAAGCTGTTTGAGGGCTTGATACATTGTTTTTATGATCACACAAATTTTTGCTTTAGTCAAGAATGATTTAGTAAAGCTCAAAATTGTAATTACCTTGATTTCCAACCCAGGCTATCTGTTTCCCAAGAGCTTGTTTTATTTTAGAGTGGGTAGTTAACAAAAAATGTGTGTTGCAAACTGTCCAGTCTCTGCATCAACTTAGGTACAATAAAGTTGAAAAACATCGTTGCAGATTCAAAGTAGTAGCCAGTGATAAATGAAAGCAATTAAGGTCTGGCTCAAGTCCAGTACAAAAGTCTTATGTTTCAGGTGTTGAAATTGACTCTTCCTATATCACAAACATGTCTGACCCATGATTCAATAAGTGTCTCCTACAGTGTTTAATCCAAGCAATTAACTCTAGTTATTGATCACTACTAGGGAAACCACACAGTCTTGAAGGATTTTTACCTTTATCCAAGATAAACAACTTTATAAATGGTTCAGACCATCCCATAAATATATAAGGAACCTTTTGGAACTCTCTTGGCAGCAGAACCCTACCATCTTATTATAGTGAAGAGGTGTAAACCATTTGGTACAGCAACCCAAGCTGTAATGGCTGCAATGGTTCTGCATCAACCTAATGAACAAGTAACCCTTAGGTACAGTGCTGCGTAACCCTAGTAGCGCTCTAGAAATGTTAAGTAGTAGTAGTAGTAGTAGGTGACAGCATGCTTGCTGTTATGGGCCTGTCTGGTGAGATCGCCCTTGAGTTGATGTCTTCTGTAAAATGCATGTGTGAAAGACATTTTACCCACCCCTTTGCCTGACAGCGCATAAGGAATGAAGTGCTGAGCCCGGCGGTACTTCCCACCCCTAGCACTACATCATTTATTTTTTTATTTGTTGTTGTTGTTCCAGAGTGTTCCCAGTGGTTCCCTCAATGGGTGGTGGTAATTGCTCCCCCTGAAATGGCCACGTGGCAAGTGCTTTACTTGCCGCTCAGCCATTTCCTTTAGGAAAGCAAGACTTCCCTTTTACCAGCTGTGGTAAAAGGGGGCCTTTGTGCGTGTGTAAAATACATGCCGATGGCAGCACTGGTCCCCTTTTGCCGCAGCTTGGTAAAAGGGAAGTGCTTAGCGGTTAAAGATAAGCCTGCTATTTATGCAGCCTATTTTAACCACTAAACATAGCCAGTTTGGCCCTGAATATCTGCGCCTAATCAGCTATGTCATGCAATATAGCCAGTTAGCAGCTAGCTGCTAACTGCAGTTATTCAGCGGGAGATAACTGGTAGCCTTGGTATCTAATTTAGATATTGTACTCCTGCCAGGACCCTTGGGAGTATTGGGAGATCCTGGAGTGAAATAAATACAATTAGGCTGAATAAAGGAGTGGTTGCTGCCCCTATAAGTGGCAACTGGAAAGGGTTTAGAGCTTTAGATGGATAAGTGGAATCCAGCCTGGAAGCGGATCCAGGGCAGTGGAAGTCTGCCCAAGGCCAGAGTGCAGCCCTGCAAGGTGCACTCTGGAAGAAGATCATCATAAAGGGTCTGTGCCTGAAGGAGTTGGATTGATATCAGGTGTAAGACGAGCAGCCTCGGGATTATTGCTGGCTTAACAGGATGGGTAAAGGACAGTAGCTGGTGTAAATATGTACAGCTGTGAACTACTTGAGAAGGAAGATGAGGGGTGAAGATTACCACGAATGGTCTTAAAAAGAACTGTGTACATAAAGAGTTTGACGTGTTGATTGCTGGTTGCAAAAGTTCCACTAAAGTTGGTTTGCATTCTATCAAACTCTTGGATTGCAGAGTGATTTTTGGCATGAGAGTGAGAATGTTTGTTCTTGGACTAAAAGAAAAGTTAAATGATAGAGTTCATCTCAAACTTCCAACCCCCATGATATCTATTCTGGACCACTGATCAACTCTCAAGCTTGACTGCAGGTGAATTAGGACTCGAGTGTGGTGTGTGTGATCCCTTGTGACCCCGTGACCTGAGAAAGAGAAAATAAATGGTGTTTTCTCTGTGACCTGGGTCTGGGTTGTTGAGGACTTGAGCTAATAAGAGGCAACACCCGGGTTACACTAGGTAGATGTCTTCAATCATTATGAAATGCCCTGCTTTATATTCCATTCTCAGTGGCCACTCTCAAGCTATGGAATGCCCTTACCAGTGATGTTTCTTTTAGAAAACATTTGAATACTGATTTGTAGTTGTGACAATGGTTTGGTGAAATAATATAATTATTTTCTGCTGGTAGATAATAAGTCTTGATGACAATGATGGGTGGTTCTCTTGCAGATGAACATATGACTGTTTTATTTAGGTTGTTGTATGTTTCATATGTTGTAAGCTGTCTTGAATGACTGATTTCAAAAGAAATGCCATACTGGGTCAAACCAAAGGTCTATCAAGAACAACATCCTTTTTCTGACAGTGGCCAATCAGATCCCAAAGAAGATCCTATCCTTCTCATACTCAAGCATACATGGAGGCTTTTCTAAGTCTACATGGCTAATAATGGCTTAGGGACTTTTCCTCCAAGAACTTTTTAAAACTCTTTTAAAATCCAGTATGCTAATTGCTTTAACTATATCCTCTGGCACCAAATTCCACAAGTGAACTATGTCCTCAATTCTAGCATTATTTGAAAAGGTAAATAACTGTTCCCTATGTGCCCGTTCCAACTCACTCATGAATTTATCTCAGCTGCCTCTTCTGCAGTTTAAAGATTGTAGCCTATTTAGCCTTTTCTTTACAGCTTAGATGCATTTTTGAAACATTTTTATCTACACTTGCTGCTTGTGTCTAGACATTGTGTTGCGACAGTTTAGAGAAGAAATCACTGTTTTTGAAGCACTGATTGATAAGTTGCATTTAATGTGGTATATTATAGGAGGTGGCAAGTAATTGAAATTGTTACAGAGGTATGGGTAGTCAAGTATTTTATGCTTGAAAAGTCCTTTGACCTAAATGTTTCTCAATTTTTTGATGCTCCTTTCTCACGCAAAACATTTTGCTTTAGTAAAATAATTTTGGTTGCTACATATTACAATCTTTGCATTATCCCTCTAATTCTATAAAAGTCACCAAAAATCGCGTGGGCAAATTTGGGTGTGCACACAGTTTGCATATGCAATTTAATTAAATAACGAGCTATTTAGCACCAATAATTGTTTTGTTAACAAGAAATTGTCACTAATTAGATTTAATTAGAATTGCACATAAATGTAGGCATGGGATCCACGCTTAAATTTGACACATAAGTAAAAAGAGGGGGAACGGAAATGAGGAGGGTCATGGGTGGAACAGGGGCATTCCTAGCGTTTATGCACATTGTTATAGAAGAATGCGGATACATGCATAATTTAGGCATGTACAATTGCAGCACATTTCAGTTGGTACAAAGACCACGTCTAAAGTTAGACACAATTCCTAGGGATAATCAGTATTCTATAAACCACACCTAACTTTAAGCATGGTTTATAGAATAGAGCTTTATTCAATGCTGATTTTTTCAGCACCATGTATAGAATAGAGACCTGCACGGGAATGGGGTTCACAGGAATCCCATGGAACCTGCGGGATTCCCGTGGGGACAGAAACAGTTCTGCGGGGATCCCATGTGGATGGAAGTAGTTCCTGCAGGGTTCCCTTGGGGATGGAAGCAGTTCCTGCGGGGTTCCCATTGAAGTGTATGCTGCACTTGCGCCGGCCTCTCACCTACCGAGTACCATGTTCTTTGAGTGCTGTCTCCTCCTCCTTGCTTTAACAGCACAGATGCGGAAAGTCTCCATTAAGGAGGTGGTAGAGACACAAATGGTGATGAAATTCAAAAAGGCATGGGATGAACACAGAGGATCTCTAATTAGAAAATGGTAGGTATAAAAATAACCCCTAAACTTAAACGACTGCATGTGTGTGTGGATGTGTCAAGTGACGCTTAGATGGCAACTCCAGCTGTAATGAACTAGGGCTGATACCAAACAGACTTGTACAGTCTGTGTCTCATATATGGCAATCTGATTTAGGATGGGCTGGAAACGGCTTAGTCAGCAACTTTAGTGGCTGGAATATGAGAACAGTGCTGGATAGACTTTTACAGTCTGTGTCCCGCAAATGAGAAGATGAATAGGCTGGAGTGGGTTTTGAGGGCAACTCCAGCAGTTGGAATGTAAGGATAGGACCAGGTGGACTTCTATGGTCTATGTCCCAGAAACACCACAGAAAGACCATATTCAAGTATATAATATCACATTCATTGTTGATTTAATCATGAATTGATAATGAGTGTGAATATTGGGCAGACTAGGTGGACCGTTCTGTTTTTCATCTGCTTTCATTTGCTATGTTACTTTAATCCTTTCTGCTCCCAAACTGATGTGCAGACCACAGCTCTGACACAGGCATGAGCATCAAATGTCACCTGACCTACTGGTGCATGCATGTGGCGACATCTTAGCATACCGTGCTAGTGAATCAGAGACAAATCTTACATGTGCGCACCATCTTCCATTCCTTCCCTGCCTGCAGTGCTGCAGCTCGAACCCAGAGAGAGAGACTAAGAGAGCGGACTGAATTTTTTTTTTATTTACCATTAAATTCTTGTGGGGATGGGTGGGGACGGGTAAGATTCCAGCGGGAATGGGCAGGGACAGGTAAGATTTCTGTCCCCATGCAACTCTCTAGTATAGAATTCACCCCAAGTATTTTTATTAGTGGATTTGTCATATAGTTCCTTTTTTGTTTGACATTTTTTCCAAAACATTTCTTAAAGGGAAATCCTGTTCATTCTCTCCCTTTGGGAACTGCTGCAAAAGCCTGTGGGGAAAAGAACATGTGGACTTTGCAACTATCTACAGACATTTAAAAATGCCCCTCTTTATTAAGGTTTACCCATATCCTCATTGATTTGCAGTACTGCAATCATTTTGCAAAAAAACCCACCATCACTATAACCTTTAGCAGAAACAAGTCTATTAATTATTTGTAAAAGAAATTGAATGCATCTGTTTCTAGCATTGGATCCATAACCCTATGAGCACAATGCATAGTCTTTATTAGAAAGTATGTGACATTAGACCAATGTATACACAGCAGCAGCAGTATGAAATTACAATTATGTTTATTTTAATACCAAGGGAAAGAATGTTAGACTCTGGTACAAAATGTTATTTTGAAAAATACAACTAAAAAAAATATCTGGCATACAAATGAGGAAGTAAAAAATAACAGAGAGAATATAGGAAGTCCACAAAATCATATACGGCGTAGTTCCAGAATACATGACAGACCTCATAGACTTACCAATAAGAAACAAAGTCAGATCATCAAGATCCTACCTAAACCTACACTACCCAAATTGCAAAGGACTGAAATACAAAACAACTTATGCAGCCGGCTTCTCCTACATAAGTGCACAACTATGGAATGGGCTCCCAAAAGCTGTGAAAACAATCCATGACCACTTGAACTTCAGGAAATCACTAAAAACCTACCTCTTCAAAAAGGCCTACCCCAACGACCCCACATAACCCTCTTCATCTACCAACACAGCATGGCTATGATCGAACAGGACAACACGCAATCTTCATCCATTCAGACCCTCCACTTATACCTCATACAATCACTATTCAACTTTGTATTTGTTATCCACCGACTGGGCAAATGCCTTTGACGGTACTATGTAAGCCACATTCAGCCTGCAAATAGGTGGGAAAATGTGGGGTACAAATGCAACAAACAAACAAATTAATTAATTAATTAATTAAAAAAAAAAATAATAATTGCTTAAAGAGAAGATGAAAAGTTTTCCTTCTGTGGATATTCTACATCAGATGGATAGGAAGGAGGGAAAGACAGTCTTTCACAAGCCATTCCTGGTGTACTCCCTTTCAGGATATCCAAAATAAAAATACATGAGACAGATCTGCATTCAAATATATCTTGTGCATCTTGATTGTGAATATCCTGAAAATCAGTAGGGATGTGGGTTCATTTGAAACTACACAGGAAGTGTAAACATTTTCCTGTTTCGGGTTCTAGCAGGAAAAAATGCCAGGTTTCTTTCCAGTGTTGCTGCCCTGCTTAACATAAGAACACATACTGGGACAGACTGAAGGTCTATCAAGCCCAGTATCCTGTTTCCAACAGTGGCCAATCCAGGTCACAAGGACCTGGCAAGATCCCAAAAGAGTAAAACAGATTTTATGCTGCTTATCCTAGCAGTGGATTTCTCCCCAAGTCTACCTTAATAATGGCTTATGGACATGTAGGAAATTAGTCAAATCTGCAAAGCTGACTGCTTTACTACATTCTCTGGCAACAAATTCCAGAGTTTAATTATATATTGCACAAAGAAATATTTTCTCTGATTTGTTTTAAATTTTCTACTTAGTAGCTTCATTGCATGCCCCCTAATCCTTGTATTTTTGGAAAGAGTAAACAAGTGATTCACGTCTACCCGTTCCACTCCATTCATTATTTTATAGACCTCTATCATATCTCACCTCACCCGCCTCTTCTCCAAGCTGAAAAGCCTTAGCCTCTTTAGCCTTTCTTCATAGGGAGGTTGTCCCATCCCCTTTATCATTTTCATTGCCCTTCTCTGTAGTCTTTCTAATTCCTCTATATCTTTTTTGAGATGTGATGACCCAAATTGTACACAGTATTTGAGGTGCAATTGCACCATGGAAAGATACAAAAACATTTATAATGTTATCATTTTTGTTTTTTACTTCTTTCCTAATAATTCCTAACATTCTATTTGCTTTCTTAGCTGCCGCTACACACTAAGCAGAGGGATTCAAAGTATTTTCAACAATGACACCTAGATCCTCATCCTGGGTGGTGACCCCTAATGTGGAACCCTGCATCATGTAGCTATAGTTTGGGTTCCTCTTTCCTTCATGCATCATTTTGCACTTGCTCACATTAAACATCATCTGCCATTTGGATGCCCACTCTTTCAATCTTGTAAGGTCCTCTTGCAATTTTTCACAATCCTCTTATGTTTTAACAACTTTGAATAACTTTAGGGCAGGTAATCAAAAGCCCCGTGCTATTCCAAACAGCACTCTAAAATTAGCGCTGGAACAGAGTGGGACACTAACGCCCCTATGATCCAAGCTAATAGCATGCAAACTTATGTGCGCTATTAGCTCTGATCATAGGGATACTTCTGCGGGAGGATTGTGACTGGGCATATGCCCAAGGCACAATCCTCCCACAGTAGTTGATAAGTACGGGCTGTCAAAAAAAAAAGTCAAGACCTATCAAACATTCAAAGGATCTGGAGATCCAGTGGTCTTCCAGACCCTTCACCCCCATAAATGAACCCAACATGATATGACCCCTCCCACTTCCCCACTAGAAGAACCCGACAGAATAGAGGGCTGGACCTCCAGCCCTCCTTTGGTGGTCTAGTAGCCCCCCGAACCCCTTTCCCAGTACCTTCAATATGTAGGAGGGAGTAGCACTCCCTCCTCCTTCCAGCAGCACCTCCAAAATGGTGGTGCACTGCCCTGCTCATTGGGGAATGGGGGGCCTGCTAACATGCAGGTGCATGCTAGACAGGGCTCCCCATTCCTTCCCAATGTTCTGTAAACCCTAACACCAGCTCTAAGCTGGCGTAGGGTTTACAGCAGTAGCAGTTTCCTTGTTTGGTGCACAGCCCGCTCAGCATTGGGGACGAATACAGATGTCCCTTGCATTTGCATGCTATTAGCATTCAGAGCCGGTGAGTCAAACACAGGTGCTAGTCTGGCACTAATGGCCTCTAGTACCCTCGTTTGCTTTTGATCATCTGCCCCTTTATGTTATCAGTAAATTTAATTGCCTCACTAGTTATTTCCATCTCTTGCGTGCTTATTTCCTGTGGTTTCTGGTTTTGCCTTGCTTTGAGATGCCTAAGGATTCCAACCAGTGCCGTAGCGAGGGCTAACGGCACCCGGGGCGGGTCACCGCTGTGCACCCCCCCCCCCCGGGTGCAGCACGGTATAACCCCCCCGGAGTGCAACCCCCCCCCCGGACCGCATTGTTACCTGCAGGAGAGCCGATCCGCCCAGAGTGCACGTCACTCGGAGCTGCGTCGGCCCCGCTGGTTCCCTGCTCTCTCTGCCCCGGAACAGGAAGTAACCTATTCCGGGGCAGAGAGAGCAGGGAACCAGCGGGGCCGGCACCCCCCGAGCGCGTGCACCCGGGGCGGACCGCCCCTCCCGCCACCCCACCCCCCCCCTTCCTACGCCACTGATTCCAACTTCTTGATTTTGGTAATCCTTGTTTGCCCTTTAGTGTTAGATTTACTTCTTGGAGGCACAATGACTTTAAGACCTTACTTGAGCTATCCTAGTTCTTGTCCTGTTCTCATCTAGTATTCAGGACTCAAGAGTCCCTACTAGTAACTCTGTGTCTGAATGAACCAGTCAAAGGAAAGGCGCTGAAAGTTTGACTCAGTCACTTAAAGAAAAAAAAACTGATAGAAGAACTCAGCTAACTCAGCTTAAGCAGAGCTGCCAAGTTACCCAATTCAAAATGGGTAGTTAGCTGTCAGATGAGAAATTTAAACTAAAACTTAACACTGAGAATACCAAATTTATATTAGTTGACAACAATCCAGTTCCTAACCAGGACTTTATTCTTATCAATCAAACTAAATATTTCCTTCTCTCTACTATTAAAACTCTTAGGAGTTTACTTGGTTCAGACACTTTCATTAGACCATCATGTCAACATTCTAATCAAAGGATCTTTCCTGTTGATGACGAGACTAAGGAGAATTAGAAAATTGTTTGAACTAGAAGAATTTAGATTATTAGTACGGGTATTGCTACTCTCTGAACTAGATTATTGCAATTTGATCTATTTGGGTTTACTTAAGCAGTTAATTCAAAAACTGCAAACTATCCAGAACACTGCAGTCAGGCTTATTTTCTCCTTGAAAAAATTTGATAGAATCTCAGCTTACTATTTGAAGCTACACTGGCTACCTATACAAGCTAGAATTCAATTTAAACTGTGTTGTATGCTATTTAAAATCTTATCAGGAGGCTGACCAAACTACTTAGTTCTCCTATTGAATTTGGTAAATGTAACAAGCTTCGTAGAATATGTCATTTTTCCTACTTCACTTTACCTCCTATTAATGGTATAAAGAGATTTTCCATTTATATGATAAATTACCTGCTGTAAAAAACAACCAAGATATGGAAGCTGGTATCCTCTTGTTTTAATCAGTTGTCTAATTGCATACTATTTAGAAAACATTTGAAAACATTACTCTATAAAAGATTTCTGGATTCATTTTAATGTTTAGCTAATATTCAGACAAGTATGTTATCTTACAAAGGATTGTCCTTGGCTTTCCTTACTGTACACCACTCAGAAACTGTAAATGATTGTATACTACTTGTGTATATTACTTTGTATATTTTTGACAAGCATGTTATCTTTCCAAGGGTTTTCCTTAGTTTCCCTTATTGTAAACCACTCAGAACCATCTGGAATAGAGTGTTATATAAGCCTGATATAAATTAAAGATCAGGTATACATATGTAGTATCACATCATACAAAATGCTATGAGTTTATCTTGTTGGGCAGATTGGATGGACCATACAGGTCTTTATCTGCCGTCATCTATTATATTACTATAGAAGACTTCAGTGTGGAAAACTTTACTACAGATGGTTCTCTTAGAGATCTCTCACAGAACAGCTCCCACAAAGCATCAGTGCTCAGTATACATTTGTCCCCCACCTGCCACACCAAGGAGACACATTAAATGGTCTGGGTTTCTCAGAACACACTCTCAACGGGATGGGTCTGTGCCACAAAGATAAATCTTTCTGTCTCTGGTGGGCTCACGATCTTCTCTATCCAGAAAAGTTAGGTAAGATGTGAAGGCTTACCAGCTGATATAGCAGGACTTGGTCAGGTTACTAGATTCAGAAGCTGCCATACTAACCATTAGACTACAGTACCAGGCTAGGGGCCATGCTTTTCACTGAAGAAACACCTTCCAGCACAGTTGATACTGTCAGTACAGATGTGACCAGGAAGCTCTGCCATTTCTACAAAAACAACCAGCTATTCCGATAAACTGGGACAAATAGATATGCTTTGCAAAAGAGAAAACATGTCACATGCCTAACCTACAACAGTAAACCCAATAGGAAAGGTATTCTATTCAACAGTCAGTATTGTTTGATAGTTATTAGTAATTAGTTACTCTAGTTAATTACTTTTTTCCAGTACTCAGTAAAGTAGTCAACTACTTATTCACTGTCCCAGTAACTGTAATTAATTACTTTTGAAGAGGCTGTGGTTGGCACATAACAGAGGATGTGGTTGGCATGAGTTGGTCAAACGTCCTTGAAATAAGCATCAAGAGATGAAGTTATGTAATATTCACATTAGGGGTATGTATAAGATGGGTATTTTACCTCTTCATGTACCATAAGGCTTTTACCATAAGTATTCTTGGATGTGGTATCGGTAAAGGAAAAGCAATTAATTACTCTAAAAGCAGGTACCTGTAATCAGTAAGCCATTACTTTCAGAAATCAGTAATTTAATTACTGTAGATAATTTAAGCTGAGAAGTAACTTCTAACTGTAATTAATTACTTTTAAAGAGTAAGTAACACAACACTGTCAACAATAGCAGTTGAACTCAAAGGCGCCTTTTGTAGAAAACTGTGTAGTGAAAGTATCCGCGCACAACTGTTAGCCATGGAGATTTATACCAGGTTATTATTATTATTATTGAACTTTGAACATAGTACAACAGAACATGGATAACAAAAAAACATCCCAGTCCCTCATAGGTAAATAGCAGAAAACATACTGTCTCTCTTCAGTACGTGGCTCATAATGCTAATACCCATTGTGTCATTCATATTCCACACCCCACAACCCCCCTCCCCTTGCCAATACTTAGAAAACAATATACCATAAGTAATCCTATGTGAGTAGTGCAAAACAAGGGTTTTATATCTATCTATCTATCTATCGATTGATCGATAGATAGATAGATACAGTAGATATAGATATATATACATACACACACAGTGCACTCCATTTAAGTGCACGTCGGATAAGAGCATGCTCTGTTTAACTGCATGCTGTACTTCGGTTCCGTTTATGGCACCATCAATTTCTATGGGGACAAACTTCGTTTTAGCGCACCACTGATAAGTGCAAGATTCGCGTATATGCATGGTTCAAGACCGCTCCTCTGCAGGAAAGACTCCACATAAGCACGTGCATGGAATATGGAAGTCGATTGGGGTGTGACAACCAACGAGATTTCAAATTTACTGCCTCTTTAACTGCCACAGGCAGAATAAGTGAAAGAATGTTGTTAGGGCGTACACCGGGCTCGTCGTCGCATCAGAACTGTAAGACTTTAACACTGGCTGAACGAATAGAAGTTCTTAAAAAATTAGAAAACAAACAAACTCAAGCATCTATTGCTAAAGAATATGGTGTCAAACCCAGTCAAATTTCACGTGTCTTGAAGCAGAAAGACTAGCTTCTGGAAGACTGGCAAAACAATACAAATCCACAACGGAAATGAAAACGGGCGAGAAAAGCTGAGGAGGTAGAAGATGCTCTTCTTCGGTGGTTTTCTCGAGTCAGGAGCACACAGTTTCCTGTCTGTGGTCCACTGCTTATGGAGAAAGCTAATCAGGTAACAGAAAGTCTTGGACTGACTGAATTCAAAGCCACTGTTGGATGGTTGGAAAGATGGAAGGAGAGGAACAGCATAAAATTCAAGAAACAAGACGCTGATGACTTTGGTGCTGAAAATTGGGTTGTTCCAGTTCTTCCTACCATCTTGAAAGAGTTTGCACCTCGTGACATTTTCAATGCTGACAAAAATGGTCTCTACTGGTGAGCGATTCCTGATGGAACACTTGCATTCAAACAAGCTGAAACTAAAGGAAGTAAAACGTCGAAGGACCGACTGACGATCCTCCTTTGCTGCAATATGGATGGGAGCGAGAAGTTGGAACCACTCGTCATTGGAAAGAGCAAAGAGCCCCGTTGCTTCAAGAATGTAAGTGACTTCCTGTGTCATACCAGGCTAACACAAATTCATGGATGACTGGGGAAATTTGGAAGCAGTGGCTAAAGAAGTTAGACACTAGAATGCGGGCACAAAAGCATCAGATTTTGTTGCTTTATGATAATTGTGCTGCACACAGTGATGATGTCACGCTGTCTAACGTCAAGGTGGTCTTCCTGCCACTAAACACTACCTCTCTGATCCAACCTCTGGATCAGGACATAATAGCCAATTTCAAAAAACATTATTGGGCTCTTGTGCTATGTCGTCTGATGAGCGTTATAGATGACCAGACTGGCAAGGATAAATGTGCTGTTGAACTGGCTCGTAATCTATCACTGTTGGATTCCCTACATATGCAGAAAGAAGCCTGGAATCGTGTTACACAGGCAACCATTGTGAACTGCTACAAGCGGGCAAGCTTTGTTAAGGATGTGGAGAGGGATGAAACAGATGCAGCTGTTGCAAACGTGTCAGATGAACAGGCTAATGACATCCCAGCCAGTGTTACTGAAGAGGAGTTTCATCGCTATGTAGCTGTTGATTATGATCTACAAACAGCTGACGACAGCACTGATGTCAAGATATGTGCCTACACGCAGGCAACGGCTGATGATGAAACAGATGATGAATTGAGTAGCGAGGCACATGCTGACGAAATTCAACAACCTCCTGTCACTTTTGCAAGAGCGCTGGAGAGTCTCATCACTGTAAGGGCCTATCTGGAGGCCACTGGATGTCAGTGCTGTGACAGTTTTCACCATCTGGCAGACGTAGTCTATGGAACTCACAGACACAGTAGTGTACAGAGGACTATAACTGATCACTTCAAGCCAGCCTAACATCAATTAACGGAGACTGTATAACGTCAGTTAACGGAGACTGTATACTGTATGTATAATAAACAGTATTGCACATATGTTTATCAGATGTCAAGCTTCTTTGGGTCACAACGGTTAAGTGCACGCTCCAGTTAACTGCATGTATTTCTTTGGTCTCAGACCCTTGCACTTAAGTGGATTGCACTGTATATATAAATGCGGATCTCAACTCTTAAGCTAAGTGAAAGCTTTTTCTGAAAAGTTTAAATAGAAGGGGTTTTTTTGCACAAGTATGTTATAAAGCACTTGGAGGCATTTACTGCACTATATGAGATATGTGCTATGATTATATATATGGACAGTCCATTGAAGACTTTTGAATCTTTGAATTAGTGATTGTCCCAAGAAAACGTATGAGCACGTTCCCATACATACTGTTATGTGTATAGGAGGATATGTTATCAAAAGGCATTTGACAAAATGCTATTAAGTTTTGAGATTAAGATGGGAATGTAATGTTTTGTTGGTTCGTTACCTTTCTCATCTATAATTGTTCTTCCTGCTTTTTGGTGGTATTATAATCGCCAAACCATACCACAAACATGTCTGAAACTTCACGAACTTACCTCAACCTACATTACCCCAATTGCAAAGAACTCAAGTACAAAACCTATTATGGATTCAACTTCTCCTTCTTAGGCAGCCAACTCTGGAATGCCCTCCCCAGACCCATCCGATCAATCAGCGACTATCTACCCTTCCGGAAATCACTAAAAACCCACCTGTTCAAGCAAGCCTACCCAAATGAACCAATCTAATCCTAGGATCCCTTCTACCCAACACATATCCCCATCTTTACCTACCTATCTCTTTTATTATTCTGCTATAATTAACCTATATTTTCTCTATCAATACTCTGTAATCCATATTATTAGGTAAGCCGCATTGAACCTGCTTTGAGTGGGAAAGCACGGGGTACAAATGAAATAATAAATAAATAAATAATAAATATCAGATCTTCCACAGCGATATACTGTAGTTCTTCCTGTTTGTTGTTGGAAATACTGTTCTTACTCAACCCTTATACTTTCATACTCATATTGAAATATTTTCAAAACCAAAAAAGAAATTGAACAAAAAACCAAATATAATGGTATAGATATCTAAATGTGAGGAACTTTCAAACATTAAAGTGTTGATATCTAAACAATAAAATTACACTAGGAAAACAAAAGGGAATTAGAGTGACTTTGTACTGCTAACTGTTTGTAGTGATCTGTTTGTACTGATCTGTTTGCTGATGGTGCTTATGTAAAACATTCTTGGTTTCTATTTCTTTTATCAATAATTTAATATAGTCTGTATAATTAATGTTTTGCTTTGCCTGAATGATAAAGAAAGTGATTCTTTTTTGTGCTTTTTGAGAACAAAGACAAAAATTAAACATTAACAACCATCTGCAAGCGGGAAGGCTATTGAAGCAGTGCACATTCAGGTACAGTAGGCATTTTTCTGTCAATGGAGGGCTCACAAAAAATACATAATAATCAGAGCTGCAATGGGATTCGAACTTGGGTTCTCAGTCCACTTGGCTAACTATTAGTCTACTAGCCATTAAGCCCGTAACAATGGGCTAGTTTTTTGTTTTCCTATGGCCTCCCCTCGTCCACCAACCCTGCTCTTTCCCCTGCCCTCCCTCCATGTCCTGCAACCCTCCTCCCCCCCCCTCCCATCCGCTCCATCCACCCGTGTCCATCAACTGTTCTCTCCCCTACCCTCCATCCTCGGGCTCCCATCCACCGCAATTGTGACCTCCTGTGCCCTGCTGTCCCCGCCGCCGCCATTTTGCCATCTCCCCGGCGTCGCCCCCCCTCTTTCCACCATCGTCGTATCGTCAGTTCTTCATCATTGCGTCTGTTTCCCTCAGTTCTGCCCCCTCCTTCCCTCCCTGCTCCCTCCTCCTCCGATTTCCACACCCATGTCCAAGCCCTCCACCCTATTGGGCTGTACTGCTGGTGGAGGCGGGGCTTGGACTTCTACACTCTCAGCATTCCAACTCTACTGCGCATTTGCAGGTGAGTCAGTCACTTGCCGTTTATATGTTTGATGCTTCCATTCTGCATAGACATATATGTGACCATGTGAGGGAGTGAGGGGTATAGTGACAGGTGTTCCTAGGAACACTCCCTCACTGAGGTTGCCGTTTAGTCATCCTACACAGGTGGCATTAAACCTGCCAGAAGGATGCTAGGCTGCATAGAGAGGGGTATAACCAGCAGAAGGAGGTGTTGATGCCCCTCTACAAATTGTTGGTGAGGCCCAAATTGGAGAATTGTGTTCTGTTTTGGAGGTCGTATCTGGCTAAAGAAGTAAAAAGACTGGAAGCAGTGCAAAGAAAAGCTATGAAAATTGTATGGGATTTGCGTTGTAAACCATATGAACAGAGACTTGCTGACCTGAACATGTATACCTTGGAGGAAAGGAGAAACAGGGGTGACATGATACAGACATTCAAATATTTGAAAGGTATTAATCCGCATACGAACCTTTTCCGGAGACAGGAAAGTGGTAGAACTAGAGGACATGAATTGAGGTTGAAGGGGGGCAGACTCAGGAGTAATGTCAGGAAGTATTTTTTCACGGAGAGGGTGGTGGTTGCATGGAATGCCCTCCTGCGGGAGGTGGTGGAGATGAAAACGGTAATGGAATTCAAGCATGCGTGGGATAAACACAAAGGAATCCTGTTTAGAAGGAATGGATCTATGGAATCTTAGCGGACATTGGGTGGCGACGCCGGTATTTGGAGAATAAATCCAGTGCAGGGCGGAATTCTACGGTCTGTGCCCTGAGAAAGGCAGGGACAAATCAAACTTGGATATGCATATAAAGTATTACAGACCATGTAAAATGAGCTTATCTTGTTGGGCAGACTGGATGGACCGTTCAGGTATTTATCTGCCGTCATTTACTATGTCACAGAGTGAGTCAGAGGGGCAGGGCTCAGGCCAGGATGTGGTTAAATGCACTGGGGCAGAGTGGATCACAAAGGCCCTGAGCCAAGAGGTCTTCCAGGAGTGAAGCCCTTAAACAGAGGTCTTCAGACAAGAAAGAGAGAGAGAGATCCTGAGAGCAGAGATATCCTGGAGGGAGGCTCCAAGGAAAGGAACTTTCTCTAAAGTGTGGCTGGGCTGCAGTACCTGTGGTGGAGAGTCCCAAGGAAGTGAAGAGTGACCCTAGCTCAGAGCATTTCACCCTGTAGAAGCCCAGGGAGTGCATAAAAGTGGAACTGAAGACTGCAAAAGGTAAAAGCATGTCTTTATTTGCTATGAAGACCCCGGATCCTGAGTGTCCTAGCTGGAGCCAGGCCTGGACCTACGGATAAGTACTTGGAACTATATTGAAGAAGCTAGAAGTGTCAAGACAGAAGAGAGTAATTGTGATTGCTGCCAAGAAGAAAGTGAGCTAGTGAGAAGAACAGACTGTCTTGCTTTAATTATTTTCTACCACTAAAGTTTTCTTTTGACTAAATACTGAACTCTGCCTGTGAGGTTTCCACTCCTGTCCGTTGATCACATTATCACATCCCATTTTATAACAAGAATGTTTCTATGTTGTGACAATGACATCCATGTCTCTTGTTTTGCCCATTCATAAGTTAGATGTTTCTGTTTGTACAATGGGTGTTCATGCTGATGTAACCAACACATGGACATCTGTTTCTCATGTATTTTAGAACTGGCTGTATATTAGCAGATCCTATTCTAAAATACTAGCACCACCAGCAGTGGCGTACCAAGGGGGGGGGGGGGGGGGGGGGGCGGGTCCGCCTCGGGTGCACGCCGCTGGGGGGGGGGTGCCGTGCACCGGTCGGCTTCATTTGTTTTCATGCTCCCTCTGCCCCGGAACAGGAAGTAACCTGTTCCGGGGCAGAGGGAGCATGGAAACGAACAAAGCTGACCGGCGCGTGGCACCCCCCCCAGTGGTGTGCACCCGGGGGAGGGGGTTCTTTCGCCGGGTGGGGGGGGGGGTGTCCTTTCACCGGGGGGGAGGGTCGCGCTGCAACCGGGGGGTGGGGTGCATCGGCGATCCGCCCCGGGTGTCAGCCCCCCTAGGAACGCCACTGACCACCAGTGACCTGCAATACTGGATGTCATTATTCCGAGTTATACTGTTCAGTCTAATGTATCCCGACCAACAGCCATCAAAATCAAATATATTTTTCTTGTATTTCTTAGGTCAGTGGTTCCCAAACCTGATTCTGGAGGCATCACAGCCAGTTAGGTTTTCAGGATATCCACAATGAATATTCATGAGACAGATTTGCATGCACTGGAGGCAAGATCTTGAATACCATACATTGGCAAGCTTTTTCCGAGTTAGAACTATTTTCTAAAATGCTGTTCAATGCCTTCTGCAATGATTTAAAGTCACTTCACTGGCTTCTGATCAGGTACCGCATACAGTTCAAGCTTCTCCTACTAACCTACAAATGCACTCGATCTGCAGCCCCTCCTTACCTCTCTACCCTCATCTCCCCTTACGTTCCTACCCGTAACCTCCGCTCTCTAGACAAATCCCTCCTTTCAGTACCCTTCTCCATCACCGCCAACTCCAGGCTCCGCCCTTTCTGCCTCGCCTCACCTCAAGCGTGGAACAAACTCCCTGAGCCCATACGCCAAGCCCTCTCCCTGCCCATCTTCGAATCACTGCTCAAAGCCCACCTCTTCAATGTCGCCTTCGGCACCTAACCACCACACCTATACTCAGAAATCTAGACTACACCAGCTTGACATTTTGTCCTTTAGATTGTAAGCTCATCTGAGCAGGGACCATCCTTCTTGTTAAATTGTACAGCGCTGCGTAACCCTAGTAGCGCTCTAGAAATGTTAAGTAGTAGTAGTTTTGACACTGATCTACTAATATGGAAGGATTATGAGGTTGTATGTTCTTTGGATTAGGTTGAGGTAATCACTGATTTTCCTGGAGACATTGGTTGAATGGGCTGTCCAACTAAAAATGATCTTCTGCTGTTCAGCAATTCTCTCACATAAGTTCATAATTATATAAGTATTGCCATACTGGGACAGACCAAAGGTCTATCAAGCCGAGCATCCTGTTTCCAACAGTGGCCAATCCAGGTCACAAATACCTGGCAAGATCTCAAAAAGTACAAAACATTTTATGCTGCTTATCCCAGAAATAAGCAGTGGAGTTTCCCCAAGTCCATTTTAATAATGGTCTATGGGCTTTTCCTTTAGGAAGTCATCTAAACTTTTTTAAACCCCGCTAAGCTGACTGCCTTTACCACATTCTCTGGCAATGAGATGCATGCTTTCACAATACAAAACTGGGACTCAAAAAGCTGTGTCAACAAAGAAAACAGAGTCTACCACCAAGCAAAAAGTCCCTACCAGTACAGTTGCTCCCCCGGCTAGACACACACTTTGATCTAAGAGCAGTTATGAGGCATTGCAACTTAAATAGATGGATGAGCTCATCAGTGAATTTCATCATAAAGTTGATCAACAAAGCATGACTGCAGTTATACAATGGTTACAAGATATTAACAGCTGTGGAGTGTCCATTTCATTGGCACAGGCACCATCAGGGTCATGGATTCCAACGGCAGACAATGTTGACCCTGGTAACTCTTGCAAAAGCTCATGAGCTGCAGTCAATTTCTCACTGACATCTGAGTGCTCCAATTCAGACACCAGTGATGTTATTCCAAGTGCCAGACAATGTCCTGTCTCAATTTGATCAGTTTAACAGTTAACTGCAAAAAAGAAAGCAATCCTTAGAAAGCTTCCAACAATGCTATGACGTCTCAGTTTTGCCTTAAACCATATATTCTTCAGATGTCTGGCATTAGCCACATCAGGCATTAAAAAGGTCCATCATCATATTAATATGACTTGGTGTTTGGGGTCATTTTCTAATGTCTTTCAATGGACTGGCATTCTGGCAGAGCTCCCTGGTGGCTTCAGATGAACTTGGAATTCTTCACTAATGCAGCAGGCGAAATTCATGTCCATATATAATTCAAAGGATTTTGGTGCTCTGTGCCTTGGCTGGCAGATGCCACAACTCAGGGATACTGAAATCCCATTCCTCAAGCTATTCCAATATTTTCTGAATTATTTTATTAACCTCCTCAACCTTGCATTCTAGATCCTGTATACATACCCAATTGCACTTCTTTTTAATAATTTATGTTCAGCGATAGATATCCTGCCAGCTAACATCTCCATCTGCTCCTGCATGGGCTGTACTTTTTTAAAAAAATTAAAATTTGGATTTTCTACACATATTTTGCAAGATCATGCCAACTCTCCTTCATCATGTCATTATTTCCCCTCACCTATTCTTTCAGGGAGGCAAGTTCTGTGAGAATGGACCTGATGAAATCAGACAACTCTATTACAGGCACCATCTTGACAGAAGTTGGTGGCTTCTGCATTGTGTGTTTATGTTTATAATTATTGAGACCTTTGCTATACCTCCTTTCCACAAAGTTCAGGGGCCTTTTACTAAGCTGCGCCAAAAATGGGCTGCGTTAGTGTAGCCGCATGTCTTGGGCGCGTGCAGATCCATTTTTCAGTGCGCCTGTAAAAAAAGGCATTTTTTAATTCCTGCTGAAAATGGATGTGTGACAAAATAAAAATTGGTGCACATCCAATTTAGTCTGAGACCTTACCACCAGCCATTGACTTAGTGGTAAGGTCTCATGTGGTAACCGTGCGGTAATCGTCTATGCGCATAGAATGATGATTACTACCCAGTTTCTGCTGCATGCCAGAAAATAAAAATTATTTTCCAGCACACGTAGTGGACACGCGTCAAAAATGAAATTACCACAAGGGTCACGCGGTAGCCAGGTGGTAACGCAAAATTGATGTGTGTTGGGCACACATAGCTGCCTATCCTGCTTATAATCGAAAGAGAAAAACACCTATATTTCGACCCACATTGGGAGATGGGTGTTTTTCTCGCAAAGGCGCCCAAATCGGTATAATCGAAAGCCGATTTTGGGCGTTTCCAACTGCACTCTGTCGCGGAAACGAATAAAGTTGATGGGGCGTGTTGGAGGCGTGTCGGAGGCGGGACTGGGGCGTGGTTAGCAGCCGAGGAGAGATGGGCGTCTTTAGCTGATAATCAAAAAAAAAGGTGTTTTTACCGCGATTTTGGGTCACTTTTTTTGGACCCTTTTTTCACAAACAAGTCCCAAAAAAGTGCCCCAACTGACCAGATGACCACTGGAGGGAATCGAGGATGACCTCCTCGGACTCCCCCAGTGGTCACTAACCCCCTCCCACCAAAAAAAACCACTTTAAAAACTTTTTTTCCCAGCCTCAAATTCCGTACCCACCTCCATGACAGCAGAATATGTTCGATCCTCTCACAGCCTTTCCCTGGGTCAGATGTGCCTCTCGGGTGCACTACAGGGTCACATCAGCATTGCATTGTGGTGGGTGTAGGGTATTGGGCTCCGTGATTTCATTAGCTTGTGTTACAGTCTCATGATGTTGGTAGTTGGTAGGCTCTTCTCCCATGGTGCTTTTCCCCCTGCCTACTGGGTCAGAGTGTGCCCTGTTGTGTTTCCGGTAGTCCATGAGGTAGTGGCCATTTTTATAAGCCAGTTTTAGATCCCTTCCATGTATTAGCCATGTTACAGAACTTAGTTCACGGACCCGTTCTCAGAGATAAACGCCCATGGAGATAGGCGTTTCCGTTCGATTATGCCCCTCCACGCAGCTTAGTAAAAGGGCCCCTCAGAGTAGTGTATAAACAGTTTAAAAAAAACTAATATAAATGAAAAAGAATTCAAAACATTCAAAAGAAAGAAAAGAGAAAATAGAAAAGTGCCCTGCCACTGGTTCAAGCACTCAACCTATCCAGCTACCATATACCACCATTGGTAGCAGCAAAAATAGAATTACCCATTAGGAAATGCCAATGAAACATTTGGGCCTTGTTTACTAAGGTGTGTTAGCATTTTTAACACACCTACAATTAGCACGTGCATTAACCGTGTAGTCGACTATAGGGATATTTTAGGCACATACACAGTTAATGTGTGTATATAGTTAACGTGCGTTAAAAATGCTAACGTGTCTTTAACACGGCTTAGCAAACAGGGCCCAAAAAAGTCTCTAAACCAATTTTAAATCATTTAGATCTTGCACTCTTCTAAGATAATGAAGCAAGGAATTCCATAACACTGCCCCCCTCCAAAAAAACCCCAAAATACTCAGACGTAGATGTACAAACAAAATGAGCAGCAGCCTTAAAAGACACATCATTTTGTTCTGTTTCATACCACACATCTTTAATTTCTTCTGATGTCGAAAGGGTCTAAAATCTATGTTGCAGATTCCCAACCGGGTGAAGCAAGAGAGGGAAGGCTAAACAACCATCTTGGTTTGGTGCTGGCTTCAAATCCAATCTGAAAAGTACTTTTTGAAGTTGCTTTTAAGTGTTGGCCCCTGATTGTCCTGATCACAGTCTTATTGGTTTTGACCATTTTTTAAATATATATCCCAAAGCTGCTTTTGTTGTATATGTTTGCCTAGATTGTAAGCTTAACAGAAAAGATGGGGGCCCTTTTAATAAGCCACATCAGCGTCTACATGCACCCAACGCACGCCAAAATGGAGTTAACGCACGGCTACCGCATGACTCTTGCAGTAATTTCATTTTTAGTGCATGTCTGATACTTGTGGCTGAAAAATAATTTTCTGCCGCACATATTGGACGCATGCCAAGTGGCATTTGGCGCGCGTAGGTCATTATCGCCCAGTTACTGCATGAGATTTTACTGCTAGGTCAATGGTTGGCGGTAAGGTCTCAGACCCAAAATGGATGCACGGCAATTTTCATTTTGCCACACGTCCATTTTCGGCAAAAATAAAACAAGGCATTTTTTACAGATGCGCTGAAAAATGATTCTGTGTGCGCCCAAAACACATATTGTAAAGAGTATGTAGAAAGGGCTAGGGGACTAAAAGGGAAAAGGAGAGGAAGGAACTACAACTCCCAACATGCCCCAAAGGAACCCTGGGATAGGCAAGAGTACCCCCGTTACCGGCGGGCTTTTCCCAAGAAAGACCTCGAAATGAGAAACTACGACTCCCAGCAGGCCCCAAGGGAACCCGGGGATAGGAGAGAGTACGTGCATTCCGGGGAGTCACCAGAAGAGGGCCGCAGGGGAGTGAGTAAAGCCAATTCTCCAACCTGGGGGGGGGGGGGGGGGATGGTGGAACAAGTGGCTGGAGAAAGAAAAGACACCAAAGAATCTTAATGAGGAAAAGGGGCAGCAGCTGGAAAGGGGGCGGGGTGCAGAGAATATGGATTGGGCTCCTGAGGAGGGAGGAGACAGAGAGGAGCCTTGCCCGATGGAGCTGACTGAACCTGAGAACGCCTTGGAAGAGCCGATGGACTGGGCAGCTCTGGCTCAGCGAAGGCCAGAGAAACCGCGGGGCCAAACCGGGTCAGCGGGAGGAGGTCAGGAGAGAGTGTGACTGACCAAGAGGGTGGGACCCTAGGCTTTGAGCCCGCGCAGAGCCATTGTTCGTAGAGAGCGAGAGAGATAGAGAGAGAGAAAAGACTGTTGCTTATTTTTCTCAAGCTAAGGAAAGACTGCACTGTGGACATTGATACTGTGTTTTTTTTTTTTGCACCAACTACTGGGACTAAGAGGAGCCCAGGGGAGTTACTATAACTCGTAGGGCGTCACGGGTCGGGAACTAACCGGGGAGCCAGGAGCTGGCCATGACTCTCATTGTTTTTTTTTGTTGTTTCGAACCTCGGACTTTTTTTGTTTTAGGTGATCCCAGAGCTACTTATCTTTGAAGCTTAAAAAGGCAAGAAGTTGGTTGCTGTGTTTTTTTTTTTCGGCAATGCTCCAGGAGAAAAGAGGGAGAGGGGAAGTAGCTGCTGAAGCCTGGACTGTGTAACTGATCGGCTTGCAAAGAGGGAGAGGGGAAGTAGCTGCTGAAGCCTGGACTGTGTAACTGACCGGCTTGAAAAGAGGGGAAGGGTGGTATGCCGTAAGAGGAATATAAAGGCTGAAAGACGGAGGGATTATCCTCCTATGCAATAAAAAGCTGTCCTGTGGATTTTCTTTTGTTAAAGTGACCGGCCCCTGAGGTTGGGGTTTTTTTTTGGTTTTTGGAGCTGTACCAGACGAGAGAAGGAGGAGCAAACTTACAATTGGTGGCAGTGGTGGGATCAATGTGCGGACCTGTCACTCGAGGAGGCCAAGACAAGCAAGAAAGAAACTCCCGACGGAGGGACCAACGCGGAGCAAAGCGCAGACCCGTCTTGGGTTCTGGTAAGCAGGGCCAAGATTGGGGGGGGGGGGGGGAATAGAGGGAAAACCTAAGTGGTGAAATCGCACTTGGAGTTTGTCCTCTGCTTTTCTTTCCTCAGGAGTAGCTGTTCCGGCGCAAGTATGGATCCCAAGGAGATCTTCGCCGGGATGACTATGCAGTTCCAGAAGCAGCAAGAACTGGCTGCGAAGATGGTGGAGGAGTCCTTGACTGCCGCCCGAGATCAACAACAACCAGTGTTGAATCTGCTCCAGGACTTTTTTCAGAGGGGGAGCAGTACCCCTAGGGAGTTTGGATCCGGAATGGCCGGACAGGGGACCGGAGGAAACGGTGCGGTAGGACCTATATCCATGAATTCACTTAACTGGGGGAAGTTATCTGAGCAGGATAATGTGGATGATTTCCTGACCGCAATTGAGAGGGTGGCGGCGGCCGCCGGATGGCCACAAGAGCAGTGGGCCATGTGATTAGTGCCTTCACTATCAGGGGAGGCTCTGGCCGCCTTTAGAGACTTGCCTACTGGGGACGCTGCCAACTATGGGAGGTTAAGAGAGGCCATCAAGGACCGATATGGACTAAGTACCCAGGCTTATAGGCGAAAGTTTAGGTCCACGAAATGGGAAAAGGGGGAAACACCTAAAGCGGTGGCCAATAGACTGATGGACTTAGTAAAAAAATGGTTGGAACCCGATCACCACACCACTGCCGAGATTCTGCAAGAACTGGTAGTGGAGCAATTCCTCCAGGGCCTACCCAGGGAGATTAGGGCAGGGCTGGTCCAAAGGGGCTGTAGGACGGTAGAGGGCGTGGTAGCGGGGTTGGAATGGTACCTGGAAGCCCAACATTGGGGGGGACACGACCTGGAGGGCGGAAAGTCCCGGCCTCAGGAAGGCTGGGGTCTCAAAGTTTCCTTCCGCAAGAATGATCCCCAGGGAGGGCAGGCCGGTTCAAGTGGGGTGGGTAAAAAGCCAGTAGGGCCTGAAGGCCATGGTAAGAAGGCTACCTCTTATGAGGGAAAACTATGTTATCAGTGTGGAAAACCAGGGCACTTCAAGAGGGATTGCCTAGGTCGGGAGGGGTGGATCTCGCAGGTTGCTCAGGGGTTCAGGCCACGTTATACAGCCAAGGTGGAGGTGGAGGGCTTGCCTATTCTAGCCATGTTAGACTCGGGGGCCGACCAGTCCATGATCTCTAGGCGGTTATGGGAGCAACTAAGAAAGAGGAGGACATGGGGTAAGGATACCTATGAAGGAGCAGTGGCCATTCAGTGTATACATGGCGCCAGTACGCGGTATACCCTCCATAGAGTTAATTTGAAGGGGCCCACAGGAGAGATAGAGATAGCCATGGCTGTTCTACCCAGGTTGCCACAGGAGATGATTTTAGGAAGGGATTGGCCGCCGTTTACAGACTGTATTAGCAAAAAAGAAGTGTTGGTAACTACCCGCGCACAGGCAAGACAGGACCCTGAGGCGGAGGAAGAGGGAATAGGAGGTATTTTCCCTTTTCAGGAAGAGGTCTTAGGGGAGCCGGGAAAAGGGAGAAAGGGTAAAGCTTTGAGAAAAAAGGAGCAGAGGGGTAGACGGGAGGCATGGGAGCAGGTACAAAGAGAAAGTTACCTGCCGGTAGCCCCGAAAGAATTGAAGGAACAGTTTCCCCAGTTTCATAGGGAGCAGGCCGCTGACCCCACTTTAGAATATGCCTGGGAGAGGGCACGCCGGGGGGGGGGGGGGGGGGGGCATTGAGGCTCCGGGTTTCATGGTAGAAGGGGACATATTGTATCGTAGGGTGCCAAACTGGGAGAACGCTGAAGGAGGGAGACAGCTAGTAGTTCCTCAAACTTTTCGTCCACTAGTGGTAAGGCTGGCTCATGATCATCCTTTGGGGGGGGCATAAGGGTTCTCAGGCGACCCTAACTCAGATATTGGCGTGTTTTTATTGGCCAGGAGTTTATGGGGAGGTGGAGAAGTATTGCAAGTCTTGCCCAAATTGTCAGAAGGTGACAGAGCATCTCCCACCTAAGGCACCTCTAAGGCCACTCCCTAGGGTGGAACAACCGGGGAGGAGAATAGCCATGGATATTATTGGCCCAGTAACAAAATCTCCGAGAGGCTTCCTCTATGTGTTAGTGATAATGGATATGGCCACTAGGTACCCCTGGGCCATACCTTTAAGGAGCATATCCGCGAGGGGCATTGCCCGGGAACTGATAAAAATTTTTTGTGAGGTGGGGTTCCCCCAAGAGGTTTTGACAGATAGGGGATCCAACTTCATGTCAAGCACCTTAAGGCAAGTGTGGGAGGCTTTTGGGGTACAGCATATCCGTACCGCGGCCTACCATCCGCAAACAAATGGGATGGTGGAGCGTTTTAATAGAACCTTAAAGGGGATGTTAAAAAAAGCGCTAGGCGAAGATAGGACGGGTTGGGACCAACTGTTACCCTTCGTGCTATATGCATATAGGGAGAAGGTGCAGGACTCCTTAGGAGTTTCTCCTTTCGAGCTAATGTTTGGCCGGAGGCCCAGGGGAATTTTAGATATCATACAGGAACATTGGGTACCTCCGGAAACGTCAGATCAGTCAGTGGTAGAATATCTACAGGATCTGAGAGCCCGATTGGATAAGTTACAGGAATATTCCCAGGAGAGGCTGGAACAGAGCCAGTCTCATCAAAAGGAATATTATGATAAAGGTACGCGGGAACGGGAGTTTGTGCAGGAGATAGGGTCCTTATCATGGTCTCTGAAGATCCTCCTAAGTTTGCCTCTAGGTGGAAGGCTCCATGGGTTGTGAAGAAGAGACTAGGGCCGCTTACGTATGAAGTGGCGAACGAGAAGGGTCGTGTCCAAACCTTCCATGTGAACCTTATGAAACCCTGGGTAGCAAGGGTAGACTTTCAGACCCGGGTGGAAGAAAAGGAGGGAGAGGAGTTGGGGCCGCAAATAAGAGATATTTTCAAGCCCGGGGAGCCAGGGATTAATCCCCAGTTGCCCCAGGCACAAAAAAAGGAGATCGGAAGGCTCCTAAAAGGGTTTGACGATGTGTTGACGGCGTGTCCGGGGAATACTCACCTGGTGGAGCATGACATTAGAACAGAAAGGAGTAAAGTAGTTCGGCAAAGGCCATATAGGCTGTCCCCCATGAAAAAGAGAGAGGTTATTAAACAGGTGCAGGAAATGTTAGATTTCGGGGTGATTGAGGAGTCAAATAGCCCCTGGTCAAGCCCCGTGGTATTAGTGCCAAAGCCCGAGGGGGAGTGGAGATTCTGCATAGATTTCCGCCAGCTTAATACCATTTCTCAAGCAGATGCCTATCCTATGCCCTACATTGAGGAGCTGGTGGATAGGCTAGGATCCGCACAATATCTTACTACCCTGGACTTGACAAAAGGGTACTGGCAGATTCCACTTACCCCAGGGGCTCAAGCTAAGACGGCTTTTAGTACGCCCATGGGCCTGTACCAGTTTAAAAGATTACCCTTTGGCCTTAATTCAGTGGCTGCGAGCTGTCAGAGGTTGCTAGACAGGGTTCTCCGACCTCATCAGACATACGCCGCAGCGTATATGGATGATGTTGTAATACATAGTGGGGATTGGAATACCCATTTAAAACAGGTGGAGGCGGTTCTGCAGGCTTTTAGGGATGCAGGACTTACCTTGAACCCCAAAAAGTGTTATTTTGCTCAGTACAGGGTGAAGTATTTGGGATATAATGTGGGCCGGGGAGAGGTGCGACCATTATTAAATAAGGTCAGGTTCATCCCGCAGTTTTCCTCAATGGCCACGGCCCTTACTGACATGTTGAGAGGGAAAAAACCGGACTGATTGAGGTGGGGAGGGGAGGAGTTGAGGGCATTTGAACGGATGCAGAGGGCCCTGTGCCAGGAACCGGTGTTGAAGGCGGTAGATTTCGAGAAACCCTTTGTCCTTCAAACAGATGCTTCGGGGAGGGGGTTAGGGGCAGTTCTGTCCCAAGAGCATGAAGGGGAAGAACATCCGGTGCTCTATTTAAGCCGGAAGCTCCTGCCTCATGAGGAGCATTACTCCACCATAGAGAAGGAGTGTTTGGCCATACGATGGGCAGTGCAAGAGTGTAGTGTCTATTTAGAAGGGAGGAAATTTAAGCTGGTTACTGATCATGCTCCATTGAAATGGCTAAATATGATGAAGAATAATAATGGGAGATTAATGCGATGGTACTTAGCTTTGCAGCCGTTCCAATATTCTGTGGAGCATCGCCCGGGTCGATGTTTAGAAAATGTGGATGCCCTGTCCCGGGTGGAGGAGGAGAAGGAGGAAGAATGGGGAAAGGGAAGCTTAAGGGGGGGGGGGGGGTATGTAAAGAGTATGTAGAAAGGGCTAGGGGACTAAAAGGGAAAAGGAGAGGAAGGAACTACAACTCCCAACATGCCCCAAAGGAACCCTGGGATAGGCAAGAGTACCCCCGTTACCGGCGGGCTTTTCCCAAGAAAGACCTCGAAATGAGAAACTACGACTCCCAGCAGGCCCCAAGGGAACCCGGGGATAGGAGAGAGTACGTGCATTCCGGGGAGTCACCAGAAGAGGGCCGCAGGGGAGTGAGTAAAGCCAATTCTCCAACCTGGGGGGGGGGGATGGTGGAACAAGTGGCTGGAGAAAGAAAAGACACCAAAGAATCTTAATGAGGAAAAGGGGCAGCAGCTGGAAAGGGGGCGGGGTGCAGAGAATATGGATTGGGCTCCTGAGGAGGGAGGAGACAGAGAGGAGCCTTGCCCGATGGAGCTGACTGAACCTGAGAACGCCTTGGAAGAGCCGATGGACTGGGCAGCTCTGGCTCAGCGAAGGCCAGAGAAACCGCGGGGCCAAACCGGGTCAGCGGGAGGAGGTCAGGAGAGAGTGTGACTGACCAAGAGGGTGGGACCCTAGGCTTTGAGCCCGCGCAGAGCCATTGTTCGTAGAGAGCGAGAGAGATAGAGAGAGAGAAAAGACTGTTGCTTATTTTTCTCAAGCTAAGGAAAGACTGCACTGTGGACATTGATACTGTGTTTTTTTTTTTTGCACCAACTACTGGGACTAAGAGGAGCCCAGGGGAGTTACTATAACTCGTAGGGCGTCACGGGTCGGGAACTAACCGGGGAGCCAGGAGCTGGCCATGACTCTCATTGTTTTTTTTTGTTGTTTCGAACCTCGGACTTTTTTTGTTTTAGGTGATCCCAGAGCTACTTATCTTTGAAGCTTAAAAAGGCAAGAAGTTGGTTGCTGTGTTTTTTTTTTTCGGCAATGCTCCAGGAGAAAAGAGGGAGAGGGGAAGTAGCTGCTGAAGCCTGGACTGTGTAACTGATCGGCTTGCAAAGAGGGAGAGGGGAAGTAGCTGCTGAAGCCTGGACTGTGTAACTGACCGGCTTGAAAAGAGGGGAAGGGTGGTATGCCGTAAGAGGAATATAAAGGCTGAAAGACGGAGGGATTATCTTCCTATGCAATAAAAAGCTGTCCTGTGGATTTTCTTTTGTTAAAGTGACCGGCCCCTGAGGTTGGGGGTTTTTTTTGGTTTTTGGAGCTGTACCAGACGAGAGAAGGAGGAGCAAACTTACAATATCTACATTAAAGCACGCCATTTTTCAGTGCACCTTTGTAAAAGGGCCCCATGGTTTCCTATATGTATTTATATACAACTCTTTATGTCTAGTAGCATTATAGTAGCATTTTCTTAAAGTGAGCATGTTGGAGAATACAAACCAATGGTCTGAACAACTCCCTGAAACAGCAATGTGTTTAGTTACTGCAAAACACTAGCCACCATTGGAGCAGGACCAGATACTTGTTTAAGTGAAGTTTGAGGCATATATTAAAACAAAACATTTTGGGGTAATGTTTATTGCACAAATATGTTTAAGAAAGTGTTGAGCAGGATGGTTTTTTATGCACGTTATTGATTTTATGGAGCTAAGGTGTATGCCTTTATAAGTTTTCAGAGACGTTTTTCTACCTACTTTTAACATTCTGGTACAATATTTTGTTGGACGCTTCATTAAATGTTGGATTTCTAACAACCAAGATCTTGTTGCATTGTGGGACTTGCAACAATTCAATGGATAGAATTGGGAATTACAATGATCACACTGTTTGAGGATGTAGGTAAAAATGCAACACTCTCCCTCTCATAATGTGGTAACTTGGAAGCTCTGTTTCATTTCCCTCTTATTTCCATTATTTATCTTGGAGCTGAGTTGCCTCAGTGTTTGAAAGGATGCTTATAAACCAATGAACTTAAAGCGTGAACATTTTTTATTTTTATTTTTATTTTTTTTTAAATTTTTTAACGTGAACATTTTTTATATCAAATAATTGTATTATGTTTTCTCTTGATATCGTATAACAGCATGACATCAACAAGTGATGAAATAGTTACAGAAGATGTACTTAAATAACCATAAACTGTTTTATATCAAAGTTTTAATACAAGAAAAAGGCAAAAGTATCATCTCACAAGGCCAAAGAGAAGGAACGACTCTATTGAGGTGGATTTCATTAATATTTAAATTAGCCCTATCAACCAGATAATACTAAAATTTAAAAACAACAACAACAAAGAAGAAGAACAAAGGAGAACATCATAGCAAAGTGATAATTAGGGCCCCATTTACAAAGCGGCGATAAGCTCAATGCAGGCTTACCGTTCGTTATACAGGAAGTACCACCGGGCTACCACAGCAGCCCAGCAGTTCTTCCCACCCTCAGCGTGCCATCATATCTGGTGCTACAAAAATAAATACCCGGTGGTAATTAGTCAATACCACGTGCTGCCCATTTACCAAAGGGTTAGTGCGGGAGCCCTTACCGCCACCTCAATGGGTGGCAGTAAGGGCTCCCCCTGAAATGGCCGTGCAAAAAGTGCTTTACTTGTCGCATGGCCATTTCTTGCAGAAAGGAAAGACTACCCTTTTACCAGGTGCAGTTAAAGGAGGCCTTGGCGAATCAAAAACAAGCGCCAATACCAGTGCAGGCCCACTTTTGCTCCAGCTTGGTAAAAGGGTCCCTTAGTATGCAAAAAGGAAAGGAGCTTTGTACAAGTGAGATATATACTGATGTAGTAATGTAAATTAAGAGAGATATTATCATAGAAAAACTGATATAACCCAATCATAGAAATCTATCTATAGATAGATATACAGTAGATATCGATACAAACACACACACACACACTCACATACACATACACACAGTAAATGGCAAATTCTGGAATTCAATGAAATTAATATAATAATAGAAAATATGGCTTAAAACCATATGTAATAAGGGGTTCCAGATCTGATAGTACCTCCATGGTTTTTGTTTCTTGAGCCAATTGAGCTTTTCCATACCCGCTATGGGGAAGATTCCATATATGGCGCATAAAAAATCAGCGCTGAAATCAGTACCGACTAAGTGAATTCTATAATTGGTACCTAAATCTAGTCACCAATTATAGAATACGCTTAGTCGATATTTCAGCGCCTAAATCTACGCGCATCCATTTACATCCATAAATGCCAGCACATAGATTTAGGCACACCGGGTCATATTCTGTAACTAGGCGTGTAAATTTCAGAACACCCATAAAATGCCCATTTCCCCACCCATAACCATGCCCCTTTTTGCCTGCACGCCAGGGGCGTAGCTACGTGGGGCCACGGGGAAATGGGCCCCCGTAGATTTGGCCCTGGCCCCTCCCAATGCCAATCCTCCCCCACAACCGTCAGGTACTTTTGCTGGCGGGGGTCCACAACCCCCGCCAGCCGAAGTCCTCTTCTTCAGCGTGGCCGCGTTGCTGATCTGCAAGGGTAGGCTTCTGTTTCTGTGAGTCTGACGTCCCGTGCCGGAGCAGATCAGCAACGCAAAGGGCAGGCTTCTGTTTCTGTGAGTCTGACGTCCCGCGCCGGAGCAGATCAGCAACGCAAAGGGCAGGCTTCTGTTTCTGTGAGTCTGACATCCTACACATACAGGACGTCAGACTCACAGAAACAGAAGCCTGCCCTTGCAGATCAGCAATGTGGCCGCGCTGGAGCAGATCAGCAATGCAAAGGTGAGGCTTCTGTTTCTGTGAGTCTGACGTCCTGCACGTACAACGTGCAGGACGTCCGACTCACAGAAACAGAAGCCTGCCCTTGCAGATCAGCAATGCGGCCACGCCACAGAAGAAGACTTCGGCTGGCAGGGGTTGGGGACCCCTGCCAGCAAAGGTACCCGACGGCGGCAGGGGAGGGTTGGCGGCGGCAGGAAGAGGGGGGTCAAAAGGGTTGGCGCTGGGGGGTGTCAAAGGTGGTGGTGGTGGCGGCGGCAGGGAGGTCAAAAATGGCGGGGGGCGGTGGAGCCAGGGGGGGCTAAAATGTGCCCCTTCACCTTCAGCTGTGGACCCCCCCTCCCTCCGAAGTCTGGCTACGCCCCTGCTGCATGCATTAGAAGATTGGCGCACATTGATACAGAATACGCTTAGTGATTTGTGCACTAGCGCTCAGCTTGTTAAGCTTGTTAAGTTATGCACATAGTTATAGAATCTGTGCCAGTTTGGGCATGGATCTCTAGGTGCATTATACAGAATCCGGAGGCATGTGCTATACTCTCTCCAACACAAACATTTTAAGCTGTTTGGCCATACTTCACATTATATCACTCCTTGAACATGCTCCATTCCCTTCTACACAATGCTAGATATTGCCGACATTCTAGTAGTGTATTTGCATATTTGAAAATTAATACTAAAAGTGTTATGCATATTTTAATGAGAACAAAAGTCCATGTTATTGCTCTAGGAAGGGTCTGTTCAAAATCCTTCATTATCTTCCTATTAACAGTATTTTTGTCACCGTTAAATCTCTGAAATATTAATTTTGTTAAAATGATAGAATATGTAAGTGGCTCCAAAACATACCATATAAAATCCCCAGTCAGTAACCTTTTCTGGTTATCTATTTTAAGTGTGTGTGTGTGTGTGTGTGTGTGTGTGTGTGTGTGCGAGTGCGAGAGAGATGCACAAATTAGATTGATTATTTTGACATAATCAAATATATCCCACACATGTTTTTTTTTATATATCTATTTCTAGATAGATAGATTATAGAGCCCCCTTCAACTCATACAAACCAAACCAATCCAGTGCCCCAATCCAACTTCCATGATCTGGTCCCCCAGAGTACAGCCCTCCAATCTGCTCCCAAAATAGAACCCCCTCGACAAGAACCCCCCATTCACCCCTTGACCAAGCCCACCACCCTATGGTCATACCCTAATTCCCTGATGATCTAGAGGGTCCCCAGACAGCAGTGATTCCCAGCCACTGCCCAGCCGTGCCAGTAATGTCCTTCAAAATGACACACTAGGGGTAACATAGAGGGGCATAATCGAAACACCGGCGAACTCAGAATTTGGCCGGCTTCATATAG
Source organism: Microcaecilia unicolor (assembly GCF_901765095.1). NCBI lineage: Eukaryota > Metazoa > Chordata > Amphibia > Gymnophiona > Siphonopidae > Microcaecilia > Microcaecilia unicolor. The sequence goes on from NC_044032.1 coordinate 495,252,442, forward strand.
GCGGGCAAAAATAGTAACATAGTAGATGACGGCAGAAAAAGACCTGCACAGTCCATCCAGTCTACCCAACAAGATAAACTCATATGTGTTACTTTTTGTGTATACCTTACCTTGATTTGTATCTGTCATTTTCAGGGCACAGACTGTATAAGTCTGCCCAGCACAATCCCCGCCTCCCAACCAGCCCCCCCCCCCCCTCCCACCACCGGCTCTGCCACCCAATCTAGGCTAAGCTTCTGAGGATCCATTCCCTCGGAACAGGATTCCTTTATGTTTATCCCATGCATGTTTGAATTCCATTACCGTTTTCCTCTCCACCACCTCCTGTGGGAGAGCATTCCAAGCATCCACCACTCTCTCCGTGAAAAAATACTTCCTGACATTTTTCTTGAGTCTGCCCCCCTTCAATCTCATATCATGCCCTCTAGTTCTACCGCCTTCCCATCTCCGGAAAAGGTTCGTTTGCGGATTCATACCTTTCAGATATTTGAACGTCTGTATCATATCACCCCGTTTCTCCTTTCCTCCAGGGTATACATGCTCAGGTCTTTTATGACTACCACTAGGGGTCATGTTTCCATATAAGGCTTAGCTTCCAGATACAACCAAAGACTTGGGGGTCCTTTTACTAAGATGCACTGAAAAATGGCCTGCAGTAGTGTAGGTGCCTGTTTTGACCATGTGCAGAATCATATTTCAGCTCACCTGTAAAAAATGCCATTGGGGGGGGGGGGGGGGGGGAGAAAATGGACATGCGACAAAATGAAAACTGGCATGCGTCCATTTAGTTTCTGAGACCTTAATGCCAACAATTGACTTAGCAGTAAGGTCTCACGTGTTAACCGGGTGGTAATGCTGATTACCGCTCACATGCCAGAAAAGAAAAATATTTTCTGACGCGCGTAGTGGACGCATGTCAAAAACGAAATTACCACCTGGGCCATGCAGTAGCCATGTGGTAACTTGGAACTGATGCATGTTGGGTGCGTGTAAGCGCTTATATGGCTTAGTGAAAGGGCCTTTGGATATTTAATGTCAGTTTCCAGATAGGGCCCAACACTGAATATATATGTCTAATTTAACCAGTGGCTCATGGTGTTTAAAGAAGCACTGACTGCTGAATATGATAGACATAAAATAACTGATTTAAACATAAAATATATGGGGTCCTTTCACTAAGCTGCGGTCTTTTTGTCAAGGCTCATTCATTAAAGAACTGTGTTCCATTTTTAAAGGCCTGTGGTGCTGTTTTTTTTGTTTGGACTTTAGTTTGTACTTCGTTCCCTCTTTTTTGTTATATCCAAGCACACTAAGGTTTCCCATGGTAATTTTGGGATCAGCACACACTACCCACATGTGTCGTTCTCTGCATTAATCAGCACAGCTACCCTGGTGGTAAAAACAGCCTTAGCACGTGGGAATGACCTGCGTAAGGACGTGCTAAGGCCACTTTTTACTGCATTTTGGTAAGAGTCCCTACATCTTTTTTCTTACTCTGAGGGCATAGTTTACTAAGGGGTCCTTTTATTAAGCTGCAGTAAAAAGGGCCCTGCGCTAGTGGTGGGGACCATTTTTGCGGCTCACTGCAGCCCTTTTTACCACAGAATGTAAACAAAAAAGCTGAAAATAGCCATGGCCATGCGATAAGATTTCTCTTACTGAGTGGCCATGCAAGGGTGACCACTGAGGTGATGGTAAGGGTTCCCACACACACCCGGTGATGACCAGGTAGCACACAGCACTGCCCAATTACCACCGGGTTAGCGTTGCGCCAAAAAATACAGGGCAATTTTCTCTAGTGTGGAAAATGTTGCACAATGTGACTGGAACTACCGCCGGCGCCCGTATTGGGCTGGCCGTAGCTCTCAATTAGCATGCGGTAAGCCTGTGTTAGGCTTACCGCCGCTTTGTACAATGACCCCTAAGCTTTTTTTTCTTTATAGTCACAGAATGGGAGGAAAGCTTTAGTGAACAGGCCCTAGCTTGTACAATTTGCAGAAAGCACCAGAATATCTTAAGTAATATGCAAGCCAAAAATATTTGTTTGCTTATTTGTCTTGTTCTTGTTTGTTCAGGTAAGGAAATTAACTTGCCTAATGCTCTACAGGTTTCTGATACGGTCAGTCTGTGATACTTACAATCTCAGTATTTGTGGGAGCTAACAAAATGAAGCCGGATTCTTCTGCAGATTATTTTAATCAAAGTACATGAGTTCTTTTACTCTCTCTTGGGAGATTGTAGCAAGCAATACTTTCTGCACCTCAGCTCAAAAAACAGATGGCATTTATATTTTTCCACAAAAAGATTGAAAATTTATATGCATTAAATATTCCGTTGCATCAGATCTTCTTCTCCTACAAAAGTATTAATTAAGATATCCATTCTAGTTTGTTTTGTAAGATAGAAAACAGGTTTTTAAGCCTTTTGTCAGCTCAATGAGATACATTTTACTATTTCTAATCACACTCAGTCCATGATCAGACATGCATGAGTTTGCAAATTAAAGAAGAGGAAACATTCAAGTAAAATATATATTTTTTTGCTACCTAAAATACAGAGTGGGTCCATCTAAATTAAAAAAAAAAAGCAGATAAAAAAGAACCTCAAAACCTCAACCTAAAGCCTTTAATATCATTAGCTATCCAGGGAAAACAATCATAGGTCCAAAAAAAGTAACTTATAACCTTCAACATTTTACAATAACTTCTTATTTTCACTATCAGGCTTACTTTCGAAAGAGAAGGGCGCCCATCTTTTGACACAAATCGCAACATGGACGTCCTTCTCACAGGGTTGCCCAAATCGGCATAATCGAAAGCCGATTTTGGGCATCCTCAACTGCTTTCCGTCGCGGGGATGACCAAAGTTCATGGGGGCATGTCGGAGGCATAGCGAAGGCGGGACTGGGGCATGCCTAACACATGGGCGTCCTCGACCAATATTGGAAAAAAGAAGGGTGTCCCTCATGAACACTTGGAAGACTTTACCTGGTCCTTTTTTTCTTATGATCAAGCATCACAAATGTGCCCTAAATGACCAGATTACCACCGGAGGGAATCGAGGATGACCTCCCCTTACTCCCCCAGTGGTCACTAACCCACTCCCACCCTCAAAAATAATTTTAAAAATATTTTTTCCAGCCTCAAATATCATACCCAGCTCCATGACAGCAGTATGCAGGTCCCTGGAGCAGTTTTAGTGGGTGCAGTGCACTTCAGGCAGGCGGACCCAGGCCCATCCCCCCCTACCTGTTACACTTGTGGTGGTAAATGTGAGCCCTTCAAAACCCACCAGAAGCCCACTGTACCCACATGTAGGTGCCCGCTTCACCCCTTAGGACTATGATAGTGGTGTACAGTTGTGGGGAGTGGGTTTGGGGGGGTTGTGGGGCTCAGCACACAAGGTAAGGGAGCTATGCACCTGGAAGCAATTTCTGAAGTCCACTGCAGTGCCCCCCCTAGGGTGCCCGGTTGGTGTCTTGGCATGTCAGGGGGACCAGTGCACTAGGAATGCTGGTTCCTCCCACGACCAAATGGCTTGGATTTGGTCATTTCTGAGATGGGCGTCCTCGGTTTCCATTATCGCCGAAAATAGGGGATGACCATCTCTAAGGTCGACCTAAATTTCACGATTTGGGTGTCCCCGACCGTATTATAGAAACGAAAGATGGACGCCCATCTTGTTTCGATAATATAGGTTTCCCCGCTCCTTCGCCAGGATGTCCTGCGAGGACGTCCTCAGGAAAACGTGGGTGCCCCTTTCGATTATGCCCCTCCAAGTGAAACAAGGTTCACAAAATGTTAATTTATTTGCCAAAAGATGCTGAAGGAGGTCTTCATTTCATATCGTAAATGATGCTTCAGGGGGCTACTTTTGTCCAGTCATTAGCACATTTATTCATGGCTGATTTTGGAGGCATTATATCAGTGACATACTGTATTTATTTTATTATCAGGGACACATTTTCAATTGCAGTCTTTTTATAAATGGCTTAATTTTTCTAATGTGCTATATGATGCACATAGAATTATCTTGTTGTATGTGAATGTGCACTGGGAGAAAGATTTGCACATATGTTTATTCTAAACCTATAATTGGGATACTTTTCTGAGCTACACAAGTTATCGTTTGGTTTGATGGTTAGCCTTTCTTTTTCTCTGTTTTTGCCATATTGGTATATCGGTATCACATACCATGTAAAATGAGTTTATCTTGTTGGGCAGACTGGATGGACCATACAGGTCTTTATCTGCCATCATTTACTATGTTACTATATTTGGATGAGCATTTTTTTAAAATCTTTTTTATTAATTTTCAGTTATACAAAACATTGCTATAAGTTATAGCTTATCAACATTCACAACATATTGCTGAAAATCTTTGTATACTCTAACTATAACTCCCTCTTATCCCCCCCCCCCCCCATATCATGGTGGTGCTAGTTTCTGTTCATGTAATTGTTCATACGGTTGCCACAATTTGTTAAAGGCTCCCATTCGCCCTCTTCTCATAGCTGTCAGTTTTGCCATCTGGTAAAGGAAGTCCACTCGTTGCAAGACCCTCCATATCTCAGGCGGCTGCGGGTTTTCCCAGTCTCTGGCTATAGCTAGTTTGGCTGCCACCAGATATTGCGTGGCTAGCTTGTGCTGAGGCCCTGTCGCTGAAGTCGGTTTGAGATGTAGCAGGCAGTGTTCCAGCAGGCATGGGTGGGGACACTGAAGAACTGTCGTTATCAATGTGATCACAGTCTTCCAATAGTCCGTTATCTTGGGACAATCCCACCAAATATGCATAAACGTGCCTCTAGCCCCCACACTTTTGCCAACAGTCTCCTGATGCCTTTGGATATATATGCTGTAATCTATCTGGCGTATAATACCACCAATAATAAATTTTAAATCCATTTTCAATTGCATTTTGGGCCATAGAGGGTTTAAACAAATAGCGGTAGCCCCTCCTCCAGCTTTCCCCTGAGAATGTACCCTTCAATGCTCCCTCCCATCTAGTAGTATAAATTCCCTGAGGGTCTGTGTGCTGGAGTAGTGCTAGGTATATGCGTGACACACTTCCCCTACCCCCTCCTTTTCCCAATGCTAATTCCAAAGATGTTTCCCCCAGCTCCAGCTCTTCTCGGGCCTTGGTCTGAATATAATTACGTAGACAGCAATAAAATACCTGATCTCTAGCCTGTAACCCGTATTCCTCCTAAAGATCTGTAAAGCTTATCATCTTGTCCGCATCCCATACTTGACCCAGCTTATGTAGCCCCGCCCGTGCCCAATGCTTGAAGGTTATCTCTGTGGCTCCTAATGGGAAACCTGGTGCCCTACATATCCCTGTCTGGTGAAAATAAGTGCGTTCCGGGAACCATTGTTTCTTAATTTGGTACCAGGTGGACAAAATGTGCCTAATTCCCATGGGCATCCTTTGCCCTTTACTTCTCAGTTCCTTATTTGGGATCCACAGGATGTCCCCCACCTCTCTCATCCCAAGCCAGGCCCTTTCCCAATGTAGCCATTTTTTGTTGACTGCCGGGTGCCAATCTGCAAGGATTCTCAATTGGGTCGCTTGATAGTATAAAAAGAAGTTGGGGACTCCCATCCCACCCCTCTCTTGTGGCTAAAACATTATGGCTTGCCTCACCCGTGGTGGCCTTTTTCTCCAAATAAAAGCAAACATCTTTCTATTGAGGCGTGCAAAGAACCTCCGAGGGACTGGAATAGGGAGAGCCATAAACAGGTATAATAGTTTAGGCAGTATCATCATTTTAACGGCACTAATGCGCCCCATCCACGAGATGTTTAGACCTTCCCACCTATCAAGTTCAGCTATTAACTCTGTTATTTTCATCGGGAAATTTGCCTCATATAGATCTTTCACTTTGGGAGTGATCTGTATCCCCAAATATTTAATAGATTTTGTGGCCCATACAAACGGAAATGCTGCTTTCATCTGTGCTATCTCCTGATCAGGTACTGTAATATTAAGTAGTTCTGTCTTTTTAATGTTCACCTTAAATCCCGGCCTTTCCCCATATTGCGTCATTAATTCTATAGCCCGCCGCACCGATGGCTCCAGGTTCGTCAGTGTCATCAGCACATCGTCTACAAATAGCATTAGCTTGTGTTCCCTCTTTCCTCTTACCACTCCTTTTACTCCTGTATCCGCTCTAATAATACAGGCCAGTGGTTCAATTGTTAAGGCAAACAATAGTGGTGAGACTGCACAGCCCTGTCTGGTGCCTCTTTGAAGTGTAATAGGTTCTGAATAGGTACCATTGACTTTTAATACTGCTGGTGGAGCCTGGTACAGTAAGTGCAGCCACTTCAGGTAACAGCCCTCTATCCCAACCTTTTGTATCATTGCAAATAAGAATGGCCACTCAACCCTGTCGAATGCTTTTTCTGCATCGACTGAAAGCACTACAGCTGGCTCCCGCTCGTCTCTCACCTGTTGAAGTACATGCAACAAGCATCTGGTGTTGTCAAAGGCCTGACGCCCTGTTATAAAACCCACCTGATCTTGATGAATTAGCTTGGGCAGTACTATTTGCAGCCTATTCGCTAGGATTTTTGTGAAAATTTTATAATCTACATTTAGGAGAGATATCGGCCTGTAGGACCCACACTGCTGTGGGTCTTTCCCTGGCTTGAGCAATAGGGTCACCGCTGCCAGTCTCCATGAGTATGGCAGTTCTTGCGCTTGATCAAAGGTTTGAAAGAGCCGCATTAAAAGTGGTGCCAAAATATTGGCATACAATTTGTATATCTTTGCGGGGAACCCATCGGGCCCAGGAGCCTTAGCCTGCAGAAGTGTCGCGACCCTTACCTGCGCCGCCTTGCCCGCTGGGATGCCCCTCTCCGCGAGCAGGGAGGAGCGGGGTATCGCTGGCTATGGGCAGCGTGGGCGGAGAGTTGTACCCGCCTCCTGGGCTATGCCGGTTCGCCGCTTCAGCGCGGTGGCGGCCGGAGAGCGCCGGCGCTGCCAAAATGGCCGGCGCTCTCTAACTTGCAAGTCTCTTCCGGGTGCGGGACCTGGGAACAGAGGAAACGCCCCTTCAGGGTCCGGATTGGCTGGTCGCGGCTAGACTCCGCCTTCTCTCTGGGACCAGCCTATCCGGAGCCCTGGGGCTGGCTGTGGGCCCCTCCTTTCTATCAGCTGTTGAGTGTTCTCCAGATGGAGGGGGCTATTTAAGGGCAGTCACTGGCAGTGTTCGTTGCTTCGGCTTCGACTTGCGGATCCCTGAGTTCTGTGTTTTGGATTGCCTTCCGTTTGCCTTGAATTCCTGATTGAACCTGGACTTTGCTTTTGCCTGCCGCCTGCCTTTGAACCTCTGATTGAACCTGGACTTTGCTTTTGCCTGCCGCCTGCCTTTGAACCTCTGATTGAACCTGGACTTTGCTTTTGCCTGCCGCCTGCCTTTGAACCTCTGATTGGACCTGGACTTTGCTATTGCCTTCCGCCTGCCTTAGAACCCCTGATTGAACCTGGACTTTGCTTTTGCCTGCCGCCTGCCTTTGAACCTCTGATTGAACCTGGACTTTGCTTTTGCCTGCCGCCTGCCTTTGAACCTCTGATTGGACCTGGACTTTGCTATTGCCTTCCGCCTGCCTTAGAACCCCTGAATGAACCTGGACTTTGCTTTTGCCTGCCGCCTGCCTTTGAACCTCTGATTGAACCTGGACTTTGCTATTGCCTGCCGCCTGCCTTTGAACCTCTGATTGAACCTGGACTTTGCTTTTGCCTGCCGCCTGCCTTTGAACCTCTGATTGAACCTGGACTTTGCTATTGCCTGCTGCCTGCCTTTGAACCTCTGATTGAACCTGGACTTTGCTTTTGCCTGCCGCCTGCCTTTAAACCTCTGATTGAACCTGGACTTTGTTATTGCCTGCCGCCTGCCTTTGAACCTCTGATTGAACCTGGACTTTGTTTCTGTCTGCCCTAAGCCGGTCCTTCTTGGGAGGTCTCTGGCCTGATTCTCCAGGTAAGATCAGAACTGTCTGGCTGCCAGACGTTGTTTGGTCCAAGGGCTCACTTTCGTGACACAGGCCTGACAGAAAGCCGAAGCCATGAGCTCGCCAGATAAGCCTGATCTAACCGACTTGGCCCAAGCTCTCCAACAGCAGCAGGCCCAGCTCAACAGATTGTCTGGAGTACTGCAGGATGTGTGTTCCCAGATGTCAGCACAGCGAGCACCGACTCCCGGGGCAAGTAGGACATCTCCACTTCAGCCTGCCTTTCGTTTGCCAGAACCTCCCCGGTTTGACGGCACACCCTCCGCATGCCGCGGATTCTTGAACCAATGTCAAATGCTCTTTGACATGCAACCTGCCTCCTTTCCTACGGACAGACAAAAGATTACCTACATTTTCTCATTACTCTCCGGTGCGGCTCTGGCATGGGCTTCACCTCTCTGGGAGCAACAGGATCCTCTCCTTTCAGAACTTGGAGAATTCCTGCGTCGGTTCCGCATGGTCTTCGATGTTCCAGGGCGTCCCTCCTCTGCTGCAGGAGAACTACTACGGATCCAGCAAGGAAGCAGTACGGTTGGAGCCTATGCTATTCGATTCCGTACTCTGGCGGCAGAACTCAAATGGAATCAAGAGGCTCTTACGGCCATTTTTTGGCAAGGCTTGAGTGGGCGCATTAAGGACGAGCTAGCCGGCCGGGAGATCCCTAGTACCTTGGACGCTCTAATCTCTCTAAGTACTAGGATTGATGTCCGCTTCCAGGAACGGGCACGAGAACAAATTGCCTCTCGTCCGCCTCGCAGGTTTTCCCCTCAAAGACCACGAACTGTCTCTCCCCAGGAGGCGGTGGTTCCGACGGTGGAGGCACCGGAGGTGCCTATGGTGATTGGCAGGCACCGATTGACAGCTGTGGAACGAACCCACCGGAGGGAAAATAAACTATGTATGTACTGCGGGAAACCTGGCCATTTTGTGAAAGGGTGTCCCAACAAGCCGGGAAATGCTTAGACCCTAGCCTGGTGAAGGGGGTGGTTTTGGGTCGTTCAGGAACCCTTCCGGATAACTTAATGACTGTACCTATTATCTTACGTTGGCAAGAATTCAGGATAAACACCCTAGCCTTGCTAGATTCAGGAGCAGGAGGCAACTTTATTGATGCTAGGCTACTTCAGGGCCTAGGAAGGCCGGTTATTTCCTGTAAACCAGCTCTTCAAGTCACTTCCATTCACGGCTCCACTTTACCTCAGCCTATTACTCATCTCACTCTCCCGCTCCAGATGCAGGTGGGCCTTCTTCACCATGAGGAGATACAATTTCTTATTTTACCTCAGGCCATCCATCCTGTAATTCTAGGTATTCCCTGGCTGCGGCTGCACGCGCCTTACATAGACTGGCCTTCGGGAGAGATCAGCCAATGGAGTGGTCATTGTTTTGAAACCTGTCTGACACCAGTGCACCCTCTTCCTATTAATGTGCCAGCACTACTTGGAGCCCTCCACCCCTGTGATGCTCATCTTCCGAGGGAGTACGAGGAGTTTTCTGATGTTTTTGATGCCCGGGAGGCAGATTCCCTCCCGCCCCATCGCCCGTTCGATTGTCCCATTGAGTTGTTGCCCGGCACTATGCCTCCTCGAGGGCGTTTATATACTTTGTCCCGGGAGGAATCTGCTGCCATGCGGGCCTACATTCGGGACAACCTTCGTAAAGGATTTATCCGTCCATCCTCTTCTCCTGCCGGGGCGGGGTTCTTTTTTGTCTCTAAAAAGGATGGGTCCTTACGGCCCTGCATTGACTATCGAGGACTTAACAACATCACAGTCAAGAACCGTTATCCCCTTCCGCTTATCCCGGAGCTTTTTGATCGACTCCAGGGGGCTGTCATCTTTACTAAGTTGGATCTGCGAGGGGCCTACAACTTGATTCGTATCCGTCAGGGGGACGAGTGGAAAACTGCGTTTAATACTCACGAAGGCCATTTTGAGTATCGGGTCATGCCCTTTGGACTGTGTAATGCTCCTGCTGTATTTCAAGACTTCATCAACTTCATTTTCCGGGATCTTCTGTATTCTTCAGTCATTGTTTACTTGGACGATATTCTGATCTTCTCTGCTTCACCTCAGGATCATCCCGGGCATGTCCGCACTGTGCTTCAACGACTCCGGGATCATCGCCTGTTTGCCAAGTTGGAGAAGTGTGCTTTTCATCACTCCACCATTCCTTTTTTGGGACATATTATCTCTGCTGTGGGATTACAAATGGATCCTGCTAAACTGCAGGCTATCCGGGACTGGCCGCTTCCCCAGGGTCTCCGTGCCTTGCAACGTTTTCTTGGCTTTGCTAATTACTACAGACAATTCATTCCCCATTATTCGCTCCTCACAGCTCCTTTGACAGCCCTTACGCGGAAGGGGGCGGATGTTCGACATTGGTCTCCTGCTGCCCTGGAGGCTTTTTCTGCCTTAAAGACGGCTTTCTTGTCTGCATCTGTGCTCCGGAGTCCTGATGTCACGAAGCCTTTCATCGTGGAGGTCGATGCCTCTGCTCTGGGCGTGGGGGCGGTGCTGTCCCAGACCACTTCTTCTGGTAAGAAACATCCTTGGTTTTTTTTTTCTAAGAAGTTTTCGCCAGCTGAACGTAATTATACCATCGGGGACAGAGAGCTGCTGGCTCTAAAGCTCGCCTTTCAGGAGTGGCGGTACCTACTGGAGGGGGCTGCGCATCCTATTACTGTCATCACTGATCACAAAAACCTGCTTTATTTGCAGGATGCCAAACGCTTGAATCCCCGGCAGGCCCGTTGGTCTCTATTTTTTGCTCGTTTTTCTTTTCATTTGGTGTTTCGTCCCGCAGAAAAGAATATTCAGGCAGATGCCCTCTCCCGAGCTTTTGACGCACCGGAGGAACCTGAGGAGCTCTATCCTATGCTCAACCCTGCTTGCCTTTCTCCTATGGTGGGGGCCTCCGCCTGTCTCAAGACTCCGGTTCCTGCTCGATCTCGTCGCAAGGTTCTTCAGTGGGGTCATTCTGCGGCATTTTCGGGACATTTTGGGTTCCGTAAAACCTATCACCTTATTTCCCGTTATTTTTGGTGGCCCCGCATGACCCAGGAGATTCGGCAGTTTGTCTCTACCTGTCCTACCTGTGCTCGTACCAAGTCCTTGCCAGGCAAGCCGTGGGGGCTTCTTCAACCGTTACCTGTACCCCATCTACCATGGCAGGAGGTCTCGATGGACTTCATAACTGATCTTCCATGTTCCAAGGGCAACACGATCATCTGGGTGGTGGTGGATCGTTTTTCTCGCATGGCTCACTTTGTTCCCATGCGGTCCCTGCCATCCGCGAAGACTCTGGCTTCCCAATTTATCCAGCACATTTTTCGGCTGCATGGCCTGCCGCATCGTATCATCAGTGATAGAGGGTCACAATTCACCTCTAAATTTTGGAGATCGTTATGTTCTGCCTTTGGGGTGACCACGCATTTCTCGTCAGCTTATCATCCTCAGACCAACGGCATGGCAGAACGGACAAACCAGACCCTGAAAGCCTTCCTTCGGGCCTTCACTAATGCTCGTCAAGATGATTGGACTGATCTCCTGGCCTGGGCTGAATTTGCATACAACAATAGTTTTCATTCTGCTTCACGGACGTCACCCTTCTTCACTGTTTTTGGGCGTCATCCACGTCTTCCACCTCCGATTCCTTTGACTACAGCTCCCCCACTGCTCCAGTCTACTCTCACCACTATTCATGCAACTTGGAGGACAGTCCGTCAGCAGTTGGGGAGGGCGGCTGCTCGGTACAAACAATGTGCTGATCAGCGTCGCCGTGCCGCTCCCGTATTCCAGCCGGGACAGAGAGTATGGCTCAGCACCAAGTACCTCAAGCTTCGTCTTCCCTCCCTGAAGTTTGCCCCTCGCTTCATCGGGCCATTTTCTGTGTCATCTAGAGTGGGGACGGTGGCCTACCGCCTTCACTTACCTGGTAATCTGCGCATTCACAATGCTTTTCATGTGTCTCTGCTTAAACCTTTTAGGACTTCCCACTGGCATCCTGCTCCAAAGAAGATACTGGTTCCTGATTCTGACCCTGATCCAGAGTTCGAGGTAAAAGAGATACTTGACTCTAAACTCCAGCGGGGTCGATTGTTTTATTTGATCTCGTGGAAGAACTTTGGTCCTGAGGATAACTCCTGGGAGCCAGTGGCTAATATCCTTGCCCCTGATTTGTTACACGAGTTCCACTCTCGTTATCCTACTAAGCCTGGACCTAGACGGAGAGGGGGGGCTTACGGGGGGGGTACTGTCGCGACCCTTACCTGCGCCGCCTTGCCCGCTGGGATGCCCCTCTCCGCGAGCAGGGAGGAGCGGGGTATCGCTGGCTATGGGCAGCGTGGGCGGAGAGTTGTACCCGCCTCCTGGGCTATGCCGGTTCGCCGCTTCAGCGCGGTGGCGGCCGGAGAGCGCCGGCGCTGCCAAAATGGCCGGCGCTCTCTAACTTGCAAGTCTCTTCCGGGTGCGGGACCTGGGAACAGAGGAAACGCCCCTTCAGGGTCCGGATTGGCTGGTCGCGGCTAGACTCCGCCTTCTCTCTGGGACCAGCCTATCCGGAGCCCTGGGGCTGGCTGTGGGCCCCTCCTTTCTATCAGCTGTTGAGTGTTCTCCAGATGGAGGGGGCTATTTAAGGGCAGTCACTGGCAGTGTTCGTTGCTTCGGCTTCGACTTGCGGATCCCTGAGTTCTGTGTTTGGATTGCCTTCCGTTTGCCTTGAATTCCTGATTGAACCTGGACTTTGCTTTTGCCTGCCGCCTGCCTTTGAACCTCTGATTGAACCTGGACTTTGCTTTTGCCTGCCGCCTGCCTTTGAACCTCTGATTGAACCTGGACTTTGCTTTTGCCTGCCGCCTGCCTTTGAACCTCTGATTGGACCTGGACTTTGCTATTGCCTTCCGCCTGCCTTAGAACCCCTGATTGAACCTGGACTTTGCTTTTGCCTGCCGCCTGCCTTTGAACCTCTGATTGAACCTGGACTTTGCTTTTGCCTGCCGCCTGCCTTTGAACCTCTGATTGGACCTGGACTTTGCTATTGCCTTCCGCCTGCCTTAGAACCCCTGAATGAACCTGGACTTTGCTTTTGCCTGCCGCCTGCCTTTGAACCTCTGATTGAACCTGGACTTTGCTATTGCCTGCCGCCTGCCTTTGAACCTCTGATTGAACCTGGACTTTGCTTTTGCCTGCCGCCTGCCTTTGAACCTCTGATTGAACCTGGACTTTGCTATTGCCTGCCGCCTGCCTTTGAACCTCTGATTGAACCTGGACTTTGCTTTTGCCTGCCGCCTGCCTTTAAACCTCTGATTGAACCTGGACTTTGTTATTGCCTGCCGCCTGCCTTTGAACCTCTGATTGAACCTGGACTTTGTTTCTGTCTGCCCTAAGCCGGTCCTTCTTGGGAGGTCTCTGGCCTGATTCTCCAGGTAAGATCAGAACTGTCTGGCTGCCAGACGTTGTTTGGTCCAAGGGCTCACTTTCGTGACACAGGCCTGACAAGAAGTTCCTTAATCGCCTCCTTAATCTCCTCTAACCCTATAGGCATCGAGAGTTTGTCCCTTCCCCTGGTGACAACTGGGGTAGCTCTATCCCCCACAGGAATTCTTCTATATTATTAGGGGTTACCTCCACTTCAGATTTATACAGGCTAGTATAGAATTCATGAAAAGTAGCTTGAATGTCACCTGTCACTGTAACAGTCTGGCCTTGTTGGGTTATAAGACTATGTATCTGATTATGAGTCACCTGCTTTTTCAGCTTATTCACTAACAGTCTACTTGCTTTGTCACCCACCTCATAATATTCTTGTTGTACTTGCTGTAGTTGATGGGCCACTTCCGCCAGCTGCAACTCATTGAGTTGCAGTCTACTTTTATGGAGCTCTATCATCGCCTTCTTATCCCCGGGGTCAGCTTTATGTTTCCTCTCTGCCTGCTCGATCTGTTCCCTCAATTCTCGTTCCTTAGTTTCTTTTGTTTTCTTCAGATGGGCCTTAAGGGCAATAAGCTGCCCTCGCAACACTACCTTCAATTCCTCCCATAGGCTCGCTGGGTGGATTTCTCCCACATCATTAAACTCCAGATAATCTTTTATATATTGTTCAATCCTTCCCACATTTCCTGGGTCGTTTAGGAGTCCCTCATTTAGACGCCAGTATCTTTGTCCCCCAACTTCTCTCCCAATCTGTAGCCTTAAGAGGACCGGGACATGATCGGACCATGTGCGTATTCCTATATATGCCTGCTGCATTGCTTTGGCCACTACCCCATCCCCTAACCAGAAATCTATCCTAGAGTAGGAGTTATGTGTTGCTGAGTAGAAGGTGAAATCTTTGTCCTGCCTGTGTGTTGCTCTCCATAAATCAGTTAGGTCCCATCTTTTCATAAAGCTGTTCAAGACCTCTCTGTCTTTCCTAGCATATGCCGCTTGCCCCGAGGAGTTATCTAACTGGGGATCTATTGTCAGATTAAAATCTCCTCCCATCAATAGTTGACCTTGGGCATGGTGTTGTAGTTTTTGCTCAATTACCTCCAGAAATTCACCTTGCTCTTCATTAGGTGCATATAGTGTTACAAATGTATACTGCATGTTGTATAGTGAAGCTACTACCAAAAGGAACCTGCCCGCCTTATCCAACACTGTTTTGATAATTTCCCAGGGGAGCGTATCCAGAAAGGCTATAAACACATCCCCCTTTTTGTGATTTTGACTACTTGTTGAATGTAGTACTATTGGATACCTCCTATGGGCGATCAATTTCTCATGACAATGCTTTAAATGCGTTTCTTGCAGCATAATTACATCGCCCTTCATTCTTAACATTTCTGTAAACATTTGTTTGCGCTTTATTGGGGAATTAAGGCCCTTAACATTCCAAGTTACACAATTAAACATTCTCTATACATGTCTCCCCTGTGCTCTAGCCTAGTCAGCAACCACCAGATACTGAGATATGGACCCCATCCCATCCCTCCTTCCCCTCCCCCCCCATTGCAAAAAAAGACATGTCCCAAAGCCCTCTTGAGGCATGTCTGTTGCTGAGAGGAGTGACGTCTCCCTTCGCCCCTCAGCTTGTTCCATAATTCCACCCCCGTGGTTTGGCTCGCTCACCATTTAACTGCTACGCTGCTCGGTTTTATTCCTTCTTTCATGGCGCCTTGTTGTTCTTTTCATTCTCTGATTTGTGAGCCTAGCTGCTTCCCAGATATCTGTCTCCTTAGACGACCGCAGCCTTGCGATACTCTTTGCCATTTGGGCCTGGTGGCCCGCACTGCTTCTCCTTGTGTATTATGTCGCGGGTCATCCGTTGTCTCCCTTTGTTTCAGATATTCTTGCGCATCCTCCAGCGATGCCACTCTCCTCTGTTTTCCTTCACAAACAAAGGTTAGCGCAAAAGGATACTGCCACTTATATGGCACTCCTTCCTCTCTAAGTTGCGCTGTTAGTGGACGAAGCTCACCCCGACGCTTCAGGGTTATGGCTGAAATGTCTTGATATAGCTCAATCGGGTAACTTTCCCAGAGCACGGGGCTCACCAGTCTCGCCTTCTTCATCACTGCTTCTTTTACTTTGAAGTCTGTGAAGCATGCCACTATGTCTTTTGGCTGGTTTGATTTCCTGGCGCCCAATGCGCAATGCGCACGCTCTAAATGGATGGTGGCTTTATCATATGGTTAGCCCTCTGTAGATAGACCTTGCGCTGCTATGGACTGCACTATTTCTTCACAATTGTTAAATTCCGGAGACTCAGGTACCCCACGAATACGAATATTGGAGCGTCTGCTCCTATTCTCCAAGTCCTCAATTTTATCCATGAGGTACTGGGCTTCTGTTTTACGTTCAGTAAGCTGCTGTTCAACTGCCTTATTCACTTCTGCTTGTTCTTCCTGGCCATTTTCAACCTCCATCACTCGATTTCCCAGTTCTGATATTTCTCCTCTTAACTCAGTACTCAATTGGGCAAAGTCCCTGCGCATTTCCTTTAGTTCCGTTTTTATTTCTTGGAACCAGGTGCATAATTTCTCCCATACTTCTGGCTCTGCCTCCGCTCTTTCAATCGGCAGCTCGCCTCGTGTTGGCTCTGAGACTGTTTGCGCTGTTCTCGACGCATGGGCGCCATCTTCTTCCGCCACTTGCCCACCGGTTTTTGCTTTCTGCTGATAGGAAAAAGCCGCTAAATCCGGCGTTTTAGATTTTGATTGCGACATCATTCAGCTCGGCTTGCTTTCACCTGCCGAACGCAGCGTCTTCCGCTTTTCCCCCGGGGGCAGAAATGCTATATAATCGCTATTTTAGCGCTGATGGACGGGAGCTCCGTTTTCACTGCTCCATTTGCTAGCGTGACGTCACTTCCTCCCCTGGATGAGCATTTTTGATAATGTGTCTAAGTTGGACTTTGGACATTTTGTGTTAAATGTACCAAATCTGAATAGGAAGTATACCCATTTTCAAAAACAGAAAAATAAGCCATTTTCGGGGGAAAAAAAACACACCTTAAAAAGGCACAAAATCAAGCCATTAGGATGTAGGAGGGGGCCAGCATTTTTAGAAGACTAGCCCCCCAGACATCCCAGAAGAGCAATGGGGCACCCTAAGGGGCACTGCTATGGACTTCATATAAATGCTCCCAGGTACACACCTTACCGTTGCTTCCTTATTTTGTCTGCTGAGCCTTCCAAAACCTACCTAAAACCCACTACCCCCAACTGTACACCACTACAGCAGCTCTTATATATGAAGGGGACACCTATATGTGGGTACAGTGGGTTTCTGGTGAGTTTTGGAGGGCCCATAGTTTTCACCACAAGTGTAGCAGGTAGGAGGAGGTATGGGCCTATGTCCACCTGCCTACACTGCACTGCATCTGCTACTACACTACTCTGGGAACCTGTATGCTGTTCTAATGGACCTGGCTATAACATCTGAGGCTGTCATAGGGGCTGGTGAGTACTATTTTTATTCACATTTTTGGGGGTGGGAGGGGGTCAGAGTCTACTGGGGGAGTAAGGGGGGGGGGGGGGGTCATCCTGAATCCCTCCAGTGGTCATGTAGGGCACCTTTTTGTGTCATTTTCATTAGAAAAACAGGTCTACACCGAAACATTGAAGATTATGCCCTAGATATTTTGGTTTCCTTCCATTATAGCTGTAAAACATCCAGGTGATAAGCACGCCCTAATCCAACCTTCAAAATGCCACCAACAGGGCCGTGCCAACACAGTAAGCGGAGTAAGCATGGCAGGGGGGCACCGCCGCACCATGCTCACCTCGCTCGCCCTCCCGCTCCCATTGTTCAACTTCCCGCCCTCTTCCCCCCCCCCCCCCAACATCCCTTTTCTTTTTTTTTTCTTTTTAAATGTACCTCCGTGGCGGTCCAGCAGCGCAGCGTCATTTCCTTGATGTCAGAAGAAGGCGGAACAAAGCGAAGGGAAGGCTAGTGATGTCGGGAGCGCCACCTCCTTCACTGACGCTGCGCTGCTGGACCGCCACGGAGGTAAATTTTAAAAGATGGAGGTAAATTTAAAAAGAAAAAAAAAGAAAAGGGATGTTGGGGGGGAAGAAGAGGGCGGGCAGTTGAACAATGGGAGCGGGAGGGCAGGGGAGAGACGAGCATGGATGCGAAGAGGGAGGGGAGGAGAGGGCGGGCCAGGCCAACTGGGACATGATGGGAGCGGGAGGACAGGGGAGAGAGGAGCATGGATGGGAGGGGGGTCATGAAAGGGAGAGAGGGGAATTGCTGGATAGGGATTAATGGAGGGTGACAGAGGAGCATGGATGGGAGGGGCAGGCTCAGGGAGAGAGGGGAATTGCTGGATAGGGAATTAGGGATGAATGGAGGGGACAGAGGAGCATGGATGGGAGGGCAGGGCTCACGGAGAGAGGGGAATTGCTGAATAGGGATGAATGGAGGGGACAGAGGAGCATGGATGGGAGGGCAGGGCTCAGGGAGAGAGGAGAAATTGCTGGACATAGAGGGGAGGGAAGAGAGATGAAGGAGATGAAATGAGGGAAAAGGAAGAGAGGAGAAAAACTGCACATGGATGAAGAAAATAGGCAGAAGCTGAGGACCAGAAATGAAGAAGAAAGGAGGAAAGGAAAGAAATAAATGGAAGGAAGCCCTGGAAATGGAGTTAAGAGGACAGATAGCAGCAGAATCAGACACTGGGCCAGCATGATCAGAAAAAGAAAGTCACCAGACAACAAAGGTAGAAAAAAATCATTTTATTTTCATTTTAGTGTTTGGAATATGTCCACTTTGAGAATTTACATCTGCTATCTTATTTTGCAATGTATAGCAATTTGTTTCTAAGAATATTGCTGACAATTCCTGTCAGTGTGGCAAGTGGTGAGCGATCATTTTCACGGGGGGAGGGGTGTCGCCGCCGCCAACTGATAGTCTACAGGGGGGGCGCCAACTGATAGTCTGCAGGGGGGCGCCAGAGACCCTAGGCACGGCCCTGGCCACCAACATGCTCCTTGTGAATTGGATGCACTACAAATGAAATGTACAGATAGATATCTGCAAAATAGATTTCAAAAATACTGATTTGGACATTTTGAGAAGAATTCCGTCCAAATTGTGCTTTAATACACTTTTTGGATGTTTTTCTCTTTTTTAATGAGCCCCTTGGTCTACTCGTGTAAAATTTAAATGTCAAAAGTATTAAAGCAAAAATTATCAAATAGAGGTTGCTCTATATCCTTTGTTCAGCATACTTATAAAAGAA
Organism: Microcaecilia unicolor; assembly: GCF_901765095.1. Lineage (NCBI taxonomy): Eukaryota > Metazoa > Chordata > Amphibia > Gymnophiona > Siphonopidae > Microcaecilia > Microcaecilia unicolor. Next base: position 495,271,182 of record NC_044032.1, read on the forward strand.
TGTTATTTAATAATAGAGCTTTATTATTGAAATCTAAAGTGAAGCTTACTACTACTACTAATACTGCTTATCATTTCTATAGCGCTACTAGATGTACACAGCGTTGTACACTTGAACATGAGTAGACAGTCCCTTCTCAACAGAGCTTACAATCTCTAAGAAGATGGATTAATATATGTTTTGTGGTATTCTCCTATGACAGATGTGATTATCAGGCTCATTTTCGAAAGAGAAGGACGTCCAAATCGGTATAATCGAAACCCAATTTTTGGACATCTCCAACTGCAGTCCATCATAAGGACGTACAAATTTCAAGGGGGCGTGTCAGAGGCGTAGCGAAGGTGGGACTTAGGCGTACCTAACACTTGGACGTCTTTGACCTATAATTGAAAAAAGCAAAGACGTCCATGATGAACACTTGGACGTTTTCACCCGGACATGTTTTTTTTACAAATAAGGCAAAAATGGTGCCCGAAATGACCAGATGACCACCGGAGGGAATCGGGGATGACCTCCTGTTACTCCCCCAGTGGTCACTAACCCCCACCCACCCTCAAAAAACATCTTTAAAAATATTTCATGCCAGCCCCTATGCCAGTCTCAGATGTCATACTCAGGTCCACGGCAGCGCATAAAGGTCCCAGGAGCAGTGGATCGCCGATGCGCCCCGCCCCAGGGTGCAGCACGCCCCCCCCCCTCGGCGAAAAGACACCTCCCTCCCCGGCGAAATAACCCCCTCCCCCGGGTGCACGCTGCTGGGGGGGGTGCCGCGCGCCGGTCAGCTTCGTTCGTTTTCATGCTCCCATGCTCCCTCTGCATGGAAACGAACGAAGCTGACCAGCGCGCGGCACCCCCTTAGTGGCGTGCACCCGGGGCAGACCGCCCACACCCCCCCCCCTTGGTATGCCACTGCCCTGGAGTAGTTTAATAGTAGGTGCAGTGCACGTCAGACAGGTGGACCCAGGCCCATACTCGCACTACCTGTTACACTTATGGAGGAAACTGTGAGCCCTCCAAAACTCACCAGAAACCCACTGTACCCACATATAGGTGTACCCTTCACCCATAAGGGCTATGGTAGTGGTGTACAGTTGGGTTTTGTGGGGGGTCAGCAGACAAAGTAAGAGAGCAATGGTCAGATGTGTACCTGGGAGCATGTTATGAAGTCCACTGCAGTGCCCCCTAGGGTGCTCGACTGCTGTCCTAGAATGTCAGGGGGACCAGTCTACTAAAAATGCTGCACCTCCTACGTCTCAATGGTTTATTCTAGACAATTTACACTTGGACATTTTTTTTTCCGAAAATTGCCGAAAATCAAAGATGTCCAAATCGCAAAACGTCCAAATCACAGGACATCCATGGTATTTTTGAACACAAAAGATGGACATCCATCTTTTTAAAAAATGACCTTCTTCCCGGTTCGGATTTTGGACGTCTTTGTAAAACATCCAAATTCTGATTTAAATGTTTCTTTTGAAAATGCCCCTCTAAGTAACATAGGGGCAGATGCATGAAAGAAACGTAGAAGAACTGAAAACATAAAGGTGCACGTTACAAGATACCGATTCAGAAAAAATGATGGATGCTAAAAAAAAATGTGCATGCAAATGTGCCGCACGATAGTACAAAGGTGGATGCATGAAAGTCTCGCTAACCTGTTGAAATCCCCGGTAGTGGTGTAGCAAACACATGCGTAAAATAGTCATTCGCTAAGCACACAGCAAACGTTGTAGTTGTTGTATACATGTCTAAAAAGATCATATCCTGGGCGTGTGAGGTAGACGTCATTCACTAATAAGCAGAGCCTTATAGGCCCCGATCCACACGCGATTATTTAATCGCTCTGCAAACGGCTTCCGTCGTGTACTGTGCCATGTTGCTTTTGTGGTGCTTTCACATTTTTGCCTTAACTCCCAGAGCCATGTCCGGTGATCCTTGTGCAGTGCCCTTGTGCGTTTCTTCAGCTCTTAACCCTGGAAAACAAGAGGGCTGCAAGTGTCATTGTGATCCCAAACATGACAAAAGAAATAAAGGACAGAAGAAATCAATAATATGCTGTCTTTTTTTTTTTTTGGGGGGGGGGGGGTTGTTACACACACATTATGAACATCCATTTTGTGTGAGTATATAATATACAGGGAGCAGTACTACTGTTTGATAAGGATGGCAAGAGGTGGGAGGGAGGGAGAGAGGAAGGGACATGACGAAACTACTTACAGATCTTCGATATGAAGACTGCCTGTTGAAGAGGTGCTGCAGCACCTCCCATCCTTCATCCATTCTGTTTATGTTTCTCCTCTTCCCCTGTCAGGGGAAGAGGTGCTTTTCATTTACAATGATGAGCTGCGCGAGCCACAGCATATCCATGTCAGAGAAGTTGGACTTTCTCCCGCAGGAACCATGTGCAGCCATGGCTTCTCCAATACAGATATGCATGCACACACGCGCGCACATACGCAAAAATACCACGTCAATGACAGGGCTTATGCATGCACTTTAAGGAGATGTTATGGTGGCAGATGACAGCTCTCTGGTTACCGTCAGCCTCTGAACACCCGTTAAATATATTATGTTAAAGGTGTGCAGACCTTTATGTGCATTGCCTGTAAATGGCTGTGCATTGTATGTTGCCTTCATTTAAATGAGAACCAAATAATTACAATACATTTGCATAGCGCTTTTGTTCCATGTTTGCAAATGCGGTAAAGAGGTCACTGTGGGGTATGGCGCATTCGTTACTAGATACTGTGATTGCTAAGCTGGTTCAAACTGGCTCAACACGATCGGTCCTGGCACGGTAAGTTTGATGCATCTGGGCCCTAGTAACATAGAGTAACATAGAAGACGACAGCAGAAATTGTATGGTCCATCCAGTCTGCCCAACAAGATAAACATTTTGCATGGTATCCCTGGTGGTCCAATGGACCCCCCTCCTCACTCTCCCAACCTTAAAACTCCCTAGTGGTCCAGCGGACCCTGACCCCCCCAAACATTTAAAACTCCCTGGTGGTCCAGCAACCTCGACCCCCCCCAAAACTTTTAAAACCTCCCTAGTGGTCCAGTGCCCCCTGGACCCACTCTCAAACCCATCCACCCATCTGCGCAACTCAAACTTCATGGTGGTCTAATGACCCCCTCCACTCCACATACCTTGTATGCATTGGAGGAAGAAAGGCAGGAGCACTACCTATCCCCTCCTGCCTCTGGGCCTGCCTTTCTCAAGAAAGTGGTGCTTAGCCCCTCCCAGTGCATCCCAGGATATACTAGGCAGTGGCTGGGTGCTGCCCATTTGAGAAGAGTGGGCCCAGAGGCAGGAAGAAGTAGATGTTGTTCCTGCCCTCCTGCCTCCAATGCTTACAAGGTATGTAGGGGGGGATCATTAGACCACCACAAAGTTTGAGTTGTGCAGGGGGGGAGAGGGGATCTAAAGAGGGTCTGCAGTACCACCAGGGAGTTTTAAGAGTTAGGGGTTCAGGGTCCACTGAACCGCAGGAATTCTAAATGGTTGAGGGGGTCGAAAGGGGTCCGATCATCCCTGGACATGCCCACAAAAGTTGTACCTACTGCACAGCTCTTTTGGGTATGTGCCGGGAATTCTCAGACCCTTTTACTGACAAATGCTCAGTACTAACAGCAAGCATATTATTTTTATTATTTATTGCATTTGTATCCCACATTATCCCACCTCTTTGCAGGCTCAATGTGGCTTACAATACATCATGGATAGTGGAAATGAGAAGAGATTAGGCATTTGGAGTTAGTTACAGCAGGGTTTGTGTTGGATGGTAATGGAAAGCATATAATTTGCATGCTGTTAGTGTTGAGCATTGGTCAGTAATTCTGACACATTAATGAGCCAGTGTTTCTCCGGTGCTGTTCCTTACAGCGCTGGAGTTCTGTGCATTGGGCCCTTAAGTGCAAAAAAGGTACCCAAACTGACCAGATGGCCATTGAAGGGATAAAGGTATGACCCCCTCTTAATCTCCTGTGGTCAATGACCCCCTCCTACCTCCCCCCACTAAGAGGTGAACGTGACAGTACATACCAGGCTCTATGAGAGCTGCAGATATAATGGCGCCCATCTCTCGGCCGATAACTACGTCCCAGTCCCGCCTTCACCATGCCTCCAACGTGCCCCTGTCAACTTTGGTCGTTTCCACGACAGATTGCAGTTGAAGCCGCCCAAAATCGACTTTCGATTATACCAATTTGGGCACCCACGGGAGAAATACACCTATATCCCGATTTGGTTCGAAATATGGGCATCTTTCTCTTTTGAAAATAAGCTGGTTAGGTATGTTCATGTTGTTCCGGTTGTGTTTCTGGTTGGTAGGTCTATTTATCCCGGGGCTTCGCCATATATAATATTATGAACCAGGGTGCAGATTTTGAAAGCAATACATTCTTTGATTGGGAGCCAGTGCAGTTTTTCTTGAATCATGTTTTTCCAAATATAAGCCTGGCTGCCGTGTTTTGAGCGGTCTGAAGTTTCGTTATGATTTGTTCTTTGCACCCCGCATAAATTCCATTGCAGCAGTCCACATGGACCCCTAGACATCCCAATGGCTTGTTTTTGTGTGTTGTTCCCTTGGACATTTTCTGTTTGAAAATGGCCCTTAAAGATGCACTGAGCACAAAATGTTCAAAATCAGATTTGGACGGCACATTGAAAATGCCCCTCCACATCAGTTAAGGTTTCATACCACACACTCATCAAAGTCATCTCAAGTATCAGTAAAATTCTAGTACCAAGAAGAAGAAGGAAATGTAGCCGCTCCATCTTAAAAGAAAATACGATTAGAAAGACTTTGATATCTCTTTATGAAGACAAAATGCCTTTAGAAAGCTTTGCAATGATCCCATTGAGTGATGAAAATCATTTGAAAGAGGAGACAAACATATTCTCATTAGTTTCTTAGGGAAAAGGGAGAAGTACAGTTATGTACTTTATGACACCTTGAGGATAATCTGTCAGCTTTAACTTGAAGAAAGATCAGTGATGAATAAATAAAAGCTGAATTATTTCAAAATGGAAAAGCTTGCAATGTCAGCTAGAAGAAGCAGTTTTGGATCATATGACAGTTTTTTTTTTTCACTTGATTCCTCCAGAAACACGGACAGCTAAGAAACAAAATTAGGAAGATATCTCTTTTTTTTTCCTTTGGAAGGATAGCAATAAGGTTTTAAATTGTATATCATTCTTTTATTAAAATCTCCCTTTCACATGTACCTTAGGGAGAATAGTTGTTCAGTATATTTATCAGACATATTGAACTATACTGCTAGATAAAGAGGAGACAGAAAAAACATCTTAGAAACAGCAGAAGTATAACAAAATCCCTGAAGATGGAAAGACAGAAGAATATTAAAGGTTTCTTAGGCTATTTTAATCCAGGAGTTAACAACCCGGCACAATTAAGTTTTGATGAACAGCATAATTTATTCATCTTTCCAAACTTATCTACAAACTCTTATTTAGTGATTCACTGTCTCTAACAGGTTCAGATTTTAAAAGAAACAAAATATGCAAATGAGAACACACATAAATGCATTTTATTGATAAACGTACATTGTGAGATCCCTGAAAACCAAGGGCCCCTTTTACCAAGCTGTTGCAAAAGGGGGCCAGCGCTGGCATTTTACATTTGCACCGAGGCCCCCTTGGATATGTTTCTTTAATTTGGTCCCAATTGTTATAGTTTGATGGTATTAAAGAAAATGGTACAAGGTTTTAAATATTTTGCAATAAATTACAAAGACAATAAGATGTTCAAGTTTGCAATTAGTTACCACAATTTTAATTTAATTTCTGCAATAATACAAACTATCCCAAATGTTTGCACAAAACCTAGCTGTTGCTTTGTTCCCTCAGTACCTCGGCTACTAGAACTCAGTAACTCTGCAACACAAAGCTACCCTTTTGCTTTAACGTCATTCCAATTCTGTCCACTAGGAACATGATTGTTCTCAAATATTAATTTTCCTTTACACACACACACACACACACACACACACACACCAACTTCCCTTAGGTAAGTATTTTACAGTGGGTGTGTACTGGTAGTTAGTATACTCAGATCTAAGATTATCTTTTTGAAATAAATTTGTGTGCACACAATGATATTACTGTTATATTAAATCTTCACTAGCATTGTAGCTGTTTTCAAATTGGTACCTTAGGCGTCTCCGCATCAATGTCTCCTCAGGTGTCAGCTCACCAGCTCAGGTACTCCAGGGTATCTACTATCCTGACTCAAAAAAGGAAAATCCTGACTCCATGACCTTGGTGTATGCGCCAGTATCTTCTTTGGCAACAGAGCCGTGAACTAGTTGAATTTAAAATAAGCAAAGGGAACTCTCCCAGCACATACCTCCTTTCTTGTTTTCTTTTTTCCACTCATTCTATACCCACTACTTGAACTGACATGCAGTTAAACTATACTTTCTAGAGGCAGGCCCCCAGCTGAAGCTACTCAGAGTGGCAGGCTTTCTGATGAGAGCACTCAGTTCAGGTTTCCTTCTCAGAGACCGACATTCATGGTTGCAGGCTTCTCTGTTCAGGGCAGACACTTAAATTGATAGGCTCTCACACTGACTCCTTCACAGGTCAGGCACTCACATTGGCAGACACTCCAATGCAGGCTTTCTTTGGGTATAGGCACTCAATTCAGTAATGCTTCTTCTTCACAGGGCAGGCACTAATGCTGGCAGACACTCAAACTGGGATTCTCTTACTGGTTTGGGGCTCAGTGGTGTAGCTAGGGGGTGCAGGGGTAGTGGTCGCTCTCCCAAACAGATTTTAGGAGAAAGTGGAGCCTATGCTACTAACTTTTCCTCCCAGCTGCTGCCTTCTTCAGCAGGAACCACGAGCTTCCCTTGTCTTCCCCTCACTGATTGACTCGTGCCACTGCCTCCACGATTTGGCTGCAACAAAATGGAGCCATGCGCCAGGCCATTGCCCTATGCGCACCACTGCTGCCTCTGCCAATTTTCCTCCTCCACCTCCCCTAAAATGTAACTTCCTGTTTGGGAGGGAGCGGAGCGGAGGAAGGAAACTGGCAGAGTCGTCAGTGGTACGCATAGGGCTATGGCCCCGCACACAGCTTCATTTTTGTTGCAGCCAAGTAGAGGAGGCAGTGGCGCGAACAAGGAGCTTGACATCAAAAAATGTAAACCATTAGGTAGGCTTCCCTTTCCCTCTTCTTTGCGCAGCCATTATCCTCATTTACCTGAAACAAAGTAAGCAAATCTAGGAGCTATTCTATCCAAGTTGTCATTTTTTTTATTGTTGATAGCATTTTTATTTGATCTCACTTATATTTTTTAAACATGCCAGCTTGTGCAGCATACAAACATACACAGAGGAAGAATAATTTATTCATCCAAGAACTGGTTTCATCAGTGTCTTTTGGAGGGGCTGCTTTTAGGGACTCTCTGTATTCGTACAGATAAATATATTTTTTTCGCCTAGTAAAGAAACTCTTGATTCTCATAACAAGATGTCTGTTTTGGTGGCCATCAATCAGACTTACTATTTATAAGCACAACTTTTTATAAAACATTTATTAAGTTGAAACCTTGGAGCATTTAACATCTTTTTCCCCCTGTTCCTACATCAAAATAAAAAATAATGGCACGTGGGAACTTGCTTCTTTTGTTTTGTGGATTGCAGTGGTATATTATAAAAATGCACTTGCCTTTTTTATTACTACTATTTTGCAAAGAGCTATTGAATAATGAGCGAAGGACTTCCTTCATGCAGAAGTTCTGTCCAGTCAGTCTAAATGTGCCACTATTTCAGCATCCTATTAAGTTTGTTCAATAGAAAATAAATCTGTTGGCTCAGGCTGCTTGCTATGTGAATATTCCTATCACTTCTTCATTATTGCTACCAAGTATTACATATTAAGGGCATTTGCTTTAAACTTTGTTTTAATTTATGTATCCAGTCCTTACATGCACATGGTTTTGCTTTTTAAACCCAAAGGTGAATCCTAAGGGTGGTTGAACAATTAGGTATAAACTGTGTTGTTTCTGACTTTGTTTTGGACTGGTTTGGATCCTGCTGATCTACTGTATATCTGCTGTCTAGAATTTTAGAAGATAGAAATAAGAAAATAAAAATTTAATTTTGAATGTACTCTGTAGAAGTTGTTGTTTACTTTTGCAATGTGTGTATGGATGCCTGTTCTGGTGTGTGCATATGATAATATTTGATTAACTGTCTATACTTATGGCTATGATTTCTGAACATGTGGCATCATTAAAGGACAGACTTTTAAATGATCAGTTAGTTATATATGCTAATCTCAACTTTGTCAAATATTTTAGACATATCTATGTACTTGCTCCCATAATATAACTGAATTCTATTATTCTGTCTTCCTGTATTTTCAAATGTAAGCCACATTGAACCAATGTTTGCTTGGAATAATGCGTGATATAAATGTAAAGGAAAAAAAATCCTGTATCCTCCACCTTTTTAAGACACTGCCTATCCAGCTGTATGGCGATGATACAAGGAAAGCAAGTTTGGTTCAGTGAAATAACCTGTTCCTTAGTTGGGCTCTAGTATTACCATATTGAAAATACGGCCATACTATGTCTCTGTGGTTATGTTTTACTAATAATTTAAATGATTAACTAGCTTTCTTGAAAGGATTATATAAACTTTGGATGCATGACTAGGACCACAACATACACTTTATTCAACATCACAATTCCTCATGTACAGCCACAAAACAGCCTTTTAGGGAGGATAGTGTTCACATTGAGCTCCTTTTATTATTGACCAGATAAAAGAGCTGAGTTTTTAGTTTTGGCACAGTATAAGTAATCACAAGAACAAAATATAAGAAAACCAATGGACTGCATTAGTTATGTTTGAACAAAAGAGATCCGCATGAAACAAAATATTTATTTTCATTTTGACTTAAAAAACCACTCGTCCCTGAAACATGCCTCAAAACAGAATAATCCACTTGTGTATCTAAAATGTAAGCTTCTACAAAACTGATGAAGTAAAGATGTGATTCCATGTACTCCAATGAAAGGAGAGTTTAATTTAATCTTATTTCCATTTAAATTCACTATATTCCATCTTTATAACACTAGGCTTCCAGTCAGCTGTTCAGGGAAAAAAAATACAGAGGTCAGGACTCTGCAGAGGATTTTGCCCAATATGGGAAGGCTAGGGTTAACAGACCTTTTTCGGAGGAATCCTATTGTCAGAGGGAGAGGTTCATTCTTTCCACTAAAGGAGCATCATGTTCCATCCCTCCCTGACTCCCTTTAGGGATCCTCCACATGTAGTAGATCCACTGTCTTTAATTCTATCAGGTTCTCATCACCCACCACAGAAGGAGAAGCATTTGTATCCCACATTTTTCCACACACAAGCAGGCTCAATGTGGCTTATAAGTCAATAAGAAGTAGGGTCAGGTAAGGGAGGGGTACATATGTAAAATAAGGTACAAAATAATAAGGAATAAAATGGTCCTTTGAGGCAATATAATGTACACTGATATAGTACACTGGAGTTTATTATGCATTTTCTGACTTCTTCTTTTCTATGAAACAATACCAGTAGCCTCATGTTCATATTAGATGACTCTACTGAAGACATGATGGAGAGAAATAAATAATGAATGAGATACACAAAAAATAACAATAATGCAGCTCTCATATATCCTTGAGTAATCACATGAGACAGACATCAACACTTCTGCTTATATTCAAACAAGGTTAGCTTTGCAACCTTTATTCATGCAGTAATACATTATAGCTAGCTTACTGCAATGGATTCCATCTGGATTTGCCAACGAAAAGCTTCAGGAGGCTGTAACTAGTACAGAACTCAGCTGTTCAGCTGATATATGCATGCAGATTTATAGAATATATTTCATCTGTGCTCAGGGAATTACATTGGTTTGCCAATCAAGTTGCAAATAAAGTTAAAAGTACTGTAAACCCCCTTTTTAGGAAATCTAGGCAAACACATAGACACAGCCTGGAAAGTGGGAGAAGGGGCACAAAAGTTATATATATTTGGTGCGATCGCGGCAAGGACTAACCTTAAGGCTGGAGGGCAGAGCAAGCACAGCATCGGACTTATAGCTTTACCAAATAAGTAATCCACACCAGGTGTTATCTTGAACCAACATCAACTTTACTTATGCTTTCAGATGATGAAGCAAAACATCACAACAGTTCTTTACAGGTGGCCAACTTTATACAGCAGTCCTCCTTCTGCTATCTAGTACAGAAAATTACTTTAAAAGTTACAGTTGTTATTTTCATCACTTCTCTTCCTATGCACAAACCCCAATCATTGGGTAGGTGTAGGATATGCACACTCTTTATAAATGCAGTTCCTTTCAGGGGCGTAGTCAGGCCGCGACGGGAGGGGGGCCAGAGCTCAAGGAGGAGGGCCACATTTTGGCCCACCTCCCCGCTGCCGCCCTCCCACCGTCCCTTCTGCCCCCCTGACGCCACCACTTCCCCCACCACTTCCCCCACCAATGCTTTAAGGTACCTTGGCTGGCGGGGGCCCCAACCCCCACCAGCTAAAACGTTTGTCCCGCGCTGGTCTCACATTGCCTGGTGCCCTGTCCTGTTTTCAGCACCGTGCATGCTCGTTTCATTACAACGACCGTCCACGGTGCTGCAAACAGGACAAGGTGCCAGGCAATGTAAGACCAGTACGGGACAATCGTCTTAGCTGGTGGGAGTTGGGGACCCTTGCCAGCCAAACTGGAGGCCCCCCCTGGCCCCCTGTAGCTACACCACTGGTTCCTCTTAGCAGAAGTTAAAAACTTTTCAGTGTAAATCAAGATGGTACTCACTTACAGACTAGCAGGATCTGGAAAACGGACACTGTGGCATTGCAGATGGATATAAAAATGGTAATCCATTTTGCTTAAAGATTTCACCTGCCTTTGGGTAAATGGAACAAGAGCCTGGATGATTCCTTCTCCTTCTCTGAGGTCAAATCCAGGATCCCCACACCTGGATACTAAAACAAGCCGGCAACCTTCTGTAGGATGTGATGCTTGCCCTCTTGCCTCTGTGTGACACTGCTCCAATAGCAGCCACCTAGAGGGGACTAACTTGTTAGAATATAATCTGGCTGCCACTGGCCACATGATATCTGCTGGAGGCTTAGCAAATAGAGTCATCCTCAGGACATGGATCAGAGGCTGGAGAAAACCTAAGACTATTTTGGCGGACAAAAACAAGAGCTAAAATCACCTTTGGGGAGTTTACTGCTGCCACTAGAAACATCCCCCAAAGCACCAAACCCTTCCTTCACTTCCATTTCCTTCCACTGACTTCCCAATTCTCTGGAAAGTTCTGGTGCCAGAATGTTCAGGTTTTCAGCAGGTGCAGGAAACAAAAGTTCACCAAAAGGGTAACCTAGGAGTTCCAGGATTGCTTTGGAAAAAAAAAAAAAAAGGAACAAAATGCTGCCAGAGTTTGCAGGATTGACTGGGCACCTAAACAGCAAAAGTCTGCATAGGACTAGGCACAAAAACAAGAATTAAGAACAGCAGAGATGCTGAATTTCTCCTAATGTTATAATACAGGTTTTTATCTGCCGTCATCCCAGTGGCATACCAGGGGGGGCGGTGGGGGCGGTCCGCCCCGGGTGCACGCCTCTGGGGTGGCTCTTTGTTTTCATGCTCCCTCTGCCCCGGAACAGGTTACTTCCTGTTCCGGGGCAGAGGGAGCATGAAAACGAAGAGCCGGCAGGTGCGCGGCACCCCCCCCCCCCAGCGGCGTGCACCCGGGGGGGGTTCTTTCGCCGGGGGATCGGGGGTTCTTTCGCCAGGGGGGGGGGGCGTCACGCTGTTCCGGGGGGGGCGCTGTACCCGGGGGGCGGGGCGCATCGGCGATCCGCCCCAGGTGTCAGCCCCCCTAGGAATGTCACTGCTACTATGCTATATATGTTACTAATGCTGGCCTTCAAAACCTTGTAAAGGGCAGGTTCATAATATTTGATTGAAAAAATAATGACATGCATTCCAGACTTCTGCCTCCATTTTCGGAAAAGGAGGTATTTTAATGTCCTTTCATTGACAATAGACATATTTCTTCGTATATGAGTTTAATCCACCCAATATTCAGCTGGTGACGGTCAGTGCATTTTTAAACACTAACTGTCACTAGCTAAATTAGCACCCAATATTCAGTACTGTGAGCAGAACTTGGGCAGACCATGGGAGGATCTGGGACCTAACTAGTTAGTGGCTATATTCAAATCACTAACTGATTAGGCAAGTGACTAAAGTGAGGGTAGCAAAAAGGCTGTCCTAATTTTAGCTGCACAGCTAACTGGTCACCAATCTGAATATTGGCTGGTGCCTGGCTAGCTTCTGTGTTCCAGCAGCAAGCTGTCCTGCTCCCCCCTTCCTCCCCCGTGACCTCAATATCCCCTCCCTCCAAGCCCTCATATATCATAAGGCAGCCCAAGGTCTCCCACCCACCCACCCTCCAGGCCCCCTGGGCCTACCTGTATATACCTGGTGGTCCAGTGGGGTCATGAGGGCAAAAGCGATGCCTTCCCATCATGGCAGCCACTATAAAATTGCTCCTCCCCACATGACCCCACTAGACCACCAGGTATACCATACATCATCTTTTAATGTCCTCCTTCTGGACTTCTTCAGATATGTTGTCCAGGTTTTTTAATTTTTAGAAAAATATCCTCTTTTTCTTTTACGTGCTTATGACCAACACACCTACCCACATAATGAAACAATCTCTGGCCTCTTAGTCAGTCTGGACACTTGGAGGTGCTAAAAGGCATTGCTGATCTCCTCTCTGTTTCCTTGCTGGTTGAATCTGCCAAAGGAATTTTGTTTGTGCAGCACAACTTTAAGTATATGTCATGCAAAGACTTTCACACATATCTCAGAAGCCAGCCAAAGTCTCTTCTGATAGGAATGCTTGGGCTCAGAATTAGATTCAGTCAAACTCAAATCCAGAAGTTTTTGAAAAGTAGATTATTGTATACTGCTGTTCTGTAAGTCAGTCACTGTTTGATTTGTATTTATTAACTAAAAGCCATTTACACATTTGATATGATTAAATATTTCTTTAGCAAAAGGTAGCAACCATTTTTATTTTTTGTGTCCTCTTTTTTTGTCTCCACAAATATGGAAACCTTAACCAGGTATGTGCATGTAGGCCTGGAGAGGCTTACAGGGGTGTGGAGTCTCAGGCTGTCTTAAAATACATGCAGGGTGGGAGGGAAGAAGGATCACAGGAAGGGAGGGAGGACTAGGAGAAGCAAAGAGCATCTTATGTGGATCCTGGCTGATGTTTGGTCGTGGCCTGCATAAATGTCTTATGTGCGTCCCAGCTGAATATCAGCCAGGACCCACAAAGCCATGGTGGCTTTCTTAAATTTGTTTAGTCCAGGATATTCAATGTCGGTGCCCAGACATGGCCCAGCATTGAATATTCGGAGGCTAAACCTGTCCGTGGTAGTCAGTGTTTGAAAAAACACTGACCACTATGGGTCAAATATTGACCAGTTTATGTTTAATGTTATTGTGAGGGAGTCTATAGGACGTTACCGCTCAAATGGCACTCCCTCACAGTTACAGAGCCACCTTAAAGACCATACCACATAGCGGGGAGGAGATGACTTAGCAAAAGCAGAGCAGGGAGGGCAGAATAAAAACCCTCAGCACAGTTTAGTCAGGGAGGTCCTCCTGAGTAAAAAATCCTTCCAAGATTGATCCAAGCTGGCCTTCAGTATTAAAAGGGAGACACTGGGGAGAGAGAAGCAGCCCTCAAGCTTATGCCTCCACAGTCTACGTATGAAAGACTGTCAAGGTAGGAAGTTCTTTCCTTGACCTATTGTGAAGATCCTGGTCCTGGGTGTCTAAGTTGGAGCCAGGCCTGGGTGTATTTTTGAGCGATTTGAGACTGCTCCACACTGTTTATTCTTAATTTTTTTTATTTGCTTTACTTATATTACATAAGTAATAACTTATTACATGAAACACAGGGAAATAATACAAATTCAATTTGTCTTCACATACAACAAAAAAGGAAAAAAACTTTTTAACTTCATTTTTGTTCCGTATTTAACCCTTCCTTAGACCACAAACTTGGAGAGTGACCAAAATATTTAAGGAAATCAAAGTGGAATACAATAAACAAGGAAAGGCCCAGCCCGTTCTACGTTAAATCAGACAGCCAATTTAACAATTGTTAATTCCCCTGATACCCTCTTCAGGTCTATGAAAGCCCTAAGCTGATCTGGTACAAAACCAAACCATATTTGATTCCCAAATATTTAACTATGCATTTATAAGGGTAAGCTAAAAAGAAAGTAGCCCCCAACAATTTTGTTTCATCTCTCATATCTAAGAAACTACGGTAATCCGTTTGTCTTGAGTAGATCTAGTGACATCTGGAAATATCCTTAATTTTTGACCACAAAGTTTTGGTTAACGTTTTTAAAGTATAACTTCAAATGGCATTAAAGTCTTGTTCAAATACAAATGATACCAATAATGTGGCCCTTTTTGTTACTTCTGATAATGAGTCCTCCAAAATCAAGGAAATATTTCTTAAATCATCCAATTTCTCCTCTTCCTGGACCTGTTCCATTTCTTCATAAGAACCTACTTGTCTCTTCTTTTCCAGAAGAAAGAATATCTTATTTATAGGAGGAATATTTTGAGCTGATATTTTTAAATTTTCAATGAGGTATTTTTTAAATAGTTCTAAAGGAAGAATTCCAACAGGCCTTGGGAAGTTCAATATCCTCATATTTAGACATCTGTTATAATTTTCAATTTGTTCTATTTTTTGACGTATAATTGAGTTATCTTACATAACTGCTGAAACATTGTCCTTAATAGTTACATCAGTTTGATATTTTAGTACCTGATCATTGAAGTTCTGCTTTAATTTATCCATCGATTTGGAAAGCTGCTCCACCGTTGAAACTAGTGTTGTTGTTTCCTGAGTTGATTTTGTAACAGAAAAGTTCAGTTTCTCAATTGCCTGCTAGAGGGCATCAAGGGTTACCACCACGGGAGGGTTCAATACACCCTTCTTATCCAAGGTCTCCACTTCCACTGCCGGCCACCCTGATGAGGAGCCGCTACCAGAGGGCCCAATTCCACTGCCTTCAGCGTTCTAAGGACCCGTCATCTCCACCCACGACTCGGCAGGACATGGTGGTACCTGGGCTTCCGGGGGGGGGGAGGATAATGTTGTTTCATGATCCAGGGGTGTCGAGATTCCTCCCTCAGCACACACAGTAGAACTTCCCCCGGTTATAGTCCGTGGGAACCGGAGTGCGAAGCTGTTGAGGGTTTGCTGTTTCGCGGGAAGATACAAGGGCTGGAAGCGGTAAGGACCTTACAATCCCCTTTCTTTTTGTATGAGGCATAGTGGCAGCGGTAATAAATTCAATTCAAAAATCTTCAGCAAGCCCTCCTAAACAGTCTCACTCCTCTCAGCGTGTCAGCGCCATCTTGGTCACCCTTGCTGTCCACATTGTTTAAAGTTGCCAAAAGGCAGCCCAGTAAGGCCATTTCCTTTGATTTGCAAGAAACTTTGTTTGCACAGTATTAAGCCTGCGAAGCAATATGCTTCTGTATATTTTATCAGTAATAGAAGAATTTCCTATCCTCTTACATCCTGTCTGACTGTTTCTTTGAGGCCCTGCAGCCACGCCCTGCTCACGCTACGACAGTAATTTTATATGGATAAGTGCAAAACGATACTCATAGAGGAAATAATCCTAACTATCCCTCAAATTCTATATATGGCACTCAAAACTTGAGAGTACAAATTGGCATGCGCACAAAATTTGCACATGAATATTGAGGCAATTAGCACCAATAATTGGGCCCTAATGATCAATTATCAGTGCTAATTGGAATTAATTAAAATTTACATGCTGAGATCTGTGCGTAAATTTTACATGTAACTCCAAAAACGGTTGCGACCAAGGGAGGGTCATGGGTGGATCGGGGTGTTCCTGTGATTTATATGCACTGTAGGGTCGAGGATTTACACCAGGGTTAAAAGGAAAAATGAATTCATAGATAAAGGCTACAGAAATGTTCTGATTTTCTTTTTTAAAGGCAAAAAATGAAAGCTCAAGAATAAAAAAAACATAAAGAAAGACAATGAGAAGATAAAAAAATGCAAAAATTTGAAACTATTTTATTTATAAATTGCTCTGCCCAGTTACAACTGAACAGGTAGGAGAGTTGAAACTGGTGCTGTCAAGCCTGGGGAGAGAGGTTGAAAGAGTATGTGCATGAGTGAGTGTGTATATGTGAAAGAGAGTGTGTGTGAACAGGGCAACAGAAAAAGAGAGAAAGCTAATTCTTGCCAATCTAGGGGTGAAGAAAAAGTGCATTGCCCCCCCCCCCCCCCCCCCTTCTTTCTTCCAGTCTGTCCTTCTTACCTCTTGCAACTCTGGCCTTCCTCCAAATAAATCAGACAAATTGCTCCTATGCTGGTAGCAGATTTAAAACAAATTTTAAAAAAATATATTCAGTCTATCTACAATTAAACTGTAGACTATGTTGCTGAAAGATGTCAAAGTTAATAGTATAGCAGAGTTTATGAGAAAGCAGATCCTTTAACAATAATTAGCCAAGTAGGGCCGAAATCATCATCTCTTGTTATGGAAGGAAGCAACAAGGAATAGATCTCCCCTTTAGGAACAGCTGGGTATCTCCTAGTGATTGGCCACAGTTGGAGACAGAAAGCTTGGCATTGCAAATTAATGGTCTGAACCAATGTGGCATTCCCTTTTAGTTCGGTTAATAAAGATGTCTTTACTGTTTTATCAGCAAGAGCTTTGAGAGATTTGCAAGTTTAAAACAAAACCTGAACTAACAGTGATCAGAATTAACAATGACTCATGTAAGCATGCACTGTTTCCACTTACCCATTTCTGAAGATTGGGTGCATTGGACATGCCAGCACTCTGCTTAGCAACTTGTCCAGCAGCTGATTTTCTGGTTCCAAGTAATCTTCAACTGATCAAACTTTTCCTTAACTATGTTTCAGCAAAAGTGTCTACTCTTTTGTGTTTAATCTTCCACAGTAGCTTAAACAGGATGTCCTGGTCAGAATGTTTGCTGAACAAGCAAAGGGATAAACAAACAGGTTTATTCGTTACGATATTTTGGACTCGACACGGGTCACCACACAGCACTGAGCACGATTGTTCTGCACTACTTAACTCAGAATGGTTTATCCTTTGAGGAGTGCAATATCTATTTATGCACAGTCTTTTAAAAGACCATTTTACACATTGCCTTCCCAGCTACAAAGGTTGTCCTTTTTTACAGTCAACTTCAATACAAGACTCCTGAGGCAGGCACTTCTATGCCAAAACATGGTGCCGTGTCGAGTTCAAAATATCGTAGCAAATAAACCCGTTTGTTTATCCCATTTCTTGTTCAGCCTGCTTCCTTCTCCCGCTTTTTGTCTGATTTGTTTACCCTGTGGGGTTTTCTTTGTTCAGTTACCTTTTGGTTCCTGGTCAGAATGTTCATATCTTTCTACCATTTTACAAAAAGGTTCTGCCAAACATGAAAGCATAATATGTCAACAACTAAATGTGTATTTGGCAGAAAAATACAGAAAGGACTAAATTCAATAAATGGCACCTAAAAAAATAGCACTACAGCACCTAGCGCTATTCTATAAATGGCACTCAAAGCTAGGCACCATGTGTAGAATAGCATTAAGCACAGAGAAACACTTTTAGGTGTGATCACTTACACCAACGAAACCCTGGTGTAAATCCCCATGTCTAAATTAGGCACAGATCCCTTTATTCTATAACAGTGCACATAAATACCCATGACACTCCCATGACTGTGACCCCTTTTTGGGCCCATGCGTAAATTTTAATTAATGTCAATTAGCATCAATAATTGATAGGGCCCAACTATGGGTGCTAATTGACTGGTTATTCATTTAAATTGTGTGTGCAATGTTTAGCACCATTTATACAATTCGGGGGCAGGTGTATTGTCTTTGTACTACTTATGCAATATACTACTAGACAACAAGTTAAAACAGATTAACATCATTTTAATAGCTTCAAGTCGACCCCACCAGGACAGATTTAACGGATGCCATGAATGCAGAAGCGATTTAAGAGTTTTAAGTATTATGTCCGCATTATGATGACTAGTATCTTCAAGTATAGTATAGAGATCCACTCCCAGATATTTAATTTTTGGCATGGACCATACTAGGTTAAAAGATGCAGTTCAAGGAAGGAGGTGGTGCAGTGGAGACCCAACATTCCGGCATTTCCCTTGACAAAGCTGGATAGCAAAACAGGCACCTGTCGGGGTATTAAGATTTGGGGCGTTAAGATTCTAAAGCTCGGGGTGTGAAGATACGAAAACACACCGGAAGGGTTCAGATAAGTGACCACCATAAGCTTGCCATTACTAGCACTGTTATGTTAGCAGATATGTGTGTAAGAACAGCAGTATAAAACGCTGAGAACAGCAGCAGACAACCTTAAATAAACAAAAAAAAAAGAAAAAAAGATTTTTAAAAAGTTAAAAAAAGATAAAAGAAGCAGTTTCCAACAGAGGTAGAGAGTACATGAAGGAAGGAAGGGGGTTTTGTCGATGATTACAAATTGTCACAGAAGGGGCCTCACCTGTTGGTGAGTGAAATGATTCAAGAGCACCCATTGACTATATATGAGACCTTCCCCTCAAAAACAAAAAAAATTAAAACAAAAACATAACAGTCGTTTACTCCAGATAATTCTATCTACCACAGAGTTTTGTGTATGAGTAGCAGTAATTATAATAGAGTCGCACAAGCAGTGGATTTTCCCCAAGTCCGTATCAATAATAGCTTATGGACTTTTCTTTTAGGAAATTATCCAAACCTTTTTGTAAACCCTGATAAACTAATATTTAGGCACAGTGACTTATACCATGTCAATATCTGGTATAAATGTCTGTGAATAAATATTACACTTGCATGCATACTTGCCGGTATTCTATAACCTTAGGGCATACGTTTTGGGCATAACCTTGACCCACCCATGCCTCTCCCATGTCCACATCCCTCTTGTAAAGTCTCACACCGTAACCGGGAAGTAATGACCTATGCACATCAAATGCCACTTGGCATGCATCCCATACACGCATCTGTTGGCACACATTGGGCATGCGTAGATGCTTACACGGTTTAGTTAAAGGGCCCCTTAGGATACAGAATTCTGACTAAGTGCAGTTACACATATTCCCCTGGATTCTATTTAGCGCGCGTGGAGGGGCATAATCGAATGAAAACGTCTATCTCCATGGGCGTTTATCTCCGAGAACGGGTCCTTGAAGGGGCGGACCGAACTCTATTTTCGCAAAAAATAGACGTCCATGTTTTATTCGACAATTTGTGAGCTGGGCGTTTTTGTTTTTCAGCGATAATGGAAAATGAAAGCGCCCAGCTCAAAAACGAATAAATCCAAGGCATTTGTTCGTGGGAGGGGCCAGGATTCGTAGTGCACTGGTCCCCCTCACATGCCAGGACACCAACTGGGCACCCTAGGGGGCACTTTTACAAAAACAAAAAAAAAAGGTAAAAGTGCTCCCAGGTGCATAGCACCCTTCCATTGTGTGTTGAGCCCGCCAAATCCCCCTCAAAACCCACTGCCCACAAGTGTACACCATTACTATAGCCCTAAGGGGTGAAGGGGGGCACCGACATGTGGGTACAGTGGGTTTGGGGGGGAGGTTGGATGACTAATAAGCATTAAGCAGCACAATTGTAACAGGTAGGGGGGGGGGGTGGGCCTGGGTCCACCTGCCTGAAGTCCACTGCACCCCCTAACAACTTCTCCAGGGACCTGCATACTGCTGCCAGGGAGGTGGGTATGACATTTGATGGTGAAAATAAAAAGTTGTGAAACATCATTTTTTTGTGGTGGGAGGGGGTTAGTGACCACTGGGGGAGTCAGGGGAGGTCATCCCCGATTCCCTCTGGTGGTAATCTGGTCATTTAGGGCACTTTGGGGGGCCTTATTCGTGAAAAATCAGGGTCCAGGAAAAGTGCCCTAAATTCTAGCTACAAACGCATACTTTTTTTCCATTATCGGCGAAAGGCGCCCTTCTCTGTTCGGGTGATAACCATGTCCCAGTCCCGCCTTCACCACGCCTCTGACACGCCCCCGTCAACTGCTTCCGCAATGGAGTGCAGTTGAAAACGTCCAAGTTTGGCTTTCGATTATACCGCGTTATTCGTTTTTGTGAGATAAACGTCCATCTCCCGATTTAGGTCGGAACTTGGGCATTTTTCTCTTTCGATTATAAGCAGGCTAGTGTCCTGCACCAAAATCCAAGAATATTCTATAACAATGCACGTAACTTAATTGGCTGAACAAGCCAATCAGCATTGTTAACAGCACTTAACAAGCAATAATGGAGTGGAGGAGTGGCCTAGTGGCTAGAGCACCAGTCTCACAATCCAGAGGTGACCAGTTCAAATCCCACTGCTTCTCCTTGTGATCTTGGGCAAGTCACTTAATCCTCCATTGCCTCAGGTACAAGCTTAGATTGTGAGCCCTCCTGGGACAGAGAAATATCCAGTGTACCTGAATGTAACTCACCTTGAGCTACTACTGAAAAAGGTGTGAGCAAAATCTAAATAAATAATGAGCATTAATTGGTAATAATTAGAATTTACACAGACAACTGCCTAAGCCTATTCTGTAACGCACTGCACCTAAATTTTAATGTGTGCAGGCAAAAAGGAGCGTGGTTATGGCCAGGGAAGTGGACATTTCATGGGCGTTCCAAACTTTATGCTTGTTGTTATAGAATAT
The DNA here is from genome assembly GCF_901765095.1 of Microcaecilia unicolor. Lineage (NCBI taxonomy): Eukaryota > Metazoa > Chordata > Amphibia > Gymnophiona > Siphonopidae > Microcaecilia > Microcaecilia unicolor. The sequence goes on from NC_044032.1 coordinate 495,292,033, forward strand.
GGCCCTCTGTGCCTAAATCTATGCGCCGGGATTTATGCCACATTTTCAGTGGAGTAAATGGATGCATGTAGTTTTAGGCACTAGGTTATCGAATAAGCATATTTTATATACCACACCTAAATCTAGGTGCTGCCTATAGAATACGCTTAGGTGGAAATATTTTCCACATGCATTTTCTAGGCGCCATATATAGAATCGTCCCTTTATGTTTAAAATTGGTTGGGCAAGTTTATAGAATGAACAGGCTAATGTAAAGACTGAAACTAACTATGAAAGCAGCATATTAAAAATATTTTAAAATGTTTTTCTGATCATTTTTTTTCAAATCTAATTTCTGAGTCTTAGGCATATGAAGTGCATATGTGAAGAACTGTCTATATTTTATTTTGCGAACATAAAGGTTATTTCTCTCAGATCAATTTCACAGTGACCTTAAATAGCTGAATTCATTTTATCGAAATCTATTACAGCACTAAAATGTATTTTACAGTCATTCTCTTAGAACTCTCTATCACAGAATATAGTACTGAAGTTTTTTAGTTATGTTTTTTTTTTAAACTTTTACAGTAAAGTCTTGATTATCCAACATAAATGTGACTGACCCGTTGTCGGATAAGTGAAAAGTCAGATAATACAAAAAAGAATGGTAACCCCTTAAACAATGCATACACAAAGGCATATAGTTCCCAATTTTCAAAAATTCTTTATTAATAACACTACAGCACATTCTGCAGCATGATTGGAACACTAAAACATACTGTAATTACTATACTATACCATAAATTAAAACCAATACAGAACTGTAAAAACACAGAGTACTGTACAAAACTTCTTTTGTAAATTTTTGTAATTAATGTTTGTTTTCCCATTTTACTTCTCTTCCTCGCTGCAAGGTCACACCAGTGTCTCAATAACATTACATCAGTAGCTGTAGCTGTCACTTCTTCTTGTTCCACATATGCCAGTGCAACCTCAATTGCGTTGACAACTTCACTATGACTGATTTTTACAATCGTATGTTCAGCCTCACTTGAGATGTCTTCATCGGTATTATCTCCATTCCCATTCACCTTAGCAATCACATCATTGTCGTTTGCCTACATCCATTCTTTATGTCATCCTCACCAGTGGCGTACCAAGGGGGGGCAGTGGGTGCGGTCCACCCCGGGTGCATGCCGCTAGGGGTTGCCGCGCGCCTGACCGCTATGTTCGTTCTGTGCTCCCTCTGCCCCGGAACAGGTTACTTCCTGTTCCGGGGCAGAGGGAGCATGGAAACAAATGAAACGGACAGGCGCGCGGCACCCCCCCCCCCACCAGCGGCGTGCACCCGGGGGGTTCTTTCGCTAGGGGGGTGTCCTTTCACTGGGGGGTGGTCGTGCTGCACCCGGGGGGCGGGGTGCATCGGCGATCCGCCCCGGGTGTCAGCTCCCCTAGGAACGCCACTGATCCTCACAAGCTTTCTCATAGCCTATTATTTCCAGTAACAAAGGAAGGTGATCTTCCTTGGCTGTCAGTGTTCAATGTCATGACCTTGTTCGTTTTCATTCTCAGGAATTAACTTTCTCCAAGATTTGCATTTTTTCATAGTTTTTCTAGTGTCCAATGAAAAAGCAGAGGCACGATTTGAGGACCATTTTTCCAGCTCACTGTGTTGCCTTTTCCAGTCAAGAACTGTTACTCTCCCCATTCCTAGTTCTGTTGCAATTTTTTGGATGAATTTGTCCTTGTCAAGTCTTTTTAGAGCATCAAGTTTCTGCTGTATAGACAAAAAACATTTTTCCTCTAGGGACTGGCCATTTCAGAAGTGATCTTCTACAGATCTGAAGGGGAAGAATAAAAATACAGTACTGTAATGTATTATGTACCCATTAAAAATGTTGCAGAAATGTTGCATAAAAAGAGAGTAAAATTCACTGTGCAGTAAAAGCAGGTTTCTGGGTCACAACGGTGCAGTTTTGCAGTAAAAGCAGGGTCCTGGGTTTAAAACCGATTGTCTCAGGTGCAAAAACTTCCCTCTGTGCTACGCAGGAAAACGGAAAGAGAAGCCATGTGCTTCTTAACGGCAATACGATGACATCACCGAGGGAGGTCTGTTGGATATGCCATATGGTCAGATTAGTGAAGGTCAGGTGAACAAAACTGTACTGTACTTCCATGTTAATTGCAAAATCCACAAGAAAGCCGCTGATTCGCTCATGACCCTCCCATAGCCATGCCCCCTTTTTGGAGTCACATGTAAAATTTACTTGTGGAACCAGGCATGTAAATATGCCTGCATAAATTTTAATTGATGCCAATTAGCACTGATAATTGATAGATCTGTTATCAGTGCTAATTGGCTCGATATTCAATTAAATTGTGAGTGGTAATTGGGCTTGTGCAATTTTTAGCACCATTTATAGAACTTGGGGATAATGCTGATTTCAGTGGGTATAATCAAGGACTACAACTAGCACACTGAATTGGGATAAGAGTTCAAAAACAGGGTTGGCCAAAATTGGTCTGACAGCTGCAAATAAACAGTCCACTGCTGATGCATGTTGAAAATCAAATCAGCCTTCCCAACCAGTACTGGGTAGTGACTAGCTGTCTTCATCAGCATATGCAGGAATTCACATTATCCAAGACAGGAAAGGAAACAAAGATCCATAAATCACAGCAGTCAAGGAACAGAACAGATCATAATCAAGGTTCAGAAAACATAAACCTTTATTAAAAAAAACAATCTGATGTGGCCACGTTCCACCTCCCAAGAGGCTGCAACAGGGGCTTTACTTTAACAAACACACATTACAACAAACTTATTAACATCATAAGAACATATATCTTAAAAAAAACTTTTTTTTTAAATAATAGTAACAAAAAATAAATTAATTGTTACTAAAAACTGTTTCTTAAAATATTTATATCTTCCAAATCATAAATTAAACATACTGGTATTAATACAACTGAAAACATAAATATCACTATTCTACTTAAACAATTTTTTTAATAAAGTGCTTTTACAACAGATAATAATGAACTTTAAAAGAGACGTGTACCTACTAGAATCCCTTAGGGCACATACACTTAATACTAGATAAGATAAAAAGCAGTAGCACTGAATCATTTCCTTAAAACAAAAAACCAAAAATATAAAACCAATTTTGAATCAGAACAAATTTCCAACAACAAAAAGAAAGAAAACCATTACTTTTCCCAAAAGCAAAGCTTACCAGCTATCAGCAAATGAGAAACTCCTGAGGTCAAAGGGCAATATTATAACTAGCAACAGCAGCTGCTGCTGCAAGGGTTCTGACAGATTCTCCAAAGACAAGCAGGCCAATATTCTCACTGATGGGTGACGTCACGTCGGCCCGGAGGACTTTCCAGCAAAGTCCATGACAAAAACAAAAATGTCTCTCGTCGCGCGGGTGGATGTAGTGCGCATGCGCGCGTCCACTTTCCCCGCCCGTCGCGCGAGCACATTCCTCAGTTTTTTCTTCTCCGCGTCTGAGGTGACACGGAGCTCGACCTTCGTCTTCGTGTTCCTCCTATGCCCGGAGGTGAAGATTCAACAAAAGCGAAGTATCCTTTTATAGTTGTTTTAGATAATTTTTCGTTTATTAAGTTTCCTTTCTTTTAGCTGCGATTTTATTTAAATCGCTCGGTCGGGTATTTTTTCCCGTTTTTCTTTTATTTTTCTGTGTCATCTTTTTATAGACTCAATCGCGTCTTTTGATTTGGCAGGGACTATTTTTCCCGAGATGTCAACGAAGACGCCCAGCGGCTTCAAGCCTTGTGCCCGCTGCCATCGGGCCATCTCTGGCACTGATACACACTCGTGGTGTATCCAGTGCCTTGGGCCGGACCACCGCTCAGAGAGTTGTAAATTGTGTCTCGCCATGAAAAAGCGGACACTGCTCTCTCGAGATGCCCAGAGAGAAAAGATTTTTGGGCCCGGTGCTTCGGCGTCGGCGCCGTCGACGTCGGCGCCGTCGACGTCGTCTAAGTCGGCGCCCTCCAAATCGGTGCCGGGGAAGTCAGCGCCGGTGAAGTCGGTGCCGTCGAGGATGATGTCTTTGGAGCCGGCGTCGTCGAGGACGACGTCGAAGGAGGCGTCGGCACCGGGAGATAGGGGACAGGCTGCCTTAAGACCGATGCATGCTGGGAGCAGTGATGCATCGAGTGGGTCTCCACCCGCCTCGGCGCCTCCTGCTTTGCAGGCCCCCCGGGACCGTCCTGCGTCGGACCCGGCCCCGAGGAGACGTGTGGATTCCACGTCCTCCTCTCCGGTGCCGAGGAGTCTCGACGACATGCGTCGGGCGAAGGCCAAGAAGCATCGTCGTCGGTCTCCTTCGATACACGGCACCGGGAGCTCCGGGTCATCGATGCACTCGATACCCGAGAAGCGTCGGTGCCGAGAGGATCGCTCTCCCTCTGTTACTGAGGTTCCGACGCGTGGGGTCGCTGGCAGCCGAGTCCCCACTCCCCAACCTCAGCAGACTTTGCCTCCGATGTCTCAACCGACCCCGCAGCCTCTTCCGACACCAACTCTGGATGAGCGTATGCAGGCCATGTTCCCATTTTTTATGGACATGATGCAGCAGTGGCAGTCGGCATCGAGGTTGTCGGTACCGACGGCGTCGGCGGTGCCGGTGTCGATGCTTTCAGAGGCACCGGTGCCGATGGCGTCGAGTGTGTCGACATTACCGATGCTGGATGTCTCTGCATCAGGCCTTCAGCCTGTGGTGAGGTCTGTGTCACCGGTGTCGCCCCCGGCGCCGGTGGCTTTGACTTCCCGAGTTGACTCTCCCGAGGCATCGGAGCGGGAAGCTTCTCCGGAGCTTCAGGGACCTTCAACTTCTCGGCATCATCATAGAGGCCGTCAAGCCTCTGCGTCGAGACGGGCTCAGATCCAGGCGGCTCTGTCTGAGCTTTTAGCCCCATCTGATGATACCTCATCTGAGGATGAGGAAGGAGTGCATGGGGAGTTCTCTGGCGAGGATTCTCAAGGCATTCCATCTGACTCCACTCCCTCGCCTCAAAGGCAGTTGTCTCCTCCCGAGAGCTTGTCTTTTTCATCTTTTGTTCGGGAGATGTCTGAGGCCATCCCCTTCCCAGTGGAAATTGTGGACGAGCCCAGGGCCAAGATGCTTGAGGTTCTGGACTATCCATCTCCACCTTCATCTTCTGCCACAGTTCCTTTTCATGAGACTCTTAAGGAACTTATGCTGAGGAACTGGGAGAAGCCTTTTTCTAGTCCAACCGTCCCCAAAAAAGTTGAGTCCCAATACCGGATCCACGGGGAACCCAGTCTCATGCAGACCCAATTGTCTCATGATTCAGCGGTGGTGGATTCCGCCCTCAGAAGAGCCAAGAGTTCCAGGAACTTCTCCTCGGCGCCCCCGGGGCGGGAGTTTGCAACTCTGGACTCTTTTGGGAGGAAGGCGTATCAGGCCGGTCTGCTCGCCACCAAGATCCAGTCTTACCAACTCTTCACGAGTATTCATTTACGGAACTCTGTGAGGCAACTTGAGAGTTTGGTGGATACACTCCCTGAGGAGAAAGCTGAACCCTTTCGTCAAGTGATCAGGCAGCAGAAGGCGTGTCGCAGGTTCCTGTCCAGGGGCATTTTTGATACTTGCGATGTGGTATCTCGCTTTTCTGCTCAAGGTATAGCGATGCGCAGGCTCTCATGGCTGCGTGCCTCTAACCTGGAGGAAAGAACTCAGCGGAAGATAGCAGATATCCCATGCCGGGGGGATCACCTTTTTGGAGATGAAGAAAAGGATGCCGCCACTTTTGTAGAGAAGGCTAGACGATATTTAATATAAACAGTGTATTTACAATTTTTCTGCATAGCTCAATGGGCTATTGCAGGAAGCATTTCTTGATAAACAATATACAAGCCAGAATGAATGATCAAAACAAAGCAATGTAAAGCAAAGAAATCAGGATGCTATATGCAGACAAAGAAATCAGAGACAGACAAAGAAAAATTCAAAATGCTTGCTACGTCTTTGTTTCCCTCTAGTTTTATACCGGGCCTCTGACTAATTCTCTCATACAACATTCCTGTGCAAGTCTCTGAATACCACAAACTGTTAATCATGTGCAGAACATCTGCTTTCACTTACTGCTCCCCCTTCTTTCCAGACTTTCTGGAGCCGTGCCTCTGGCTAATGTGGGCCCCATCATGTCCCAGGAGATTTTAGTGTTGAAACTGTTCTTTGAAGCATTCCACTTCCATTTTTTTATGCTTTTGTTCAACAAATCCTCCCTTTTGAGGACTGATTGTTTCAGGCCTCAAACATCTGTTTCAGCTCCAGTCTGTTTTCTTACCTCCCTTCTAGATCTCCTCCCCCCTTGTTTGTGGCATTCAGTTTCTGCACGCTTTTTCAATATTTTTGGCTGACATATTAAAGTTCTATTTATTCTGAATTTCAGTTATCATTGTTATTTTAAAAACATTCTGGCACATCTTTGCAAACATGCTAATACATGTTGCATTAAACAGATTCAATTGTACTAGGGTACAAAATTTATAATTCTTTTGAATACAGACAGTGAGTTTCATCAAAGGGAAGTACACTGTCATTCTTATGTTTCATATAAGAACAATTATAAGGATAATGCCCAATTGCATTAGTTAATGTGGCATTAAAAATTACACAAATTAAAAGCATAACATTCATTGAATCAGTTGTTACAACATTCTGCGTGTAAGTGCACTTTATCGGGGGAATGTGTTCAGTTGTCATACTATTCATCAGACACCAACATGATGTCTGTGGATACTTGTCCATAAGCAAGGCTTGCTTATAAATAGTCTCATTTGTCCAATGAAGTCCCTTACACAGGTATTATTGGGATAACAGACATGATTTTATCATTGTAGTCCCATATATCATAGCTGGCAAGGACAAGGATGATGTCAGTCAGTGGGCACATATGATACAATCAGTCAAATTCAACATCTTGGCCACTGTAACAAGTCTATTCTCATATGTGTTCATTGTCCATTAACAAACAACAACAGTCCAATACCATCATGTTTAGGGACATGATGTTTGTTTATTCTTTGTCCATTTCAATGTTATTAATTCGTCGAATATCTGCTAAATGTATCCAAGAAGTATGACCTTCCAGACGGGCAGAGGTCTGAGTAAGGGCCGTGATAGCAAAAGGCCCTACATACACAGGATCCTTCCATGTTTTATGTGTAAAGTTCTTTAGTAGCACTAGGTCACCTACTTTAAAAGCACAAACATCATTAGTAGTTCCTGCCTGTGATACTACATTTGTTCGGATCATATCACTTGTCAAGTTCAACATAGGTTGTAGCTTTTGCCAGTACTGAGCTGTGCTATCAGTACTTGCTGTCTGCATCGGGAAGAAATGACGTCCTGTCTGAATTTGGAATGGGGTCAATTTAGTACGCCCATTAGGTTGGGCCCTTATAACCATCAAAGCTAATGGTAACAAATCAAGCCAGGTATATGGTTTACCTGCTGTTTCCTTGTTTAAAGCCTTCAGTAATACTCTCAATTTAGTTTTTAAAATACCATTGTAGCGCTCCACCAAACCATTGGAGGTGGGGCGATACACTGATACTTTTCTGTGTGTTAAACCCATAATCGTTTCCATTTCTTTCAAAACACTGTTATTAAAATGTGTCCCGTTATCAGAAATTATTCTAGATGGACATCCATGCCTTGGCATAATATGAGTTACCAGGCATTGTACCACTTCATGTGCTGTCTCCCTTTTACATGGAAATGCTTCTACCCACCTTGAAAAAGCATCCACCCAAACTAACAAATACCTTTTTCCCTGCACTGGAACAATCATATCGGTAAAATCAATATACCATTCTTTTGCTGGGCCTTCTGGTATTGGAAGTGTCCCAGGCGATATTTTAGGACCTCGTTTAGGTATGTTAATATTGCATACCATGCAATTTTGCACAACCTGTTGAATCAGGTTATCAATTTTTAAAGTCCAAAACCTTTGTTCAAACTGTTGTCTCATTGTTTCCTTATTCCAATGCATGGTTGCATGCCAACCAGCCAATACCTTAATCGCCTGGCTCATTGGCATACAAGGTAATCCTTCTTCTGCATTAAACCATTCACTTCCCAATTTCATACATCCTCTCTTCAACCATTTTTCACTTTCCTGTCCCTCTGGCTGCCACATTTCAATCTTATCTACATTCGTAAGTGGCCCTTCCTGTGTCTGTCTAGTATTATACAAAATCTTTTCACTTTGCTTAACCACCTCCGTTGCTGCTGCATCAGCCATTGCATTACCTAGTGCCTCAAAGGTTGGCCTTTCAGTGTGGGCCGGGGTCCACACAACTGCAGTTTTTCTACCTTCACGTTCCCTTCTTGCCAAAATTTCAAACAGCAATTTCCAATATGTGTAATGTTGTAGATTTTTACCTGTACTGGTTATCATCCCCCTACGCTGCCATTTTAATATATGATACTGTAGTGAACTTGCAACGTAACCACTATCAGTATATATAGTGACATTTTGAGTCATATCAGTGTGTTGTAAGGCCGTAATAACGGCTAAAAGTTCAGCATGCTGTGCAGTCTGGTTAGGAGGGGTTTTATATTGTACTTGCATTATCTTTCTTAGATTCTCATCTACCTGCACGCAGGCAAAGCCTGCAACAGTCCTTTCACAAGCTCCATCTGTAAACCATATTAATCCATCAGATAAGGGTTCAAAAGTAAGACAGTGAAATGTAGGGATTTCTATAGTATCAATCTCAATCTCTTGATCGACAGGAAAAAGCAGATCTATCTTATTTCTCTGTTCTTTAGTTAATGGTATTATTCTTATATCTTGTCCTAAAAGTACTGCTTGATATTTTCCAAATCTAGTGGCTGTCAATGCTGTTTGGCTAGGGCTCAACAGCGTTTTAATCGTGTGGTTAGTATGTATTACAATAGGAACAAAAGGCATTTGTGCTCTCCACTTGCCTACTGCAGCCACTATAGCTGTCAGTAACTTTGGTATTTCTTTCATTCCTTTTTCCACATGATTAAAAGAGCCTGACAAAAAAGCTACTGGTGCATTTACTTCATTGTTTTGATTAATCATAGCTGCCCAACTATTTCCCATGTCTTTTACCCACAAATGCACAGGTGATTGGATATCTATTACTGCTAACGGTCCTGGAGATAATAAATCCCTCACAATCTTAGCCAATACCATCTTATCCTGTTCTTCCAATACAATTAGTGTATTCTTTGGTGTGGCTGCGGGCAGTTTCAAATGTTTATAAAGTCTCATTACTTTTTGTGTATAATTTGGTATCCATTGTCTGCAGTAATTTAACATTCCCAAAACAGCATGTAACTGGGTAACTGTTTGCGGTACCGGGGTTTCATTTAAAATAGATATAACTTCCGGTATAATGACCTTATGTTCTGCTGAAACATTTTGTCCTAAAAAGGTGACAGTAGACTGAGCTATAACACATTTTTCCCTGTTACATTTATATCCTAACTCTCCTAATAACAAAAATAATTTTCTAGTCCACTCTAGGCATTCTGCTTCAGTCTCAGCAGACAGTAGAATATCATCTACATAGACAAATAATGACACCGTGTCAGGCAAGTGACTCCTGAAATCCTTTAAATCCATCATTAGTTGTTTTGAGAATACCGATGGACTATCAGTAAAGCCTTGAGGCATCCTAGTCCACCTGTATGCCTCATTCTGTACTATAAATGACGTCAAATCCCTAGACTCTGGATGAAGAGGTATTGAAAAGAATGCATTAGACAAGTCAATAACAGTGTTATATGCATATATATTCTGGGTATGCAAAAGAGTAGCAGGATTTGCACAAATTGGAAATTGATTTTTTGTAACCTCATTTAGCTCTCTTAAATCATGTACTATCCTTACATTGTTTTCCCCTTTCGGGACAGGAAACAATGGGGTATTATACGGGGATACTGAAGGTTCAATAATACCACATTTCAATAATTTACCAATGTGTTCCAGGGTTTTGGATACTAATTTAGGTCGTATGGGGTAAGGGTCTTGCTTCGGCCCCTTTGCCCCTTCTATTAATTCTATCTTATGGGGTTTTGCATTTATGGCTAGTCCATATGGTGAATCACTTGTACTCCAAATATGTTGTGGTAATTCTTCCATAACCCTTACTTTATTTTCATTATTCAACTGTTGAACCATGGTGAGCAAACTTGGTATTTCTTTATTTCCAAAATCTAAACACAATCCTAATTGAGACAACAAGTCTCTACCACACAAATTTACTGGGCAATCAGGTGCCACTAAGAAGGGTACCACAGCCTCCCTTGAACCGTGCGGTTGGCATTCCAAGCGCACCAGAGTCGGTTCCGTTAGCCTTTTTCTTTGTTCTATCCCCGTAAATCCCACTGTTGTTCTATACTGATTTGAAAGCTTAACTCCCAGTGGTTTTGCACATAACACAGAGGTACTCGCCCCTGTATCTATCAAAAATCTCACAGGAGTTCCATATTTGCCAATTGTCAATGTAATAAAGGGTTCCCTTGTGTCTAATCTGAAAATCATTCCCTCCTCCTGACACTGGTCTGCTTCCAGTCAATAGCATTGATCTGGAATATTCTGCCAAGTTGGAAAAGCATTTACAGTGCCTTGTCTCTGTACTGCAGCCCCTGGTCCCTGTGATTGCGTCGCTGGCTGCTGTATTGCAGTCTGCGGGGCACTCACAGGCATCCCTATTACTTGTGGCATCAATCCTTGCTGCGTCTGCATTTGTACTTGGGGCATTCCTGCATTCTGATAACATTCTGAAGCATAGTGACCAAATTGCTGACAAATCATAGTGTTCAGATGTTATTAAAGATTTTAAATCACCTCTTTCCCTATTAGCCCTACACACAAAACTAGCTAGGACTGTGACTAATTTAAGCCAGATGATCTCTTAACACTGCAGGAATCTCACTTAAAAAAGAGTCAAACAAAGTTAAATTGCAAAGACATTCCACATAGAGAACTAGAAACAGAATAACACATATTTTAAAATAAACAGAGATCAGAATTCCCTATAAGACAAAGAACTTATTTAAATCTAATCTAAAACAATCTTGTAAAAGGAACAAAAAAATTTCAGTTCTTCCTGACCTTTCTAAATCAAAACCAGATGACATTCCTCAACCTTCAGGCTGAACCAAAGGCTGCTTTTTTTTTCTACATCTGCATTCTAAGCTTTTCTTCTTCTTTTTATTTTGTTGTAAGTATTCCAGGAGAGATAATAATTTTGGACGATCAAACGATCCATCCTGAGACCAGCTCAAAACAGAATCTTTTCCTCCATATTTGACCCATTTCTCATGTATTTTTTCAATCTGTTTTTTTTCTAATGGGAATAATTCTATGACATGCTGCAAAGGGGAGCATTTTTTTGAACTATCTAAATCTAAATACATAGCATATACAGGAGGCTTTTCTTTCTTATCTGCCCCTTTCCCTTTCATTGTATTCTGACTATTACAATTTCTCCTATAAAGCCACAATCTACAAAAATATACTACTGCACCTAAACCAAGAAAATATACAAAAAAGAAAACTATAAAACTAAACAAATATATCAGTAATAAGGCCACAGTGTAAGCTTACTCACGCGTCTTCTTATTTCTCTTTTTAGCAAGCCCAGGAGTTATCACCTGTATGTCCACGTCAGTAGTTTGATCAATCCCACATCAGTGGAGCACAGAAATCATCAGGTTTAAACAACGCTTGCTCTCTCTCAAAATCCTGTAAAAAAACTTCATTAACAACACACACTTATCGTCTCGCCTTCTCTTTTCCGTGTGCGGCCTACTCCTACTCCTACTCCTGGCTGGCTCGCCACTTTGAAGAAAAGGATGCCGCCACTTTTGTAGAGAAGGCTAGACGATATTTAATATAAACAGTGTATTTACAATTTTTCTGCATAGCTCAATGGGCTATTGCAGGAAGCATTTCTTGATAAACAATATACAAGCCAGAATGAATGATCAAAACAAAGCAATGTAAAGCAAAGAAATCAGGATGCTATATGCAGACAAAGAAATCAGAGACAGACAAAGAAAAATTCAAAATGCTTGCTACGTCTTTGTTTCCCTCTAGTTTTATACCGGGCCTCTGACTAATTCTCTCATACAACATTCCTGTGCAAGTCTCTGAATACCACAAACTGTTAATCATGTGCAGAACATCTGCTTTCACTTACTGCTCCCCCTTCTTTCCAGACTTTCTGGAGCCGTGCCTCTGGCTAATGTGGGCCCCATCATGTCCCAGGAGATTTTAGTGTTGAAACTGTTCTTTGAAGCATTCCACTTCCATTTTTTTATGCTTTTGTTCAACAGAGAGAAGGTAGAAGAGATGATTGATCATCTCTACCAGCGTGATAACGCTATGGATTCTCTCTCCCGCCGGGCGCCTTCTGCAACCACTTCCACTGCTAGGAAGTTTTTTAAGGGAAAGAGAAGTGCTCCCTATGCTTCTAGGAACCGCAGGTACACTTCTTATTCCCGTCAGCCGGTTCAGGCTCGACCCCAGCCCGCTCGCTCTCGTCAGCAGCGGGCACCGAAGCAGCCCCCTGCAGCTCCCCAGCAAAAACCAGGGACGGGTTTTTGACTGGCTCCAGCAGAGCATAGCCGAAGTCAAAGTGCCTGTACCGAACGATCTGCCGGTCGGAGGGAGGTTAAAATATTTTCACCAAAGGTGGCCTCTCTTAACCTCCGATCGGTGGGTTCTTCAAATAGTCCGGTACGGGTACACCCTCAATTTGATTTCCAAACCTCCAAATTGCCCACCGGGAGCTCAGTCTTTCAGCTCCTACCACAGGCAGGTACTTGCAGAGGAACTCTCCGCCCTTCTCAGCGCCAATACGGTCGAGCCCGTACCACCAGGGCAAGAAGGGCTGGGATTCTATTCCAGGTACTTCCTTGTGGAAAAGAAAACAGGGGGGATGCGTCCCATCCTAGACCTAAGGGCCCTGAACAAATATCTGGTCAAGGAAAAGTTCAGGATGCTTTCCCTGGGCACTCTTCTTCCCATGATTCAGGAGAACGATTGGCTATGCTCTCTGGACTTGAAGGACGCTTACACTCACATATCGATACTTCCAGCTCATAGGAAGTATCTTCGATTTCGGCTGGGATCACAGCACTTTCAGTACTGTGTTTTGCCTTTTGGCTTGGCGTCTGCACCCAGGGTTTTTACAAAGTGCCTGGCAGTTGTGGCAGCGTCGCTACGCAGACTGGGAGTGCATGTGTTCCCTTATCTAGACGATTGGCTGGTGAAGAACACCTCTCCGCAAGAAACTTTGCAGTCCATGCGGATGACTACTCAGGTGCTAGAGATGCTGGGCTTTGTCATCAATTATCCCAAGTCCCATCTCGTCCCAGTTCAGAAATTGGAATTCATAGGAGCTCTGTGCTTATCTCCCAGGACCCAGAGCAGACAGACTTCTGTCTCTGGTTTCCAAAGTACAAGCATCTCAGCAGGTCACAGCCCGGCAGATGTTGAGATTGCTTGTCCACATGGCCTCCACAGTTCATGTGACACCCATGGCACGTCTACATATGAGATCGGCTCAATGGACCCTAGCTTCTCAGTGGTTTCAGGCCACAGGGAATCTAGAGGATGTTGTCCGGCTGTCCACCAATTTTCGCAATTCCCTCAGTTGGTGGACCATTCGATCCATTTCAAATTCCTCAGCCTCAAAAAGTGCTGACGACGGATGCATCCCTCCTCGGGTGGGGAGCGCATGTAGATGGGCTTCACACTCAAGGAGCTTGGTCTCTTCAGGAGAGGCATCTCCAGATCAACCTCCTGGAATTGCGAGCGATCTGGAACGCTCTGAAGGCCTTCAGAGATCGGCTAGCCAACAAAATTGTTCTCATTCAGACAGACAATCAAGTGGCCATGTATTACACCAACAAGCAAGGGGGTACCGGTTCTCGTCCTCTGTGTCAGGAGGCCGTGCAGATGTGGCTATGGGCCTATCAAAACGGAATGTTTCTCCAAGCCACTTATCTAGCCGGTGTAAACAACGGTCTGGCCGACAGGCTGAGCAGAGTTATGCGGCCTCACGAGTGGTCCTTGAACATGACTATTGCCAAAAAGATCTTTCGAGTTTGGGGAACTCCATCGATAGATCTTTTTGCTTCCCAGGACACTCACAAGGTTCCTCAATTCTGTTCCAGGCTTCAGGCCCACGGCAGACTAGCATCGGATGCCTTCCTCCTTTTTTGGGGGACAGGACTCCTTTATGCTTATCCTCCCATCCCTTTAGTGGGGAAGACTCTCCTGAAACTCAAGCGGGACCGGGGAACCATGATTCTAATAGCGCCTTTTTGGCCCCGTCAGATATGGTTTTTCCTTCTCCTGGAGCTTTCTTCAGAAGAACCATGGAGATTGGACTGTTTTCCGACCCTCATTACTCAGAACGAGGGGGCGCTTCTACATCCCAACCTCCGGTCTCTAGCTCTCACGGCCTGGATGTTGCGAGCATAGAGGTTGCCTCCTTTGGTCTCTCTGAGGGTGTCTCCAGAGTCCTGTTTGCTTCCAGAAAAGATTCCACACATAAGTGTTACGCTTTTAAATGGAGGAGGTTTGCCGTCTGGTGTGACAGCAACGGTCTAGATCCTTTCTCTTGTCCTGCACAGACCTTGCTTGAGTACCTTCTGCATTTATCCGAGTCTGGCCTTAAAACCAACTCGGTTAAAGTTCATCTTAGCGCAATCAGTGCTTATCATTCTCATGTTGATGGCTTGCCTATCTCTGGACAGCCTTTAGTCATGCGTTTCATGAGGGGTTTGTTTTTGTCAAAGCCCCCTGTCAAACCCCCTCCAGTGCCATGGGATCTCAATGTCGTTCTCACCCAGCTGATGACAACTCCTTTCGAGCCACTGGATTCCTGTCATCTGAAGTACTTGACCTTGAAGGTCATTTTCTTGGTGGCTGTTACTTCAGCTCGTAGGGTCAGTGAGCTCCAAGCCCTGGTAGTTCATGCACCATTCCTTGTCTTTCATCATGACAGAGTAGTCCTCCGCACGCACCCGAAGTTTTTACCGAAGGTGGTGTCGGAGTTCCATCTGAACCAGTCAATTGTCTTGCCAACATTTTTTCCCCCTCCTCACATGAGCCCGGGCGAAAGCAAGTTGCACACTTTGGACTGTAAAAGAGCACTGGCCTGTTACGTGGAGCGGACACGCCCCTTCAGACAGTCCGCCCATCTGTTTATTTCTTTTAATCCCAATAAGAGGGGAGTTGCTGTCGGAAAACGCATCATTTCTAATTGGCTAGCAGATTGCATTTCCTTCTCTTACGCCCAAGCTGGGCTGACTTTGGATGGCCATGTCACGGCTCATAATGTCAGAGCCATGGCGGCGTCACTGGCTCATCTAAAGTCAGCCACCATAGAAGAGATTTGCAAAGCTGCGACGTGGTCATCAATCCACACATTCACATCACATTACTGCCTTCAGCAGCATAGCCGACGCGACAGTCGGTTTGGGCAGTCGGTGCTGCAGTCTGTTTGGGGTTTAGAATCCAACTCCACCCCCCTAGGCCCATTTTGTTCTGTTCCAGGCTGCACTCTCAGTTAGTTGAATTTGGTTTCAGGTCAATTCTCTTTTTGTCCTCGCCGTTGCGGGACCAAATTGACCTTTCTTTGTTGTGTTGAGTGAGCCTGGGGGCTAGGGATACCCCATCAGTGAGAATATTGGCCTGCTTGTCTTTGGAGAAAGAGTAGTTACTCACCTGTAACAGGTGTTCTCCGAAGACAGCAGGCAATATATTCTCACAACCCTCCCACCTCCCCTTTGGAGTTGTATTCCTCTGATTCTGGTAATTAACTGAGGAATGTGCTCGCACGACGGGCGGGAAAGTGGACGCGCGCATGCGCACTACATCCACCCGCGCGACGAGAGACATTTTTGTTTTTGTCATGGACTTTGCTGGAAAGTCCTCCGGGCCGACGTGACGTCACCCATCAGTGAGAATATATTGCCTGCTGTCTTCGGAGAACACCTGTTACAGGTAACTACTCTGTTTCTGCTCCTTGTTTCACATAAAATCACTCAAAATTGCTATCAGCAAGCTTATATGAGAAACTACTCAGTTCAAAGGGCAATATTGTAACTATCAGGATTCTAAAAGCATAAAAATATTTTAAAATACCCTAAATTCACAAAACGTCTCTCAAATATCAATACTTGATAGACAACTTTCATCTAAAAAGTTAGAAATTTTGTTGCAATATCCAAAAACATATACGCATATTATGCTTTCCAGGAGGCCATTTTTTACATTTCAGTGATACAAATAACGTTATCCAATTGGGAGTTCTTATTAACTGCTTCTAATCCTTTACTTCGTGCTTTTAACAATTAAAAATATTTTTAAAATAATATATAAAAAAGAAAACTAATGCAATATAAAACTTCTATCTATCTATCTATCTATCTATCTATCTATCTATCTATCTATCTATCTATCTATCTATCTATCTATCTATCTAGATATAGAGAGGGGGTGGGGGGAGAAAGACATATCAGCCTACCATACTATTTTAATGACATTACCATACTATTTTAATACATAAAATCAGAACTATAAACTCATATTATAAAACACTCATATGTGTCTACACTTGTAACATTCAAATATACATTCAATATTATATTTAAAATATATACGTATATTGCCCAATTACTGTCCCTTTTAAATCACAATAATCAGTAACATAAAGGGGTATGTTTACTGTGGATGCAATAGTGTTTTTAACGTGCCTTTAAAGTAAAGGCACATTAGCTTTTGACGCACATAAACCATTAACGGGCATTAAAAATGCTAATGTGCCTATACAGCGCCTTTATATACCTATAGCGCGCCTTTATTCAATGCTCTCTTTTAGTTTTCCCAATAAACATCAGGTTACATGGGCATATACATGAATAAATCACCGTTTAAACAAAGGTCAAATTGTCATATACACACTAAACAATCTCTCTCTCTCTCTCTCTCTCTTTATTCAAACCATTAGGTATAAGTTATAACTGACCTGAAGTCAAATACCATCTTTTGTTCAATTTTAATCAACATCTGATCAACATCTCCTACTCTCCATGGAATCTTTGGTTTTCTTTATTCAAAAAAAGCTAAAATCCTCAAATCTATGATTCTTTTCCATAGCATGTTCCATCAAAGGCTTATCTAGTGCACTCCTTTTGAGAGTACTATGATGTGCTATCACCCTAACATTCAATGCTCTCTTTTATTTTTCCCAATAAACATCAAATTACATGGGCATATACATGCAAAAATCACCTTTTCTGTATTACAATTTGAAAACTTATGTAGTACATATTCCTTTATCTGGTGAAAGAAAACACCATCAAAGTATAAATAATTCATTTTTTTTTTTATTTCAGCCAATGACATTAGGAACTCAATAGGCATACATTTTGGTCATTCACTCTTTATAAGTGCACTGCAAACTATCTTTAAAGCTTCTTGTAGTATATTGGTATAAAAAGTGATTCTACATCTAAAGTAGCCAGTATAACATCAGTTGTTAATTCAACCTGTTCTAAGAAATTAAGCAGATCCATCAAATCTCTAATATAAGATGGAATGAGCGGAATTAATTGTCTCAGGAATTTATCAATCAAAATTGAAATTTGTTCAAATATTGAACCATTTCTTGAAATAATAGACCTTCTGGGGGGGGGGGGGGTATCTAGGGATTTATGAATCTTTGGTAAAATATATGACAGGAATCTGAATATAACTTACTTTTAATAAGTCATATTTCTTCTGAATAATGTAACTTCCTTTTAAAACAATTTATAAAATAGCATCAATTTGAGTTTTTTATTCTATCAATTGAATCTTTTAACATTCTGTAAAACCTATGGTCCTCAAACTGCCTATTAATCTCTTGTGAACATTTTTTCAATATCCATTATCAAAACTCCTCCCCTTTTATTTGTGGGTTTTATGATTACACTTTGATCATTCCTCAGGGATTCAATAGCTTCTCTTTCCTTTCTATTCATGTTATAAAATACTTTCTTATTCTAAACCTGGTGGCATTCATTTATTTTCTTGTCTTACAATTGACATATCAATCATTTTTAATTTTCTTGTAAAACGACTACTGCCAGGCTCCTGTAGTAGCCCGGTGGTAGTTCCAGATTGACATGCGGTAAGCCCATGGTGGGCTTACCGCTGCTTAGTAAAACAGTCCCTAAATGCATTACACAATGGCATTGGTATAAAGGACAGGCCTTTATTCAACACCATACTCTCTTCTTTGCTCAATACTCTATTGGAGAGATTATACACCTTATTAAGCGACCCTTTTACTAAGCCACTTAGGTGCCTATGAGGGGCATAATCGAACGCGAATGCCCATCTCCATGGGCGCCTATCTCTGAGGACGGATACGCGAAGGGGCAGGCCAGGCCATATTTTCGAAAAAGATGGGCGTCCATCTTTTGTTTCGATAATACGGTTGGTGCCGGGCAAATGCATCGCATTTGGGCGGATTTGAACTGGGCGGTAACAGTTTTCAGCGATAATGGAAACCAAAGGCACCCAGCTCAAAAACAAAGAAATCCAAGGCATTTGGTCGTGGGAGGGGCCAGGCTTCGTAGTGCACTGGTCCCCCTCACATGCCAGGACAACAACCGGGCACCCTAGGGGGCACTTGTAACAATTAAAAACAAAAATGAAAATACCTCCCAAGTCCATAGCTCCCTTACCTTGTATGCTGAGCCCCCCAAATCCCCCCCAAAACCCACTGCCCACAACTCTACACCATTACCATAGCACTTATGGCTGAAGGGGGCACCTAGATGTGGGTACAGTGGGTTTTGGGGGCAGTTTGGAGGGCTCCCATTTACCAGCACAAGTGTAACAGGTAGGGGGGATGGGCCTGGGTCCACCTGCCTGAAGTCCACTGCACCCACTAACAGCTGCTCCAGGGACCTGCATACTGCTGTGATGGAGCTGGGTATGACATTTGAGACTGGCATACAGGCTGGAAAAAAAATTTTTTAAGTTCTTTTTTTTTGGTGGGAGGAGGTTAGTGACCACTGGGGGAGTCAGGGGAGGTCATCCCTGATTCCCTCCGGTGGTCATCTGGGCAGTTGGGGCACTTTTTGGAGACTTGTTCGTGAAAAAAAAGGGTCCAGAAAAAGTGACCCAAATTCTGGCTTCTGGCGCCCTTCTTTTTTCCATTATCGGCCGAGCGCTCCCATCTCTCCTTGGCCGATAAATACACCCCAGTCCCATCTTCACCACGCCTCCAACATTCCCCCGTCAACTTTGTTCGTTCCTGCGACAGACTGCAGTTGGAGGCGCCCAAAATCGGCTTTCGATTATACCGATTTGGACGCTCACAGGAGAAAGGCGCCCATCTCCCAATTTGGGCTGAAATATGGGCATCTTTCTGTTTCGAAAATAAGCTGGTATGCGTGCCCAACATGCGTCAATTCAGAGTTATTGCCTGGCTACCATGTGACTCGGGTGGTAATTTTGATTTTTATGCACATCCACTAGGTGCGCCAGAAAATAAATTTTATTTTCCGGCACATGGCGGAAACTGGGTGGTAATCTACATTCTACATGCATAGATCATTACCGCCCGATTAATGTGTGAGACCTTACTGCTAAGCCAATGGGTGGCGGTAAGGTCTCAGGCCAAAAATGGATGCGCTCCAATTTTTATTTTGCCATACATCCATTTTCGGCCAAATTGGGGTCCAATATACATGACTACACCAGTACAGGCTATTTTTCAGTGCACCTTAGTAAAAGGACCCCTTAATCTTCTTCCAGAGCCAGTGGTTGGTATCTGATGTAATATTTGTCATTGTTTTGAAAGGTGGTATCATAGTTTTTCCTCACCCCCTTCCCCTCCCTCTTCCTTTCCCTCTGTCTACATACATTCCTTCCTTTAGAAATGACTTTTGTACTGTCTCTGAAATGAAATTACTTTTCCAGATCCACCCTAATTGAAAAACATGTTGTTCAATATTTTTCCTTGGAGGTGTTATATATAGGGGCACTGAGGGATCAAAAACCTCTTCTGATTCTTTCCCAAAAAATGGCCACCTGGAAAGCATAATATTCATATGTCCTTTTATGCTATTGTAAAAAAAAAATCTAACTTTTTAGATGAAACCTGTCTATCAAGTATTGTCATTTAATATAAATAAATTCTATTCTGATGACTCTCTTACGCAAGTTACCAAAAAGATTTTATTCAATTTTAATAACAGTCCACATATGATAGTACTGTCACTTCCTAAAAACACTGTAAACACATTCCAATAACCGAAAAATGCTTAAAATTTAAACTTCTCTCATGAATATTTTGCTGAAGTTCAGTATCCAAATGTCCAATAGCTTTCACAACAGCCAGCCACACAAATACATCAAACTGACGCTCACTGTTTTTAGAAGAGAAGACATTTCAAAATCTTTGTCCGGCTATCCCAGCTGCAAATAATCAATCCCAATGTGAAATGGATAATGATGATGATGATGATGAATCCTAATGACATCTAATGTCTACAAGTTATTCCTTGAAAAATTATTCCTTGAAAACACTTCTTCAGAATTTGATGTCACCAGAGACTCCTCGCAAAGGAGTGTGCTGTCACGTCTGTGGCCGTGACCACCCTCATACTCACCCTGTTTCTGGGAGTCAGTGGCTGTGCTGGCTTCTGCTTGTCTCTGTGTCTGTCTCTGTCTTAGTTTCTCTCTGGCTCTGTGTGCTGATTGCCCTACTGAATCTCACCTGTGTGGGCTTTGCCTCTTCCAAGATGGCTGCCGCCTCTTCGTCTCTGCCAGTATCCAAGATGGCTCCCGCTGTTACTTTCTATGGGATGCCTGCTCTGAGTGTCAAGCCTCTGTTTGGTTGCAAGGTGATTGCTGCACCTGTGGCTCTGGTGTTGAGGGGCTTTATTAGTGACTTGGAAACTACAGTCCTGGCCTTTGCATTGCCATTTCCTCCGCAGTGCCTTAGGTCCCGAGGTTAGTGTGCTGTTAGCACCGTTTGCTTTCCTTGTCTTTTGCTCTGTGGGTTTTCTGCCCTTCTGTGTTTATTGTTCTGTGGGCTTCCAGCTCTTCTGTGTTATTTGCTCTGTGGGTCTCCTACCCTTCTGTGGGTTTTCAGCCCTTCTGTGTTTATCGCTGCTTGTGGGTTTCCAGCCCTTCTGTGTTTATAGCTCTGTGGGTCTCCTACCCTTCTGTGGGTTTTCAGCCCTTCTGTGTTTATCGCTTGTGGGTTTCCAGCCCTTCTGTGTTTATGGCTCTGTAGGGTTTCAGCCCTTCTGTGTTTATTGCTCTGTGGGTCTCCTACCCTTCTGTGGGTTTTCAGCCCTTCTGTGTTTATCGCTTGTAGGGTTTCAGCCCTTCTGTGTTTATTGCTCTATGGGTTTCCTACCCTTCTGTGTCTAGCTCTGCTAGTTCTCTGTGTTTGTTTCCTGTGTATGACTTGTTAGCTTGGGCACAGCTTTGTTGTTAGCTGGTGTATAGCTTTACTAAGTCTTCTGAGTTTGCTCTGTGTCTGTTTCCAGTGCATGACTTGTTAGCTTGGGCACAGCTTTGTTGTTAGCTGGTGTATAGCTTTACTAAGTCTCCTGAGTTTGCTCTGTGTATGTTTCCAGTGCATGACTTGTTAGCTTGGGCACAGCTTTGTTGTTAGCTGGTGTATAGCTTTTCTAAGTCTCCTGAGTTTGCTCTGTGTATATTCCTGTGTATGACTGGTTGCCTGGGTATAGCGTTCCTATTAGCCTGGGTACAGTCTACTAGTCATTGTGTTGATTCCTGCTGACTGCCAGAACCCGGACAGTTCCTGCTTGTCTGCCTTGCCTTCACCTAGGTGCCAGGGGGCACTCCTGGATCTTCATTCCTGCTGTTCCTGTAAGTCCTACCGGCTGCCAGAACCTGAGGGCTCAACCCGAGGGGGAAGGCAGTCAAGTGTAGGTGAAGCCTGGGTCCAGGGTGTTCCAGTTCCGCTCCAGTGTGTTCCAGTCCAGCGGGTTTCACTCCTGTATGTTCCTGTCCAGTAGGGCCACTCCAGTGTGTCCAGTCCAGCGGGCCCCACTCCAGTGCGCACCTGTCCGGTGCGTTCCAGTTCCGAGTATTCCAGTGTAGAACTCCAGTCCGGAGTTCCGGGCCAGTCTTGTCTTATCTCTACCTTGTAGGTGATCTTGCCTGCCACTGCCGCTCCACGGTAGTGGTCCAAGGACTCACGAAACCAGTGCTCCCGGGGAAGAAGCCTGACAGTGTGCCAAGGTCCTCGTGCACGTGACATGTGCAGAATGTACTTTTTGAGGAGCCACCAGTGACTTCTTTGGGAGGGGGGAGAGTGCAGAGGAGCTGCATGACCGTGAGGTATGGAGGGGACACAGGGCTGCTGGATCATAAGGAAAGGGGAGAGGGGAGTTGTTGAACCAAGAGGAGAGGGGATACAGAGCTGCTGGAATATAGGGGTGCGGAAAGAGAGGCAGGGGTGTGCTGGTAAATTGTTAACAGGGGGGCTCTCTCTCACCAGCAAAGTAAAAGAGAATTCAGGAGGGGCCCAAGCCCACATTTTGGGATCCATTTGTTAAAGTAGCCATGGAGAACCGGCTCCCAAAATTCTTAAAAACTTAACAAACGGCTCTCGAGAGCCTGTGAGAGCCTGCTCCAGCACACCACTGAGAGAGGGTATATAGGGAATATAGGGGTGGGAAAAGAGAAGGGACACAGAGCTGCTGGATCATAAGTGGAGAGGGGAGTTGTTGGACCATGGAGGAGAGAGGCGAGATACAGAGCTCCTGCACCATAAGGGATAGGGGACAGGGAGTTGTTCGAGTGTACATGTGGTGGGTAGAAAGGGATACAGAGCTTTTGGTCTGTGGAGGAAGGGGAAGAGAAGAGACATAAAGCTGCAGAATCATAAGGGAAGGGGGGAAAGGAGAAGAGTTCCTGGACCATAGGGATGATGGGGGAGTGAGGGCACACAGCTGCTGGACAAGGAGACAGAGATGATGGGGGAGTGAGGGAGAGGAGACAGAGAGCTGCTAGACCATATGGATGAGAGGACGCGAGAGGGCACAGGGGGTTACTGGACCATAGGGGTGGAGGGAAAGGGGTAGGGACAGGGAGTTGCTGGACCATAAGGCTGAAGGGGGAGAGAAAGAGAACATAAAGCTGCTGGACCATTGGGGTGGAGAGGAAGTGAGGGAATGGAAGAAGACAGGCCAAAATTGGAGAAAGGGCAAAGAGACCAGAAGACAGGAAAGTGGAAATGAGAAACTGGGACAGAAGAGGTAACAGGTGCTTTATTTTGAATTTAATTGGAAATGTGCATCACAGATGTCTTTGTATTTTGTTCAGTAAAAGGAAAATGCATTTCTGATTTTATTTCTTCAATATTGTGTCTTTCATTTTTCTATTTCTAATTTGTGATCCCTTGTTTTGATTTGATTTATTAACTTAATATACAATTTAGCACAACAGTATTAAAGCAGCTCTGTATTTGGTGAAGGTCTCTCTGTGTTTTGCCTGTGACTGAGGTGTGGTATTCTGTTTGCATGTTCTGTTTTATCAATAGTAGGTATATTGGTGTTATAGGGCTGATGTAATATTGTAATACTGTCCTACATAGGTAGGGTTCAAGTTGTGTGCATCACAGGAATTAGTGCTACTGTTGTATGATAGGTTGTTGTATGCTGAGTTAGGATTATTTTCAGATTTTGTATTTAACAATCCTGGTAGAGGAGAAATATATGTTATTATCAATCAGATTATGTGAGATGGGATAAGGATAAGGATTTTGTGGATACAGAATGTACTTACATTTAACTCATAAAAACAGCTATACTGTGTCAGACCAAATGTCCATGAGGGCCACATATGTGGTGTGTTACATATGCAAGCATCATCCGTCAGGTGTGTCCCGACTGAAAAAAGGTTGTAAACCATTGATCTAGGTTAAGCAGTACATAATCATAGTGGTGGTTATATTAAGTCTTTCATGATCCCACAATAGTTCACACTTCATCCCTTGTCACACATTCAATGGGGCTCACTTTCAAAGCACTTAGACTTACAAAGTTCCATCTGTTACTTGTAACTTTGTAAGTCTAAGTGCTTTGAAAATATATCTCTACGTTATAAGTCTCAACTACCCCTCCCCCCACTTCCTTGTGTATAACATCATTTATGGATGGCTCCTAAGCCCACATAACAAAACGCTCACATCTTTTTGTGCATGTTGTAAAACATGTATGCAAGATTTAGGAAGGCCAATATAGAGTTTATTGCAATAATCAATATAACTACATTTCTCCACCTGCAATACAGTTCTAAATTAATCTGGAATTAAACTAAGCTCAGTTATAAGATGGTGCCTTAAATACAGCATGGCCTTGAGATACCATTGATAGCTCTGAATACATAACATTGAAAATTTGCATAGGAATAGAAGTGCCTATGTGAATTGAGAAAAGTGCATATCCCAGGGCATTCCAATTCAGTTTTCTCTGACTCAAAGTTGTTGAAAGAGGATGGGCAGGAAATATGCAAATTGGTAATAATATGTAGCTCTATTCCCAAATCAGTTAATTATTTCAGTAGGATCTGGTAGTTAACTATATCAAAGGCTGATGAGACAGAGCCATTAGCAGGAAGGCATTCCCTTTATCAGATACTTAATGAATAACAGTAAAAGAGAACATCAATGTTATGATTTTTTTGGAAACCAAGTGGATTGAAATCTAGAATGGCAAACTCATCTGAAAAAGCCTGAACCTGAACAAAAATGAATTGCTCAGAAAGCTTGCCCAGAAAGGGAATATTGAAATGAGGTGATAACTGCTAGTGACAGAACACTTTCCTCTCATAGCTTTACTCCTAATGCTTGTCCCCATCACCAAGCCTCTATTCCCCTTACTGTTTCTTTCTGTTTCTTCCATTGCTTCACAGCAGAATTCTGTCTCCTAGCCAGTAACCCCTTTTAGTTCCCTATAGCCCTTTCTAGCCCCCCTCTATTCCTCTCCAGTACTTCTGTCTTTTTTACCTTTACTGCTAAATATGTTACTTTGGCAACACATGTAAAATTGTTATGTCAATAAAATTATGTGACATGCAGGTTAATTTTCGAAAGAGAAGGACGTCCATCTTTCGACATAAATTGGAAGATAGACGTCCATCTCCCAGAGACGTCCTAATCGGTAAAATCAAAACCCGATTTTGGATGTCTCCAACTGCAGTCCATCGCAAGGATGTCCAAATTTCAAGGGGGTGTGTTGGAGGCGTAGCGAAGGTGGGACTTGGGCATGCCTAACACTTGGACATCTTTGACCCATAATCGAAAAAAGCAAGGACATCCATGAGGGTGTCCAACACGTGGACGTTTTCACCCAGACATGTTTTTTTTACGAATAAAGCACAAAAAGGTGCCTGAAATGACCAGATGACCATTGAAGGGAATCAGGGATGACCTCCCGTTACTCCCCCAGTGGTCGCTAACCCCCTCTCACCCTCAAAAAAACATCTTTAAAAATATTTTGTGCCAGACTCAGATGTCATACTCAGGTCCATGACAGCACATGCAGGTCCCTGGAGCAGTTTTATTGGGTACTTGTAATGGAAGATTTAAAGGATTGCTTTTCAACCCTGTTTTGATTGATAATGAATTCTGAAATCTTCTGTCTTTGACCGAAAGTAACTTTCCTTGTAAATACAAAAACAAGTTGGAAGATAAGAATTAATTTGGTATGCAAAGGGGAGGATGGTTCTTGTTTTCGGAAGTTCAGCCTGGCCACCTGGACTTGGAAAGCATGTGACCACGTTCCCACAGTATGGCTTGTTTACCTAAACAGAGAAGCATTCTGTAATTTTCCTTAGCTCTGAACATGAGTTCTGAGCCTAGTAAAAAAAGGAGTTTCTTTCAGTGAAATTGGGAGCTCATCTGTGAGTAATGTACGTACTGCGCAGAGGACTTGTTCCTGGTCTAAAAAGCTCCTGGCTTTTGCTGTAACAGGCCCCCCCAGCTGATGATAAGAGCCTGGATGATGTATGACCAGTGATGATTGTATGTATAGTGTATTATTGCTTCTTTTCCTGGTCTAAGAACCCTTGTACTTGAATATATGTAAACCGCTTTGAATGTAGTTGCAAAAACCTCAGAAAGGCAGTATATCAAGTCCCATTTCCCTTTCCCTTAGCATTGCTTAGATGTAGAGACCAGTGATGTAATGATTGTTTATATAGCTAATGATTGTATGTATATAGCTAACCATTGTATATATCTTAACCATTGTAGATTTTAGCACCTCTAATAAAGGTTTCATTTATCTAATACACATCCAAAAGAATCCATGGTAATTATTGAATAGTCTGTGTCAGTGAGACAGGCTGTAAATCCATAGCAGTACAGTAGTACTGCTGTGCACTTCAGACAGGTGGACCCAGGTCCATACCCCCCTACCTGTTACATTTGTGGAGAAAACAGCGAGCTCTCCAAAACCGACCACAAACCCACTGTACCCACATATAGGTGCCCCCTTCATCAGTAAGGGCTATGGTAGTGGTGTACAATTGGGGGTAGTGGGGTTTGGGGGGGGGGATTGGGGGGCTTGGCACACAAGGTAAGGGAGCTATGTTCCTGGGAGCATTTTATGAAGTCCACTGCAGTGCCCCCTAGGGTGCCCAGTTGGTGTCCTGGCATGTCAGGGGGACCAGTGCATTAGAAATGCTGGCTCCTCCGACATCCAAATGACTTGCATTTGGACGTTTTTGACATGGACGTCTTTGGTTTCGAAGATCACCGAAATTCAAAGACGTCCATGTCTAGGTACATCCAAATCTAGGGAAGTCCAAATTTCTTGGATTTGGATGTCTTTGATGGTATTTTTGAAACGAAAGATGGACGTCCATCTTTTTTTGAAAATATGGTTTTCCCCACCCCCGAATTTGGACGCTTTACAAAGACATCCAAATCCAAACATAAACGTTTCTTTTGAAAATGCCCTTCCACGATGTCTTCCTTTCTCAGCATCTGTCTGCTGCTCTTCCCCTCCCCATTGGCAATTGTAGACAGAAAATGTCTCTATAGCAGCTCTATCCTTCCCCTGCAGCCCACCAATCAGACTTAGCCAGCCAATAGGCTGAAGCAACTCTTTTTCCCCTCCATCAGCCCACTAGACATACATAGGTAGCCAACAGGATGCAGAGGGAGGTGGAAGCAGTAGCTGGGATACAGAAGCATTTCCTTCCACCTTCCCCTGCTGTTCTACTAAATGGAACTTTGTGCTACACATTTAATAAAACATATCATAGAATATTGGGGGTGCCCAGACACCCACAGAGCTGGTACCTAAGGACAGAAGGGCCAAAGGAAAATGTTTTCAGAACTGGTTGTTTATATATAGCCATAACCCAATGCTTGTAACAGAAAAGTTGTAACTTAGAACAGTTCTAATGGCATGTATCTTCAAATGGCACTGAAAGCCGAAGATTGCACTAGCAGTGTCACACTGCTGGAGAAGTCACAGCACTCTGTGATGCAGTGTGCCTGTCTTGCCTGTATACCTTAAGTATGATTGTTATATACCAGGCTCTACTATGTACACATAGCCATAGGATAGTGCAGTGAGTCTCAAACCTGTCTTGGGGCCAGTCAGGGTTTTGGGATAACAACAATGAATATTCATGAGACAAATTGCATATACTGCCACCTTGGAATGCAAATCTATCTCATACATATTCATTGTGGATATTCTGAAAACTTGACTGGCTGGGGTTTTCCCAAGACAGGTTTGGGAACCTCAGGGATAGTGACTCTCATGTGACTGAGCTCACTGAGTAGCTGTTTATCCCTTGATCCCATGAGAATCTGCTTTCATTGGGGTCCACTGGGGAGCTGCCTCTTTCAGAGAACCAACTGAAGATGCATTTTACTGCATCCTATTTTTACTGTTCTCATTGCATATCACCATATGAAGCTATATAGAGAACAAGCCCTAATTTAACTTAGTACATGGAGGCAGGTTAATTTCTCAACTTTCAACAATCAACACACAACAGAATCTGGAAAATATACAACTTGCTGGATGATAAAGTACAACTGAGAATTAAAGTCTGTCTATGAGCTGTTTTGTGATGGACAGCCAGAAAATGTTTGTTTTGTGTCATTTCCGAAAATGTTTGTTTCATTCATTTTGATTTGCCCATCTTGTTGTCACAGGAGAAAAGTAGTTGAGTGCATGCTGCACTGTTTTGAAAGAGTGCTATTATTTGCAAAGAGGGCACACTCTTTCATAAAGTGGGTACACTCTTTTCCCAATAGTGCATGCAGGCATGGGCTATTCACACACCGCTATTCAATTTGTTGGATTTTAGAAAAGAACATAACCACCTTATAGACTTAATAAGACCTCAGCTGTGCAACTTGATGGATCAAATTCATACTATCAAAATTTAGGCACTAATGTTGTCATCGATCTTTTTCTATATTAATCTTATGTTAGTCACTATTTGTAATCCCAAAGAGAATCTTTATTTATAAAAAGTAAAAGCACTTATCTTTGTGGGTTCAGGGCCAAATAACATATGCTGATCCTACCTCACTTGGACTACTGTAATGTCTTATTTTGGGGCATTAAGAACCAATATCAAAAGAAACTACAGATCATACAGAACACAGCAGCAAGATTAATATTCAAATTAAATAGATACACCAGTGTTACATTGTATCTTACTAAACTGCATTGGTTACCCATAGCTGAATCAGGTTTAAAGCCGCCTGTCTAGTCTTTCAGATTTTGCATGGCGCTACCTCTGAATTATTGATCAATATCTCATCTGTATGCATCCTTCACTCAAACAGACTGAAAAAACAATTGATCTTAGCCCCATCTTTCTACAAGAGAATCCGATTTCAGAAGATCTTTAACTCGCTTTTCCTGGTATCAGGAATCTCTTTATGGAACTCACTCCCCCTGGCTTTGAGATCAGAGATTAACTACCTCAGCTTCCAGAGGAGACTAAAAATCTACATTTTCCCAAAGCCTGCTACTTATCAATTTCTGCTCCTGTTACTCCTGATAGACTATTGAACAACTAAATGAAACAGCTACCACCCTCACACCCAATAATGTTACAGTGAGGGGCTGGTAACGTTGTATCTAACCATCAAGACTGTATTCACCCAATGTCCTACTTACATTATTGTACCAACTTCTGCCCCACTGATGATGTAAATCCACTGATGATGTAAACTGCACTGAACCCTAAAAAGGGGATATTAGCAGTATATAAGACCTGAATTAAATTTAATTGAATTAATACATAAAAAGACCGATGACTACATTAATGCCTAATTCTTGATGGTATGAGTCTGATCCATTCAGTTACACAGCTGAGGTCTTCTGAAGTCTATAAAGTGACTATGTTCTTTGCTAAAATCCAACAAATTTAATAGGGGTGGATAGCAAGTTGTTGGAATTAAGTACTTTCTTTTACATCAAGATTGGGCTTTTTGTACATGCATGAAAGTTTGTGCATAGACAATGGTTTCCATGGGTACACTCCTGGGAAAGAGTGTGCCCGAAATAGTACATATTATTACCAGCAAATTTTAAAAAATTAGATTTTTTTTTTCTTGCTCGTTTTGTTAACATGCAGGTATTGGAGAAACAGACAAACAAGGTTTGGTTGCAGGCAAGATGAAGGGCCTCACTGACAGCTTCCAAGACATCACGTTTCAATAGGGACAATTTAGGCCAGTCCTGGTTTTCAATTTACATCACCAATGCATTGTTGTATTTGTAGTCCCTGATTGGTCAGTAGTGCAAGTTCCATAATCCATCAGGATAGGGTTGTCAGAAATCCAGAACTAATCTAAAATGTCCCCATCATCCTTCACCACTAAAGCAATCTCCTAGCAGTTGAAACAGGTTGCCATATCAGAGTACACATTTGTTAAGAAGCAAAGTACATTTTGAAGTAATTTTCCATAATGACCAACAGGTAGCAGCATGAAACCCAAACTAAGGGGTTCTTGTACTAAAGATTGGTACATGTAATATACAGCAGTGCTCATAGGAATAAATTGGGTCCTATGGTAGAGATATGCACTAATTTTTAATAAAGGCCCTCCTAAGTTAGCAAGAAAATACAGAACAGTAACATAATATCTGGGATGCTATGTTTATGAAATAGTAAACTGATTAGCACCTTTTAGTACATTTTTCTTTTCATTTGTTGCCATGGTGTTGCCACTCTGTCCATTAGTTAGACCAGGTTGGCATTTGCCAACTCATGCTTAGCTGCTTTGGAGAATTTCCACTGAGACATAGCACAGGTTCTGCTGAGCAGCCTTGTATCTTTCTTTTTGGAAAAGGAAGTATTTCTGTCTTTTTGTGGATCTGGAGTTTTTCTAACTGCTTCTCCCCTACTGTAATATTTTGTGTCTGCACCTCTGTCTTTGTTTCTGCCTAGCTACTTGTATAAACAAAGAGAACAGATTATAACAATAGGCAATGATTGCACAGCCCATCTAGTGTACCCATTTTCCCTTTCTACTGCCACAATACTAAAGAAACCTTTTGCTGTTTTGATAGTTTTAAATCATAACATGAGATAACTTAGTTTTAAACAGTTTTTAATCTTTCTGACTTCCTAAGTCTGCATGGCTAAAAAATAATTATTATTTATTTACTACATTTATATCCTGCCTTTATCCAAGGCGGGTAACAATAGTCACATACACAGTCTTAAACAATAGTCAAATATGTGGTCTTGACCAGTCGTCACATACATAGTTTTAGATGGGTAACAGTCGCTAAGCATATGAGGATGAAACATGCTCCGTAGAATGTCTGTAACAACAAACAAACAAACAAGGAAAGAAGAAAAAGAGAAAAAATATATAAAAAATGGAGAGTGTCATTCAGATAAGTTCTCATGAGGCCAGAAAGGCTTTTGTAAACAGATGCGTTTTTAGCAACCGTTTGAATTGTTGAGTATCTTCACGTGATCTCATGTATCCAGGTAAAGCATTCCAGAAGGATGAGGCGGCAATCAAGAAGGATTGTAGTTTTGTTTCTGAGTAGTTATATACCACTTGTATCTCTAACTCCGGAATTGGTGATCGCCATAACAGAACAATGTAAGTCACATTGAGCCTGCAAATAGGTGGGAAAATGTGGGATACAAATGCAACAAATAAATAAATAAATAAATAAAATTTCACGGAAGGTAACCAGAGCTGGTAGGATGTCTCTGATCTTAGAGCTCACTTCAGTTTGTATGATTGCAGGGTATTTTGGAAGTAGGCTGGAACAGTCCCAAATATACATTGGTCAATACAAGAGTCTTGAATTGAACTCTGTATGTAATGGAGAAACAGTGTAATTTCTTTAGTGTTGGGGTGATGTGTTTACATTATTATTTAATTCACACTCAGGTGGTCCAGCAAAACTTTTAATTTCTCATTATCCCCTGCATTCTACTGTATATATGACGCCTGAAAATCTGCGTAGAAACGAAAGTGTTTTCTATAACAATGTGCATAACTTAATTGGTTAACTAGCTAATCGGTGCTGTTAATTGGATGTTAACATGCAATTATCAGCGCTAATTGGCATTAATTGAGATTTACATGCACAATTCACTAAAGGCCCTGTTTACTAAGCCACGCTAGCGTTTTTAGTGTGTGCTAAGCATTAGCTTGCGCTAACTGTGTAAATGCCCATGATATTCCTATGGGTGTCTACATGGTTAGCACACACTAATTTTTAGAACGTGCTAAAAATGCTACTGCACCTTATTAAACAGGGCCCTAAGTGTATTCTATAATGTGGTGCACCTAAATTGTAAGTCACAGAGTTGAAAAGTGGGCATGGCCATGGGCAGGGCATGGGCATTTCTAAAATCTATGTGCATATTTATAGAATACACCCGATCTGTGCCTAATTTAGGAGTTGAGATTTACATCAAGTAAAATGTTGCCTAAATGGACACAACCAAACTTAGTCACATGGTAAGCCACTCAGCGTATTCTATGTACTGTATGGAAATTTAAGTCTATTTATAAAATGTAGGTGTACTATAGAGAATACTCCTTGGCATAATTTTTTTGCATGCGGATATTTCAAGCACCATACACAGAATTTAGCCCTATGTGCCTTCATTGAGTCACATCAAAAAAATTAACACTGCGTTCTTTTTCAGTATGATGGAAATTAAAACAGAGGGGTATTTTTTTAGGGGGGGGGGGGGTCATATAAAATACAAAGAGAATGCAGATAATAAATACTGAACAAATGAAGCTGTATACTGTACACACCCACAAAAGATGCAGTAGTCACAGCCTACCTCTCTCCCCACCAACCTCATCAGGAGTGTATTTTAACAGATGCCTTCACTTCATCCCCTACCCAACACCCCACTTGCAAAATATGACTTAAGGTAATTCACAGAATGAAATACAACTGCAACTTCATTACAGAGAAATATACTTGGGGATAGATTCTGTAAATCGAACCTAAAAAACTTGGAGCCAAAATAAAGCCACATAAGCGTTATTCTGTAAGCCATGCTTAAAGTTAGGAGTGGTTTATAGCATAGTATTTAAGTGCTGGAATCACAAGTAAATTTAGGCACATCCATTTTCACCAACAAAAACATAGTGCAAATGCCTGCACCTAAATTTACATGTGGTACCCCCTTATTCTATATTTGCACATGAAACTCAAAGCCATGCCCATGCTCTGTGCCAAAATGCCCATGACCTCCTATTTCCATACCCCCTTTTCCAGCATGGATGTAAAATTTAGGGGTGGATCGCGTGCCTAAATTTACATGCCTACATCAAAATTGATTTTAATTAGCACCAATAATTGCTTGTTAAAAAGCCAATTATTGGAATTAATTGGTCATTAATCAAATAAATGATGCATGCAAATTAGGCATGCACCCAAATTTGCAAGCACAATTTTGGGAAAAGTTTCTAGTATCAGGGGGTTGATACATAAAGAGAGGCATTTTCGATATGACATCTAAATAGGATTTTCGATATTTTGCTGAAAACATCCAAAAATCAAATGTCAAACATGGCCATTTTCGAACCAGAAAAAATGTCTACTCTTTTGTTTCAAAAATGGCAATTTCCTAGACATTATGTGCTCAGTGCATTTTTTGTGACGATTTTTGAAGAAAAAACCAAACATCCAAGAGAAAAATGCACAAAAGAAGCCACTGGGACATATGATGGGGGGGGGGGGGGGCAGTATTCTTAGTAGACAGGCTATACAGACATCCCGACAAAGCAGTGGGGCACCCTAAGGGGTGCCACAGTGGTCTTCATATAAAAGGAAGGTCCCAGGTATATACCTCACCATTACCCCCTTATATTATATGGGGAGCCCTCCAAAACCCACCAAAAATGTACTGTATCCAACTGTACACTGCTATAACAGGCCTTATGTCTGCAGGCGTCACCAATATATAGCTACAGTAGGTTTTCGATGGGGTTTGGAGGGTTCACATTTTGACCACAAGTGTAACAGAGTGGGCTATGGGCCTGGGTCTCCTTCTCTACACTGCAGGAACCTGCTTGATGCTGTAATAGGACTGGCCATAACATCTGATGCTGTCATAGAGGCTAGTATGTACTCTTTCTTTCACATCTTTGGGGGTGAGAGGGAGGGTCAGTGATCACTGGAGAAGTAAGAGGGATCATGCCTTAATCCCTCCAGTGGTCATCTGCTCATTTAGGGCATCTTTTTATGACATAGTTGTGATTGAAACAGGTCCAGACCAAAATGTCCAACTTTTAGCCCTGATCATTTTTGTTTTGTTCCATTATGGTAGAAATATGTCCAAGTTGTGGGAACTCCCAAATCCTGGCCCCTACATACCCCTTGTAATTTGGATGTATTGCAGATGAACTGCATAGAAATATGCCTTAAAAATGTGTTTCAAAAATAGTGATTTGGATGTTTTTGTAAGAAAAACATTTATCTGCTGCTTTGTGCCACTTTTTGGATATTTTTCTGTTTTGAAAATGAGCCCGTATGTAACGCTAACTATAAAAACAAACAAGCAAAATAAAAATAAAAACTATGAAAAATAATTTTAAAAAACCCCTCTCTAATCTTAACTGACAAACTACACAGTCTTTTGGGTCTCTCTCACACAAGTAAGCTCTGTGTGTGTGCAGTCCTCTGTACTGTTTCTTTAAACTGGAAATAACATAAAAATCAACTTCTGATATTTAAACTTTGCAGACAAGGTTGCTATAAAATCCTTGCTGCAGTGTTTCAAGTTATATCTGGATATTTAGCATCAGGTGGTACCTACATACCGGTACTGAATATCTGGGTATAGATTCACCACTGGAAGTTATCTGGGGCCACTGATATCTAGTGTCAGTACCTGGACAACTATCCAGTTATCCAGCTAATGGTGCTGCATTTCAGTGGTAGAGTAGAGTCTCGTTTATATAACCATCACTTATCCATTAGTTTGGCTTATCCGACAAACCTCCGTTGACGTCAAACGATATTTTTCGTTCCAGTAGCTTGAGTGATCCTTCAGTCCACCCACCAGTAAAATCTCACCAAACAGTGAGACACATGATTAAAATTAATATTTGGAGTGTTTCAGGGGTTATATACATAAAAGGAAAATCTTTACATACCTGGATTTGGGTTCTAATAGTTTACATCCTTCTGAGAATCTGGAAAGGATTTACTGAAAAACATAAATTTAAAAGACATTTATTTAAAAGAATCCATATCTTAGTTTACTTTATCTGGAAAAAGGGGAAGCCTGGAGCAAACTCAGTACTTATCTGATATTGCTAGTTTGTTGTATGTTGTTGGGAGATCCTGCTTGGGAAGAGATGTAACCCTAGACTGATCCTGTGAAGCTGAAATACAGATTACCAGTGTATGGCCTTTAAAAGACAGAAGAGAGAGCAAAATAATAATTTGGACCTGTCCCTGCCCCCACCCCCATTGATACCATAACAGAATATTTGTATTCACATTATAAAGTTTGTTGAACTTGTTTCCTACTGTTATAAATATTTTTTTCTGTTATATTTACACATGTTTTGACCAGCTTTGTTTTCTCATCATCTGTAAGAACATAATTGTTGCCATACTGGGACAGACTGAAGGTCCATCAAGCCCAGTTAGCATGTGAGACCTTACTGCTAAGTCAATGGGTGGCAGTAAGATCTCAGCCCGAAAACTGACGCAGGCTGGTTTTTATTTTGCCGCTCGTCCATTTTCAGCCCCCCCCCCCCCCAAATCATATCTTTTTTTCCAGTCGCACTGAGCAAATCGACCTGTACACATCTAAAACACGCACCTACACCAGTGCAGGCCACTTTTAGGTGTGCCTTAATAAAAGGGCCCCTCCAATGCCAGCTACTGGATACAGCCCGGCATTGAATTTTCAGGTTCACTGACGACCGTGGGAGTTAGCCGGGCTGCCTGCCACGGTCTGAATATCAGCTCCATTGAGGCCACACAGTATGAGCCTATTTTATAATGTAATTTGGGTGCCCAGGTTCCATTACAGAATACTAACCTAATCCAGTATTGGCTTGCCTAACATTTAGACACCCACATTTATATCAGCCATAGAGCTGTCATAACTATAGATACATAAATGTGGCAGGGACATAAGTACATAAGCATTACCTTATTGAGATTGCCTGAAGGTCATCAAACCCAGTATCCTTATCCAACAGTGGCCAATCCAGGTCACAAGTACCTGGCAGGATCCCAAAAAAGTAAATTAGATTTCATGTTGCTTATCCACAGGAATAAACAATGGATTTTCCTCAAGTCCATCTTAATAATAGTTTATAGATTTTGTTTTTCTAGGAACTTGTCCAAACGTTTGTAAACCATTCTATGCTAACTGATTTTACTACAATACTCTGGCAAAGAATTCCAGAGCTAACTATATATTGAGGGGTCCTTTTTGCCAAGCAGCAGTAGGGCTACTGCAGGCGTAGCACTTGCCAAATTGACACTATCATCTGGTTAACATACCCACCAAACGGTAATTTTAAAGATGGCACACGCTGTTTCCCGCGGTAGAAAATATTTTTCTATTTTCTACAGCAGAGGGCATTCCCAGCAGTAATCGACAGTGTGACCACATTGGCATGTGCAGCATATGTACTGTGCTTGTAGCATGAGAGCCATGTCAATGGATGGTGGTACGGGCTCAAGCAGTACATAGCTGCACACTACTTTGTTTTGGTTACATTTGTACCTCGTGCTTTCCCACTCATGGCAGGCTCAATGCAGCTTACATGGGGTAATGGAGGGTTAAGTGACTTGCCCAGAGTCACAAGGAGCTGCCTGTGCCTGAAGTGGGAATTGAACTCAGTTCCTCAGGACCAAAGTCCACCACCCTAACCACTAGGCCATTCCTCCACTCCAATTTTTATTTTAGTGCAAGGCAAGGGTGTAGCTATGAGGGGCCATGTGGGGCCTTGGCCCCCACAAATTTTGTCTGGACCCCTGGTTTGGCTGGCGGGGGTCCCCAACCCCCGCCAGCCAAAACCTTCTTCAGCGCCAGTCTCTGGCACAGCCGCATTCACTGTCTGCCCCCTGCTCTTCTTTCACGTCATTGTGCACAGGAGGAGCAAGAAGAAAGAAGAACAGAGGGCAGGCAGCGAACGCGGCTGCGCCGGAGACCGGTGCTGAAGGCTTCAGCTAGCAGGGGTTGGGGACCCCTGCCAGCAAAGGTATTTGTTTGTCAGGGGAAGCGGCAGGGAGGCAAGGAGGCGAGGCGGTGGGGGGGTGAGGAGGTGAGGCATGGCGGTGGGGGGGCGGTGGAGCGGCAATCAAAATGTGCCCCCGACCTCGGGCTCTGGCCTCCTCCCACTGTGAGGTCTGGCTACGCCCCTGGCGCATGGCCATTTACTGCCCTCATTAAAAAAAAGCTTTTTCCCAGTTGCGGTAAAAAATGGCTTGTTGTTTGCCAAAAACATGCGCCCACACTACCACAGGCCACTTTTTACCATGACGTAGTAAAAGGACCCCTGAGTGAAGAAATATATTCTCTGAATTGCTCTAATTGTACTACATAGTAACTTATAAAAAGTAAACAAATTATTCACATCTACCCATTCCACTCCACTCTTTATTTTATAGATCACTATCATGTCTTTTCTCAACCATTTCTTCTCCAAGCTGAAGATCCCTAAGGGGACCTTTCACAAAGCAGCGGTAAGCCCAATGCGGGCTTACCAAATGTTAAAAATGAACTACTGCCGAGGCAGCATAGCCACCGGCAGTTCTGAGTTGAGCGCACACCATTTCCAGCACTTCCCTGAATTGATTTTTGTCTAGTGCACCTCTAACCCAGCGGTAATTGAGCAATGCCATTTGCTGCCCGGTTACCGCTGGGTTACTACAGGAGCCCTTACCGCTAACTCAGTGGGTGGCAGTAAGTGCTCCCAACCGGATGGCCATGTGATAAGAGTTATCTTACTGCATGAATATTTTTTTTTGGGGGGGGGGTTGGGGGGGGGTTACCCGCTGTGCTAAAAAAAAGCCTTTGGCACATGGAAAAAAACAGCTAACGCAGGGCCTTTTTTTCCCAGCAGCTTAATAAAAGAACCCCTTAATATATAGCTTTCCTCACAGGGGAGTTGTTCCATCCCTTTTATCATTTGGTTACCCTTTTTTGTACCTTTTCTCAACTACTGTATATCTTTTTTGAGATGCAATGATCAGAATTGCACACAATATTCAAAGTCACACCACGGAATGCTACAAAAGAATTATAATATTCTCTGTTTTATTTTCCATTTCTTTTCTAATGTTTCCCAACATTTTATTTGCTTTCTTTTTTATATAAAGTGCTATTTCAAACATATTTACATCAAAGAAACTTTGAAAAGGAAATAATGCAAGAATCATGCATAATCAAGTCAATCAAATATATTTAAAGGGAAATAAAGAACAAACAGAGAAGATTTCTTGCTTTTAGCCCACATTAAAGGGGAGAATAAAAAAGGAGAATACCAAAGGAACTGGATTAAATAAAGAAACAAATAAAAAAAACAAAGAAGTAGTCAGATTAATTCTTATTCAACCTGGAGGCATAATTATAGATTGTCCTTAAGTAGACTTGTATTCTCCAGATAGAAAAGAAGTTGAGGGGGTTCATATAAAACACAGGAAAGGTTTTCAAAATCCAAAATGCATTTCCAGGGATATCATAAATTAAATTTAGCTCCCAAGTCAATCAAGTTCTACTGGTATGTTGAAAACTTATTTCTACAAGACTGTGTTGACCTGGGAAAATCAGGGAATATTGATTTTTTTTCCCACCCAGAAATTCACAAGAAGATCAATGATTATGGAGAACAGCTTCTCTATTTTGTAGGAAAACAAATGAAGCCAAAACAGTTGCTCTAGCTGTAACGTCATCCATAGAACTTTCCAGTAGAAGAGTATAATGGAAGATGTAAAGGATTGCTTTTCAACTCTGCTTTGTCCGATAATACACTCTGAAATATTTTGTCTTTGACCAAAAGTAACTTTCCTTGTAAATACAAAAACAAGTTGGAATGTGGAAGATAAGGCATGTCTCTGATCAATTCAGTTTGTGCAGGGGGGAAACAGGATATGCTCTGAGTTCAGGAGATGAGCCACCTGGCCAGTGGTTTGTTTACTTGGGCCAGAAGCATGAGACTGCATCCTCATGTACATTCTCGTAATTTTCCTTAGCTTCGAACATGAGTTCTAAGCCTTATAAAAAGGGAGGCTTGTTGCAGCAGAGTTTTGAGGCTCATCTGTGGGTGGACGCACCGTGCAGAAAAGATTTGTTCCTAGTCATAAGGAGACTTTGGGCTTTCACTGCAACGGGCCTCCTGGATGATGAGATAAGGGCCTGAAATTCCTGACCAGTGATGTTGTATGTATAATATGTATATATCTGTCTTATAGCTTTCTTTTAGTTAGATGATTTAATCATTGTATATATAAATGTAATAAATAAATAAATATCTTAATCATTGTAGATTTTAGCACCTCTAATAAAGGTCTCATTTACCTAATACAAATCCAAAAGAATCCACAGTAATTATTGAGTAGTCTGTGTCAGTGAGACAGGCTGTAAATCCATAGCAGTACAGAGAGTTACATCAAGACTATCTGTTAAAATTTCAACCAGAGGCGGAGAGAGCCTAGGTCTTGTGGATTCTATAGCCTGCTTAGTTACAGAAGATGATAGAAAATATATATTTTGTAAAGGTGGAAGGATTTGAAGGAAAGGTGTGTCTTTTTGTGGATGACACGAAAATAGCCAATAGAGTGAATACCCTGGAGGGAGTAGAAACGATGAGAAGGGATCTCTAAACGTTAGAAGAATGGTCGAGGGTCTGGCAGTTAAAATGTAATTCTATATTTAACTTTCGGGCTCCAATCCCTGTAACTGGTGTTTAGCTGTCAATTACGAGCCAGTTCAACAGCACGTTTATCCTTGCCAGTCTGGTCATCCATAATGCTCATCATACGACGTAGCACAAGAGCCCGATAATGTTTTTTGAAATTGGCTATTATGCCCTGATCAATAGGTTGGATCAGAGAGGTAGTGTTTGGTGGCAGGAAGACCACCTTGCCGTTAGACAGCCTGACATCATCACTGTGTGCAGCACAATTATCACAAAGCAACAAAATCTGACGCTTTTGTGCCCACATTCTAGTGTCTAACTTCTTTAGCCACTGCTTCCAAATTTCCCCAGTCATCCATGAATTTGTGTTAGCCTGGTATGACACAGGAAGTCGCTTAACATTCTTGAAGCAACAGGGCTGTTTGCTTTTTCCAATGACAAGTGGTTCCAACTTCTCACTCCTATCCATATTGCAGCAAAGGAGGATTGTCAGTCGGTCCTTCGACGTTTTACTTCCTATAGTTTCAGCTTGTTTGAATGCAAGTGTTCCATCAGGAATCGCTCGCCAGTAGAGACCATTTTCATCAGCATTGAAAATGTCACGAGGTGGTGCAAACTTGTTCAAAATGTTAGGAAGAACTGAAACAACCCAATTTTCAGCACCAAAGTCATCAGTGTTTTGTTTTTCATCATGCTGGTTCTTGAATTTTATGTTGTTCCTCTCCTTCCATCTTTCTAACAGTGGTTTTGAATTCAGTTAGTCCAAGACTTTCAGCTAGCTGATTAGCTTTCTCCATAAGCAGTGGACCACTGACAGGAAACTGTCTGCTCCTGACTTGAGAAAACCACCGAAGAATAGGATCTTCTACCTCCTCAGCTTTTCCCGCCCATTTTCGTTTCCTGTGTGGATTTGTATTGTTTTGCCAGTGTTCCAGAAGCTGGTCTTTCGTGCTTCAAGATATGTGAAATTTGACTGGGATTGACACCATATTCTTTAGCAATAGATGCTTGACTTTGTTTGTTTTCTAATTTTTTAAGAACTTCTATTTGTTCAGCCAGTGTTAAAGTCTTGCAGTTGTTCAATGACTACTCCAGTCTACACTCTAACAACATTCTTTCGCTTCTTCTGCCTGTGGACGTTAACCAACGAGATTTCAAATTTACCGCCCCTTTGTCACGCGCCAATCAGCTTCCATATTCCGCGCGTGCGCTTATGCGGAGTCTTTTCTGCAGAGGAGCGGTCTTAAACCATGCATATAAGCGAATCTTGCACTTATCAGTGGTGCGCTAAACCGAAGTTTGTCCCCATAGAAATTGATGGCTCCAAAAACAGGACCGAAGTATGGCATGCAGTTAAACAGAGCATACGCTTATCTGACGTGAACGTAAATGGAGTGCACTGTATATATTTTTTATACATTTTGTACCTGTTTTGTTTTTTTTATATAGACTCCTGAGGAAGGCACTTGCAGTGCCAAAACATGGTACCTTGTACAGTCTTCATTTAATAAATTATACTTCAAATTTTGAACGTCTCCGGTCCATTCATTGAAGAACCTAGTTCTGTTCCCACTCCTCCTTTGCTCCAGAGATTACCCATGGGACACTGTTGTTCTTTATCCACTCTGGTGGATTTCTTGCTTCTGTCACGGCCATTTACGCCATGTTTTACTTGATGTAAATCCCAACACATAAATTAGGTGCAGAACGGGTGTATTGTATAAAAACACAAACAGATTTTAGAAACCCCCACACCTCGCCCATGGACACAAATCCTTTTCAGCTATGTGACTTAGAATTTAGATGCACCACATTACAGAATATGCTTAAGTGAATTGTGTTCCTAAATCTTAAATGCCAACTAGTGCTGATAATTGCTTATTAACATCCAATTAACAGTGTTGATTAGCTTGTTAACCAATTAAGTTACAAGCATTGTTATAGAATACGCTTCATTTTCCGTGCAGAAATTAAGACACCATATATAGAAATCTGGAGAAAATCCACATTAAGTGCCTGATTCTATGGCGCCTAAAATTAATGTGTGGTAGGCAATCACACTTAAGCATATTCTAAATACCACACGTAAATCTATGCATGGTATTTAGAATACAGTTAAGTGTAGTTCTTGGGACTAAATCTACACATCTCCATTTACGCCAATGAAAAGAAGGCGTAAATCCCTGCATGTAGATTTACGCGCACTGGCCCATATTTTATAACTATGGATTTGGGGTTTTGGAATGCCACAAAATGCCCATTTCCATGCCCCTAACCATACTCCTTTTGCCTGTGCATATTAGAATTTAGGCACAGTACATTACAAAATATGCTTACCAATGTATGTGCATAAATTCTAAATTTTGCCAATTAGTGCTCATTATTGCTTGTTAAGAGCTGTTAACAAAGTTTAATACCTTGCTAAAACAATTAATCTACGTACATAGTTGTAGAATATGCCTAGATTTATACACAGAACCATGCATAACTCTAGGTGTGCTATATTGAATCTGGAGGTAAGCTAGTATTGAGCAAAGGGCATTCTGCAACAAGCGCCCTTTCCTGAACACTATCTTAGCACAGATCGTTCCAGCATCTATTTTTGGGCACTATTTAATGAATCCAGCCCCTCATGTGTAGACTCACCCCCAAATTCTATAAATGGTGATTTAAATTGTGTGCCCAATTTCCGCATGTAATTTAATTGAATAATGAGACAATTATCCCCTTTATTTGGAATTTTAACAAGCCATTATTGGTGCTAATTCATCATGTGTAAATTTAGGCATGGGATCCAGCTGTAAATTTTACAGGTGGGTCCAAAATATGGGCTTGTCTGTGGGATGGTCATGGGCAGATCAGGGGTGTTCCTTTAATTTATGCACATTGGAGTTCTTTTACTAAGCTGTGGCAAAAAGTAGAGTGTGGTAGTATGAGCGTGTATTTTTTGCGCATGCTGGGCCAGTTTTTACTGCATCTGGGAAAAAGGGCTTTTTTCCAATGGGCCAGGAAAATGCCTGCTAAACTGAAACCAGCATGATATGCATAGGTGCACAAAGAAATAGGTTTACAGATATAAATGCACAAAATGGTATATATTCGTATATAAAGAGAGAGTGCCAATTGTCTGTGTATTTTTCCAATATGTTGTGCATACATAATTTACTTATATACTCTTTATGTCTATTCCTTAGATTTTATTCGTTTTTAATGTTTACATTCAATTATTTGTAAGGCATTGCATACATATTTGATGCAGTATCATTTTCCTGGCTCTTATGTACCATTTTATGTTTGACACAAGAGTCTTTATAAGTAAACAAACATACAAACGTTGTGAGGTCTTTGTATAGTAACCAATGTATACACTATTATCTGTTTTTCAACTGTATATCTACATATGCTTTTTTATTATCGTATTATTTTATTAGTATTGTACCTTGTAATATTATTTATTACAAATTATTTTAGCTCTTTAAACAATTTAAGTTTCACAATAAGATATGTTTTTGTTTTTATTTAATGTTTATGTGTATATATGTGTTTTGTAGACTCCTGATGCAGGCCTGATGGCTGAAACACAACAGTTGTGTTGAGTCTTTTTTCATCAATAAAAACAAGTGTTTTTAAGATCCATCTCTCCAGGCTTTGTATTCCCGTGGTCAAATATCCCACTTTCGCCTATACCTGTGTTCTTCTGTGGGGCATTCGAGTTCTCCGCAAGCTTGCGGATTCTTTTGATACAATTCAGGGTATCCACTCCTAATTTAGGCATGGGGATTTAAACCAGTGTTTCGTTAGTGTAAATGGCAGTGTCTAAAAATTGTTGCAGTTCCTGGCGCTAAGCACTATTCTGTAACATAGTCACATTCACTATCATTTCAAGATAAAATCAACAATGAATATGATATGATATACTTGATCATAGTCTTTCTTCAGTGTTTCTGGGACATAGACCATATAAGTCTACCCTGCTCTGTCCTGAGTGGAGGAGTAGCCTAGTGGTTAGTGCAGAGGACTTTGATCCTGGGGAAATGAGTTCAATTCCCACTATAACTACTTGTGACTCTGGGCAAGTCACTTAACCCTCCATTGCCCCGGGTACAAAA
The DNA here is from genome assembly GCF_901765095.1 of Microcaecilia unicolor. Taxonomy (NCBI): domain Eukaryota; kingdom Metazoa; phylum Chordata; class Amphibia; order Gymnophiona; family Siphonopidae; genus Microcaecilia; species Microcaecilia unicolor. The sequence continues at coordinate 495,335,590 of NC_044032.1, forward strand.
TAAGTACCTAAATATATGTAAACAGTTTTGAATGTAGTTGCAAACACCTCAGCAAGGCAGTATATCACGTCCCATTTCCCTTTCCCTATATGAGATTCCAAATGGAATGTTGAGATTCTGTTGCTACTATTGGAGATTCTAGATGGAATGTTGCTATTCCACTAGCAACATTCCATGTAGAAGCCTGCCCTTGCAGATCAGCAACGCGGCCGTGCAGTCTTCTGTTTCTGTGTGTCTGACGTCCTGCACGTACAGACTCACAGAAACAGAAGCCTGCGCGGCTGCATTGCTGATCTGCAAGGGCAGGCTTCTACATGAAATATTGCGGAATATTGCTGGTGGAGGAGTAGCCTAGTGGTTAGTGCAGTGGACTTTGATCCTGGGGAACTGAGTTCAATTCCCACTGCAGCTCTTTGTGACTCTGGGCAAGTCATTTAACCCTCCATTGCCCCTGGTACAAAATAAGTACCTGAATACTTGTAAACCACTTTGAATGTAGTTGCAAAAACCTCAGAAAGGTGGTATATCAAGTCCCATTTCCTTTTCCCTTATGTTCCAACTACAATAAATGGCACCTAACTTTGGGCCCCTTTTACCAAGCTGAGGCAAAAGGGGACCGGCGCTGGTGTTGGTGTGTCTTTTACACGTGCGTCTAGGCCCCCTTTTCCCATAGCTGGTAAAAGGGAAGTCTCGCCTTACTGCAGGAAATGGCTGGGTGGCAAGTAAAGCACTTGCTGTGTGCCTATTTCAGGGGGGTGCCCTTACCGCCATCATGAATACTATCTGGTACACTCCGGTACTACAAAAATAACTAAATTTTTGTAGCGCTGGAAACAATGGCTTGCTAGGGGTGGGAAGTACCACCGGGCTGATGCGATAGCCTGGCAGTACTTCCTGTGTAGTGAGTGGTAAGCCTGTCTACCTTCCATCTGTGAATTTCTGACATTCACACCACTGCTAATGGCAATTTAATTTCCTTTCTCTCAGGTATTCCACAATGTCTTTTTTACTTTTCTGTTTTTTCCCCTGCATTTTTATTTCTCTCATCTCTAAGAAAGAAAATTAAAAAAAAAAATCTCTCTCCACTCTTTCCTACCTCTCTTTCTCTTTGTTCCTAATGATATATTTGGATTTGGACTGCATCACATCTTAACAAAAGTGCCCATATCAATGCCCTTTTCTGCCCCGAAAGCCTCCATGTCCAGCAGTTTATTATCTGGTGTTCAAGCAATCCTGGCCTTGCAAATGTTGATCATCCTTCTGAATCTATTCCCTCATCCTCTCTCTCTTTTCTGCTACATAAGCAGATTTCTCCCCTTAGAGAGTTTTCTCACAGATTTTTTACTTCTGCAGTAGAAAAAGCAATATGTGAATGCAGAAGATCAGAAACTAGTAATTATTTATGGGAAAAATCTTCACTGGAAAGGCCATGCCAAAAGAGCTTCAAAAATAGGAATGCTAAATATTGTCAATGTGGAAACTCCATCGTTATGTAACCAAATATGCATTGACTTATGTAACAGCCATTACACGATTAGCTCTGCCCATATCACAAGAAAACGTACTGTAAATCTCCTTTACATTTTTTTTTTAAAGGTGGTGGAAAATTATAAAATTCCCCACTCTGCCAGCTTATTTCACAAGCTGGTCTTACAATCAAAAGAGCCAAAGCAGGATTTTTCACAGCTTTGCAATCGAAGTTGCAGAAGATCTGTTATAAAGTATACTAAAGAAAACAAAAACTAGATCTTGGAGGGAAAATGCAATTTTGTGTAGCCTCGTGGACAGTAATGCTCAAGCTCTGTTATTCAGAACCACACATATACTGCAAGGCTCGGGAAGTTGCAATCACTCTTGGTGAGAAAGGTTAATATTCCCCCCGTCGCTATATTGCGAGCGATTATAGCCTATAATGATAGATCTGACTTTTTTTTTCACCAGCATTCTGTCGCCAAACTCTGATGATATGTGAGGTAAGACTGACCTCAAGCGTACGATCCCTTTCATAGCCAATTCGCGTCCTCCCCGGTGCTACTTTGAAATGTCAAACAAGCAGATCGATCTATATAAATCGGTTAATGAATATTCTTCCACAATAAAGTGCTACAGAGGCGCGATAGATATTTTAAAGAGACAATTGTTTTCTTAAATCCTTTCCTCTTCCATCAATTTCTCACATTCGGAAAAGAAGAGCTTGGTCCAACTCGGTGATGGCACACGGCGCTTCTCTAAACTAGACCCCGCTACGCTTTGGAGATGGGGATCGGGAATTTGCAACCCGGAGGGGGAAATGAATCCGCTGTCTGCAAAACAGGAAACAGGGAGGCCAGGACTCTTGCAGTACATGGCATTTTAAGTGATTGCATGGCATGACATGATTTCTCCCCCTGAGGTGCTGTCAGCTGAAGCTCTGAGGGCGGTACAAGGTCTAGAAAGGAGAAGGAAAATAAGGAAAGAGCCACTTACCAGGAGTACTAAGGAACATTTGCTACACTAAGTGAGGAAAGAGTGTTAGTTAAATCCAGTTGCACTCGCCTGGGAAAGTAGCAGCAGTGTTGTCAGACACCAGCACTCAAGGGAAGGATTTATGCTGCAATACAGCAAGGGAAGGAAGGAAAGAGTTCTCTCTCAGCCTGGCTAATTCTGGATTTCCTGGTTCCTCCTGGCTGAAGAAAGAGCAGAGGCTCAGGAGATGACCTGAAGAGGTTCGGTGCAGTCCCAGGATCCACCTCTCTCCTCCTCGCACTGCCCCTGCAGGATTTTTGGATCGGAGGGAAGAGGGGAAGGCAGGATACAGCACGCTGGTGGATCTGGTTGCAAATGCCTTTTTCGTTTTCCGTTATTGCAGAGTGTGTGTGTGTGAACGAAAGAAGAGCTGGCATCTCGGGAGTCTGTCTCTGGTTTTAAGATGTCTTTCTCTTAGCCGTCCCGAAGCACCGTGAGGGGAAAGAGATCGCCCAGGATGGCTGATGATGAAGGCTGAGGAGCTCATCCCTGGGCAGGCACCGGTCACACTTGGGCTGCCTGGCAGGGAAAGATCGCCATGGATGTGTCGGGGAACGCTAGCGCCCTAAACCGGTCCACTGCCCTCCAGAACTCCCCGGGAGAGGGCCAGTACTCGGACACCGCCGTGGCCGGCTTGGCAGCCGTGGTCAGCTTCCTGATTGTCTTCACCATCGTGGGCAACGTGCTGGTCGTGATCGCAGTGTTGACCAGCAGGGCTCTGAAAGCCCCCCAGAACCTGTTCCTGGTCTCCTTGGCCAGCGCGGACATCCTGGTGGCTACCCTGGTCATGCCCTTCTCCTTGGCCAATGAACTGATGGGCTACTGGTACTTCGGCAGCGCCTGGTGTGACATCTATTTGGCCTTGGATGTTCTTTTCTGCACCTCCTCCATAGTCCACTTGTGTGCCATTAGCCTGGACCGCTACTGGTCAGTGACCCAGGCCGTGGAGTACAATCTGAAAAGGACCCCGCGGAGAATCAAAGGCACCATCGTGGTGGTCTGGCTGATTTCGGCCATCATCTCCTTCCCGCCTTTGATTTCCATGGACCGGGACCCCGAGGATGACATCTTCCCTCAGTGCAGACTGAACGACGACACCTGGTACATCCTGTCGTCCTGCATCGGCTCCTTCTTCGCCCCCTGTGTCATCATGATCCTGGTCTACGTTCGCATTTATCAAGTGGCCAAGCTGAGGACCAGGACTATGTCGGAGAAGAAATCCACCAAAGAGGGCTCGTCCCACACCGAGAACGGGCTGAGCAGGGGGACCTCTTTCAAGTTGCCCGGGGACCGGGAGAACGGCCACTACCCGTCCCTGGCCAACATCAGGAAAGCCACCGAGCTGGAGGATCTGGAGCTGGAGGAGAGCAGCCTCTCGGAGGGCAAGAGGAGGAAAAGCAGCAGCAGGGAGGACAACACGGACTCGGGCAAGGAGAGGAAAGCCAGCAAAAGCAACTCGTGTTCCAAGCAGTCCAGTCGCCTGTCTCGGACCAGCAACAAATCCATCGACCTGTTCTCCTCCCGCAAGAAGAAGCGAAGCAGCATCTCCAGGAGAAAAGTGACCCAGGCCAGGGAGAAGAGGTTCACCTTCGTGCTGGCCGTGGTGATGGGGGTGTTCGTGGTTTGCTGGTTCCCTTTCTTTTTCAGTTACAGTCTTTACGGCATCTGCCGAGAGTCCTGCGAGATCCCGGAAACTTTGTTCAAGTTTTTCTTTTGGATTGGCTACTGCAACAGCTCCCTGAACCCGGTCATTTACACCATTTTCAACCAGGATTTCAGGAGGGCTTTTGCCAAAATCCTTTTCAAGAGGAAGAAGCGGCACTTTACGCACTGAACTTGGCCGGACTTGTTGGGGATTAATGCTCGGATCTGAAATGCTACTCGGTGGGAACAGGAATAGATCTGATCACCGGTTAGGTATTAACCAGAAGTCTTGGCGCTGTTATGGGGATCGTTACTTGAACGTTTTGACAAAAGCAACCCCGAGAAACAATCTTGAGAGTTTATACTATTGTACTACAAAAGCCAGGGACACTTTCCTATGTCTGCTCCTTCTCGGGTCTTTTTTTTTTTTTTTTTTAGTATTTCAATTAGAAATGAACCAGTATGGCACCGGAAAACGAAACCACACTGAAGACATTCGTTTGACAAGAAATTAACTTGTTTTCTGTTGATGTATTTTTTTTTTAATCTTGTTTTAGGCCAACTTTGTTAATGTATGACAAACACAGAAAGGAGCTACTCCCGTATGTAGACTCCCCTCCCCTGTCTCTTTCTTTAATGAAATGCCGATTTTAATTTCTCCATTACAATTCGTCTCAATACAGTAATAAAAAAAATGGTGAGGAGGAAACAGCTGTTGAAGCCTTCTGAAACCTTTAATGGTTTATTTAGAAGAAGAAGAAAAAAATGCTTGATTGCTCTGTGTTGAATCTTAAAAATTGAATTATTTAGAAAAGTTAAAACTAACATCCCTTTAAATAAAAGCGATCCACCTGCAATGACCAGGGTCGGTAGAGAAAACCCAGGGCGTCTTCACTTTGCTCAAGATAAGACCGAGGGAGGATAGATGCTCTCTCTCTCTCTCTCTCTCTCTCTCTCTCTGAGTTTTCTAACTATCATTCAAGCCTAGAGGAGTTTGCTGCACAAATGTAGTCTATGAAATTATATGCACATACATATCGTGTATATTACGCACCACACACCAGTTTAAAAACAAATATTAATTGTGCTGGCTTCCAGAACTAAGGCACCATGGTTCAGCCTACAGGACGCTCCGACCTTGCTTGATTCTTGCTTCAGGTTTGTGGCTTTGCTATTGTGAAAAGCAAGGGTGCTGGCTTTAGACAGTACTAATAGATATCACTTCAAGGGAGATGACCAGGGCGTGGCAAACTAAATATATTTTATTTGCCAAAGTGTAGCCTTCGCTGTTTACTTTGAATGAGCAATAAATAGAACTATTCAAATATATATTGATTTTAGGGGTAAAAGTTGGAAAAATCATATGATAACTAGGCTTAGATCTTTCACTGTGAAGGAAACAAAACAAAAACCAGATAAACATGTTTCTTCCACCCTAAGGTGCATGCTGTATTGAAATGCGAAATTATTTCTTATTTGTGCCTGCAACTGCCCACTTCTCTGTTCCATATTTAGGTTAAACTATACAAGAGAAGCATCAACGTCAAAACGTGCATTTGAAATGTTCAAAGTAGAAAAGTGATGCTGCACAGACTGCTTGTGGGCAGCTTTCACTTGCAATGTGGTTATATGCTGTTTTGTTTTTTTTTTGTCACAAAAACATTTTATTACTATAGTAACCAAAGCAACACATGGCACACTTTCTGCCTCATGCAAAAGATGCAAAATAGATGCATTATATACAGAGAGAGAGAGAGAGACAGAGAGAGAGAGAGAGAGAGAGAGAGAGAGAACATATGGGTGTATATGAGAGAGTGTGTGTGTGTGTGTGTTGTCTGTGTGTCAGAGAGAGAGAGAGAGAGAGAGAGAGAGAGAGAGAGAGAACATATGGGTGTATATGAGTGTGTGTGTGTGTGTGTGTGTGTGTGTGTGTCAGAGAGAGAGAGAGAGAGAACAAAACAGAGCATCTGTAATTTCTAGGATGAGTAATTTTTCACTGTGCACCTCTCTTGTCAGTTTTAATTAACTCTTGCTTAAAGTCAGGATGTTTAAGTGTGCATCTAGTTGAAGTTCTGGGTGCTTCAACACCTTTTAAGTTGAAGAGGGCAAAAAAAAAAAACCAAACAAACCTTTGCTTTTGCCCCCAAGCTTGTAAGTTGATGATGCCTTGAGGGATAAAATTTTGGTGGGTCCTTTCCACTAGTAGTCTACCCCATTCCACTGTCTGTGAATCTGCTTTTGTCTCCATCAGGTCTTATATGGTTTTACCTTGAAGGATACTCCCAACAGCTGTAAAGACCTCCGATTTGTGCAGCTATGGTGATGCCAGCATTCTCCGCCCTCCTTTGGAAAGTTAGGAGCGTACTGTGGTTATAGTGTGCTCTGCTGCTAATGGCAAAATTTTTATTTCATTTCATTTCACTTATTTATACGCTGCATTTCCAGAACCAAGTCTGGGCCCTCCTAAAGCAATGTGGAAAACCCTAATAACATTTTTTTAAAAAATACAGTAAAAATAGACCGTGGATGCAAAACTTCAGTCCTCGAGGGCTGCAGACGGGTCAGGTTTACAGGATGCATGAGATAGATTTTTCATACAGTGGAGGTAGTATTCATTCAGATTTATCTCATGCATATTCAATATGGATATTATGAGTACAATAGACCAACTAACCAAAAACAGGGACAACTTTCAATAGCCCATCAACTGCTCCATCCCTCAGCTTGTAAGCTGCCTCATAAGTACATAAGTAATACCACACTGGAAAAAGACCAAGGGACCATCGAGCCCAGCATCCTCACCACGTTCTCCGTCAATGAATTCCAGAGTTTAATTATGTGTTGGGTGAAGAAACATTTTCTCCGATTTGTTTTAAATTTACTACACTGTAGTTTCAACGCATGCCCCCTAGTCCTAGTATTTTTGGAAGGTGTGAACAGACACTTCACATCCACCTGTTCCACTCTACTCATTATTTTATATACCTCTATCATGTCTCCCCTCAGCTGTCTCTTCTCCAAGCTGAAAAGCCCTAGCCTCCTTAGTCTTTCTTCATAGGGAAGTCGTCCCATCCCCGCTATCATTTTAGTTGCCCTTCATTGCACCTTTTCCAATTCTAATATATCTTTCTTGAGATGCGGCGACCAGAATTGAACACAATACTCAAGGTGCGGTCGCACCATGGAGCGATACGGCATTATAACATACTCACACCTGTTTTCTATACCTTTCCATATCTTTCCGAATAATACCCAACATTCTAAAATGCATCATAATACAAGTCTTCTATACCACTAGACGTAAATGACAGCCACTGCCTAACGTGGGCCTACTTTTATTAAAGACAGGGTAAAAGCCACACCTTCATTCATACAAAAGACTATGTAGTCATGACTGATTTCACAACAAGGAAACAACAACTGGTAACACCAGGGGCGTAGCCAGACAGCAGATTTTGGGTGGGCCTAGTCAAGAAGTGGGTGGGCACCAAGTGTTCTTCCCCCCCCCCCCCCCCCCAAATGCGATGAGGCCAGTATCAGCAGCTTAGGAAGCTTAGACTGCTGAAGTGGAAAGCAGTGTTTTCAGCACCATCAGGGGGAGGTCTTCAGCTGGCAAAGCTTGGGATCCCCACTAGCTAGCACTAAATATGTGCTGCTGTTGGGTGGGCCTGAGCCCTAAGTGGATGGGCCCCAGCCCACCTGTGGCTAGGTCAGTGAGTAACACCCCTGTTCATGAAAACTACCACCCTACTTCTCAGTAAGGAACTTTCTTCAAGAGAGAGTTGTACATAGAGGAGGGGTATTCTATATATTGCGCCTGAAAACATCAGCGTGGAAAACATTTTCACCTATGCGTATTCTATAAGCGGTGCCTAAACTTAGAATATATAGAATTACGCTTAGTTGATATCCCAGCACCTAAAACTAAGTGCATCCATTCACACAAATGATGTAAATCCCAGCACATAGATTTAGGCATGCTGGGTTATATTCCACAACTATGCATGTAAATTTTGGAACACCCACAAAAATGCTCATTTCCTCGCTCATAACAATGCCCCTTTTTGGCTACATGCATTAGAAGTTGGGCACACTGCGTTAGAGCATACCTTTACCTAGTTGTGCATGTAAATTCCATTTATTGCCAATTAGTGCTCATTATTGCTTGTTAAGTGCTGTTATCAATGCTGATTGACTTGTTAAGCCAATTCACTTATACAAGTTGTTACAGAATATGCTCTGATTTCAGCGTGGATCTCTAGGCACGCTATATAGAATCCGAGGAGAGTGGCCTCATGCTGCAGATGGTAAGCCACATGGAAGGTTCCCACTTGAATTCCCAGGTTGGGATTGTCCTCTGAATTGAACAGGGTTGGCGATGTTTATCATTTTTCGTTTATTTCAACCTGATATATCACTTGGCAAGCAATGAATATGGCAGTTTGCTATATATAAAAAAAACAAGTATAGAAAGGGAAACAAAACAATTTATAGGAAAGACTTATGATGCGATAGCAATTTCAAATCTCTAGCTGGAGCATATGCTATGGGGGAGGGACAAGGGGCGGTAGCTGTGGCTAACAACTAAATAGCCAGTCAGAGGCTCATGGTGGTCAGGTTCTGAAGGCTACATGTTCTCCAGCCAAGGCTGAAATTACAATGACCCAACTAAGCGTGGAGGAAGCAGGGGAAATTACAAGAGGAAAAATCCCTGCATAGGGCAAATGAAGGCTCATGGCACCAGATACCACCTTGGCTCTGACTGAACCAGAAGGGCATAAAAGGCAAGTGGACTTTTGTTTTAACATGACAAAGTAGCATCCAGTCTTGAGTTTAGAAAATGAGAGCTTCCCATCCCCTTTAGCAGGTTTTACTTGAACAGCAAATATTCTCTCCTAATTTTTTATGAAGGGAGATTGTAGCCAATGTTACTCCGATATGACACTGAGCACATAAATCGGCAAGATCAGCCTGCTATATGGGCAACTGCTGTATGAATATTGCCCTATTCATCAGTTATCAGTGGCACCCCCACACTATTTGGATATTGTCAGGCAGAGAAAAGCTAGAATGCTTTCATTCTTCCTAACTCTGGGGGCTTTTTTTTTTTTTTTACTAAAGTTTAGCTCGAGTTATCTGCAGCAGGGTCCGTAGGAATAAAATGGGTCCTGCTGCAGATAACTCAAGCTAAGCTTTAGTAAAAAGCCCCCTCCGTGGGCAGGAAGTCATATTCAGCCAGCGATATTCAGCAAAAAAGCTGACCTAAAGTAAACCACAGAGCTATTTGGAAAGCAGCTGAAAATAGTGATATACCGCAGTCATTAAAAAAAAAATATATATATATATATATATATCTGAGTGGTTTACAAAAATTATTCTAAAATAGGCTGAGGTTTAACGCAGAGAAAACAGAACAAAAAGGACAAAACCTATGAACATAAGATAAGGCAAGAAAGCTAAACAAAAAGGAAGGAGTCGAGAAAAAGTAGTTACAATCTTCATAGGGTGGAAGGAACATTATGGAAGGGCAGAAGAGGGAGCAACAAGCTAAGGTCTGTAGAAAGAGCAGCTCACTTAACCATACTCTCTCTGTTCTGAGAAAGAGCCTGAGAAAAATAAAATGTTTTCAGGTTAGTCTTAAACATCTGGAGGGAAGGTTCTGTCCTACAAGGACAAAGGAAGGCTGTTATAAAGCTGAATGTATGTGATGTTTATATGTCATGGCCCTCATTAAAACAAATGTTGATCACAGTGTTAGAAAATTGATCCCCAGATTTTCATATATTTTCCTTAAATTAACTTTGCAAGTAAGTCTAAAAGTTGATAAATTGCGGAATTGCTTGAAATAAAACCCCCTGCAATATTATTTACACCAGCAATCTGTTCTGACACAATAAATTGTGAAAGATGTTCTTGCACTTTTTTTTAAGATGATAACAATGTATTTTCTTAAAAGTGTAGATCTTTCTAAATTTATTATGTTTTTCTGTTGTATTTTTAGTTATTCTTTTTGTAGAAAAGACATATTTTCAGATCATCTTTTCCAAGGAAATGTTTTTCTCTAACAGGAGTTGCATAAATGTAAGTTGGTAGCAATGTGAGTAACCAAACGAATGTAAGGCTACATGAACTAGTATGCATTAACATATTAAGATGCATTTAAATATTTTAATTGCATTGATGAGAATTAAGAAACATTAATGCAAGTACTGCTGTACTCCATGTACCCTAGTTACTAGCTAAATGCAAAGCTCACATTATCATGTATTGCTGTGCATTATTTCAGGTTAACCTGTGAAGGTACATTATAAATCAGGCTCCAAAATTGTTATGCATATTTTATATTGATACATAAGAGTTAATTAATTCAGGGGCCCTTTTACTAAGCCGCGTAGGAGCCTATGCATGCCCAATGCACATCAATTTGGAATTACCAGCCAGCTACCGCATGGCCTGGGCAGTAATTTCATTTTTTACACACTTCCACTACGTTCGCCGGAAAATAATTTTTCTTTTCCAGCGTGCAGCGCTAACCGGATGGTAAAAGGCATTGTATGCACGTAGACCATTACTGCCCGGTGAACACATGAGACCTTTCCGCTAAGTGAATGGGTGGCGGTAAGGTCTCAGACCCAAAATGGACGTGTGCCAATTTTCATTTTGCCACACGTCCATTTTCGCACCCCCCCCCCCCCAAGAGCATTTTTTACAGGTGCGCTGAAAATGGATCTGTATGCATCCAAAACACACGTCTACACTAATGCAGGCATTTTCAGAGCACCTTAGTAAAGAGACCCCTCAGCTAAGACTATTTGCTTGTGAAAGTATGAAGGTAACAAACACAAAAAGGGCATGCGCTGAAAACTGAGCATGCGCAGGTGCCAGTATTGTGGAGAGTAGAATTTTGTTACTATCAGGGGAAAGTCTTCAGCTGACAGAGCTTGGGATCTCCATCAGCTACTGCTAAACATGTGCTACTGTTGGGTGGGCCTGAGCCCTAAGTGGGTGGGCCCTGGCCCACCCAGGCCCACCTGTGGCTATGCCACTGGACCATAGGTTCCAGCTCTGTGGGTAGAGGGCTTCAGTGCTTTTAATATTGCACAAGCTCCTTCAACGTGTTCAAAGAAGGATAATGTGTGTTGTGTAAGACTCCCAATTGTTGTGAAACGTTAGGGCTATAAGGCAAATAATATGCATAGGGGACCTTTTACTAAGCAGCGGTATGCACTAACACATGCTTACTACATTATTATTATTAGCATTTGTATAGCGCTACCAGATGCACGCAGCGCTGAACACCTGACACAGTCCCTGCTCAATAGAGCTTACAATCTAAAAATGCTAAAAGGCACTACTGCAGGACATGCTTAGGCATCCCATGGCAGTTCTGGGATCAGCATGTGCTTCCCATGCACTAAAACATTTTTTATCATGGGGGCATGTTTGGAGGCAGAGAGTAGGCGTGCCCTGCTCTAATCTGGAAGTGTGGGAAATCACTGCGTGCTGCCTGATTAGCATGGGGTTAGTACATGAGCCCTAACTGCCTAGTAAATAGGTGGTGATAAGGGCTCACATGCTAATGGCCATGCACTAATTGGGGAAATTAGTGCATGGCCATCAATAGGGAAATAGAAATTGTGGCCATGCCAAAATTGGCCTCAGTATGTGGGAAAGCCATGTGCTACTGATACCACAGGCTACATTTTAACGAGCTTAGTGAAAGGGACCCATAGTATTGGCTGCGAAAGACACTGCATGTACCTTGACTTTCCAGAGGACCTTTTGAAGGTGTAATTTAAACCATTCTTTTATCATTTGCAAAGGTAAGTGTGCACTTTAAGCTAAATTAACAAACCAATATTCAAACACAGTATCCCCCGGATTCTATATATCGCGCTGAGATTTCTGCATGGAAATCAAAGCGTATTCCATAGCAATGCACATTATGTAATTAGTTAAGAAGCTAATCCGTGCTGATAATTGGAAGTGAACAAGCAACTATCTACACTAATTGGCATGAGTGGAGTTGAATGGGTAGATGTGAAGCGTCTGTTCACGTTTTCCAAAAATACTAGGACTAGGAGGCATGTGATGAAGCTACAATGTAGTAAATTTAAAACGAATTGGAGAAAATCTTTCTTCACTCAACGTGTTATTAGACTCTGGAATTCGTTGCCAGAAAATGTGGTAAAGGTGGTTAGCTTAGCGGACTTTTAAAAAGGTTTGGATGGCTTCCTAAAGGAAAAGTCCATAGACCGTTATTAAATGGACTTGGGGAAAATCCACTATTCTGGGAGAAGCAGTATAAAATGTTTTGTACATTTTGGGGATCTTGCCGGGTATTTGTGACCTGGATTGGCCACTGTTGGAAACAGGATGCTGGGCTCGATGGACATTTGGTCTTTCCCAGTATGGCAATACTTACAGTATGTACTTATGTACATTAATTAGAATTTATGCGCACTACCCATTAAGCGTATTCTGCAAAGTGGTGTGCGTAAATTCTAATGTATGCTGCTGAAAAAGGGGCATGGATATGGGTATGGAAAGGGTGGGTTATAAAACATACCTGCTCTGTGCCTAACTTAGTCACCAGTATTGACACTGTTTTACTTGGCGTAAATGGCCGCACCTAGAGTTAGGCGCTGTCATGTCTGCTTGATGTATTCTGTATACCACATGAAAATTTTGGTTTATTCTATACAGTACACCTACATTAAGGCGTACTTTATAGAATGCGCTTAGGCTAATTCATTTCGGCACCAAATATTTAGGCGTGCTATATAGAATCTAGTCCTATATGCAAATAACCTGGGTTTAGAAATCCTTTTTTTGTGCATGCTTTGTCATTTAGAAGTATATCTTTTATTATTTTTGAATACATTTCAGTTGATGTCATATTCATAACAGGATATACAATATTTTTGAAGCACGGTGGTTTTGTAGCTCTTTTCTTCTTTTGACAGTGCAGCAAATGCTATAATGTCTTGGTCCTATAATGTTATTTTAGGTATAGTTTGAAGTGATTTCCCAAATATTATATATTTTCTTTTAGTGGTGAAAGTAAAACTTCATATTATACCACATAGGTGTGGTCAGTAGCCATGATATAAAGCTGTTGGGTAATTTGGGTTTTCTTTTTTTTTTTAAATTTAACACTAAGGAAATAATCTTTCAAGATGTTATTTTTTTCCTTTTCCACTCATAAGTTATGGAAATATTTTCCATCGGCTATGACTAATGAAATAATTTCTTTGTCAAAGAGGCAGCCTTTTTAAAATAATAATAATTATTATTATATTTAACCTTTGAAATATATCAAGAACAGGCATAATAAAGAAGCAGTATAGTCAGTTGTGAGTTTTATCAGTTTTGATTGTAGTTGGTTGCATCAAAAAAGAATTCTGACAGTTAGGCCAGCACAGTTTGAAACGGTGATATTAGGACTACACAGGGACAATAATTCTGAGCATGTTTCTCTGCCACTCAGCCACCGTGTGCAGCTATGCTGCTTGATAATACTTCTTTAAGGAGCCCATCTACTAAACTCTGGTAACTTTTGCATTTACTGCACAGGACAGATACACAGCTGTGGTGGTGGTCCCAATCCCCTCACTAAGTACCCCCTCCTGATCCCCCTCCATTCGGCCTTCCCTGCCTCGACCCCAAGTCCTGACAAAAAAAAATCCCCCTTCCCACAGCAAGAATACCAGCCCTCCAACTCAGAACCAGCTCCCTCCAAACACCTTGACCCCCCCTCACAAATTTGGGGCCTCCAAGTCCCCAGCCACAGTCCTTGAATTCACCCCCCAAGTCCAATCTCACCACCTCTACACACAAATCCATCCCCATGAGGCTGACAAACCTTGCCCCCAGCCACTCAGGAACCTGCACCCCCTTTCTCACCTTAACCCAGAGATTCCACAGGGCTCCTAGCTCATCCAGCATGGCAATAGTCCCTCTTTGCTGCTGCCCAGATCAGTGCCATCTTTAAAACAGTGCCTGACCTCCTAGCAGTTGTTTCATGGTACTATCATAATATTACCATAGTAATTATTCAGGGTCGTCAAGTCGCAGGAGGAATGTGAACGATTACAGGAGGACCTTGCGAGACTGGGAGAATGGGCGTGCAAGTGGCAGATGAAGTTCAATGTTGACAAGTGCAAAGTGATGCATGTGGGTAAGAGGAACCCGAATTATAGCTACGTCTTGCAAGGTTCCGCGTTAGGAGTTACGGATCAAGAAAGGGATCTGGGTGTCGTCGTCGATGATACGCTGAAACCTTCTGCTCAGTGTGCTGCTGCGGCTAGGAAAGCGAATAGAATGTTGGGTGTTATTAGGAAGGGTATGGAGTCCAGGTGTGCGGATGTTATAATGCCGTTGTATCGCTCCATGGTGCGACCGCACCTGGAGTATTGTGTTCAGTACTGGTCTCCGTATCTCAAAAAAGATATAGTAGAATTGGAAAAGGTACAGCGAAGGGCGACGAAAATGATAGTGGGGATGGGACGACTTTCCTATGAAGAGAGGCTGAGAAGGCTAGGGCTTTTCAGCTTGGAGAAGAGACGGCTGAGGGGAGATATGATAGAAGTGTATAAAATAATGAGTGGAATGGATCGGGTGGATGTGAAGCGACTGTTCACGCTATCCAAAAATACTAGGACTAGAGGGCATGAGTTGAAGCTACAGTGTGGTAAATTTAAAACGAATCGGAGAAAATTTTTCTTCACCCAACGTGTAATTAGACTCTGGAATTCATTGCCGGAGAACGTGGTACGGGCGGTTAGCTTGACGGAGTTTAAAAAGGGGTTAGATAGATTCCTAAAGGACAAGTCCATAGACCGCTATTAAATGGACTGGAAAAATTCCTCATTTTTAGGTATAACTTGTCTGGAATGTTTTTACGTTTGGGGAGCGTGCCAGGTGCCCTTGACCTGGATTGGCCACTGTCGGTGACAGGATGCTGGGCTAGATGGACCTTTGGTCTTTCCCAGTATGGCACTACTTATGTACTTATGTACTGCGAGACAACCACTAGGGGTCAGTTATATGAGTAAGTGCTACCTGTGCATTCAGCAGCATTCTATAACATATGCACATAACTGCTTTAGAGCCCTGTTTACTAAGGTGCACTAGTGTTTTTAGTGCATTATAAAAATTAGCATGCACTAAACACGCTAGTGCACCTATAGCGCAGCTTAGTAAACAGGGCCCTTAGTGTGTAAATTAAAGTGGGTGTTCACAGGGAGGGACATAAGTGGTTCTGACATTTATGTGCTTAACTTACATACTACTATCATTTATGCATGCAGCGTTATATTTAAATGCACGCATTTATGTCAGCCATACATCTGGTGTAAGTACACATTTAAATTTAGGTGCACCGATTCTGACTTATGCTATTATTCAATTAGGGGCCATTTTACTGAGCCACTTAGGCGCCTATGCATTTCAGTTTTGAACTACCACCCACCTACCATATGGCCCAGGTGGTAATTTCTTTTTTTTTACATGCGTTCACTAAGCACAGCAGAAAATATATTTTATTTTCTGGCACATGGTGCTGACTGGGTGTTAATCTGCATTGTACGCGTGTAGACCATTACTGCCCAGTTAACGTTTGAGGTCTTACCACTAGGTCAATGGGTGGTGGTTAGGTATCAGACCCAAAATGGACATGCGCCAATTTTTATTTTGCCACATGTCCATTTTCGGTTTTAAAAAAAGCCTTTTTTGCAGGTACACTGAAAAATGGACCTGCGCGCGTCCAATACACACGACTACACCAGCGCAGACAACGTTTTGGCGAACTTTAGTAAAAGGACCCCTAAGAGCACTTAACCTGCATAACTGCTCTTACAGAATAGGCTCACAGGCTCATAGCTCGAGCAACTTGGGTGCCTAAATTATAGTGTCCAGTTATAGAATTGCCCCTTTAATGTCTTTGTACTAGAACAAACAATGCTATAGGTACTGTTATTAGAAGCTTATAATAGTTGCTAGCTAGGTGTTTGTCATTCTTTCTGTCACTCCCTCTCTTTCCATTTCCTCAACCTCCACACATAGACCCCCAAAATACTACTCTTGCTGCTGCACCCATCCCTTATTGCAGTGACATCTTGTTCCCTTCTTTTCAGAAAACTACTACTACTTAACATTTCTAAAGTGCTGCCAGGGTTACGCAGCGCTGTACAATTTTAACACAGAAGGACAAATCCTGCTCAAAGAGCTTACAAAAACTGGCTTATCTACAGACCTGCCTTCCCCAAACCACTTTCTTCTTTCTTCAACTAAACACTCCATCTCATATCTCTTTTCATATTGTTCTAGGCCTTATCCCTTCTGCTACCTTCTTCTCTTTTCTTTGGGTGAATGCTGCTCAGAACATATAGACTTATCACACTTTATTACCACAGTTTAGTCATTCTCCTTCTCTAATGCCAGGTACAGTACATAGTTTAAAGGAAACAAAAAACCTTTCAGATCTGTGGTCAGAGCAGTAAAATGTTGACAATTTACATGTAGCAAAATGGATGCTATGTATGCGGTATGTCTGCTGTACTAATAGGGCACATGAAAGAATTGTCTATGAGGAGAAGCATATGCACTGCCAGAGAGATTTTCACCATATAACATGCATCTCTAGACAGTTTAAAAGAGATTTTGACTACTTTTTGAGTCTAGCTAATGCTAGCTAAGTCTTAGTGCAACTCTATAGATTCACCTCTTTCTCTTCCAACAGGTATCACCATCTCATAGAAAGTTACCATAGAAGAGGCCTCTGTCATACCCTCCTCCTTATGCCTTGGACCACCTGTCCTTGTCTTCTTTACTACCTTTCCCATGATCTATCTTCTCTGTTTTCTGTTTCTCATTTTCCCAATTTGTGTGTCCCTCTTTCTAGTAAATAATAACTCCACTGGGGGGGGGGGGGGGGTCCCTCAGTTTTGCCAAAGGGTAATGTTGAAGGTGGTCCTCACATT
Source organism: Microcaecilia unicolor (assembly GCF_901765095.1). Lineage (NCBI taxonomy): Eukaryota > Metazoa > Chordata > Amphibia > Gymnophiona > Siphonopidae > Microcaecilia > Microcaecilia unicolor. Next base: position 495,352,722 of record NC_044032.1, read on the forward strand.
GTTTTGAGGTTATAAAGGAGATCTTCTCATCATGGACAACATCCACTGAAGAATCAGCACCTGAGCAGTTCTCAGTTGATCAGGAGGAGAACCTCCAGGAGTTTCAGGTCTGTTTTGTGGACATGAGATGCCTAGTCTCTGAAGTGTGGACCCTCAATGGCATTCTAGAGCAAATAGCCTACACTCAAGAAAACCTGGTCACCATCATCTGCTCTACCAAATATCAGACCAGCTATATCAGACTTGACTTTCCTGGTAATCAGGTATGATCTACAGTTCTCACCCTGTAAGTTGTTCACTATCAAAATCTACATTTTAACATTTTTGTTTATTGCCACACACAAGAACTCGGGATATCAAAAGTACATGAAATATGGAAACTTCATGCCAGGGGATATTGTTTTTCTAACACATAGAAAGCAGGTAGAAAGTTGGTGATGATCAATCATAGGGATGGTCCCCAGAAAAAGATCACCAGGAGCTCAATAGGTAAAGGAACAGAATGTGGGAGAGAGGTTCTGGAAGCAAAATTTAGGCTCTTAGGTAGAAAGCTGAAATCCAGATCCTCCAGGGTAGCATTTTCTGAAATGCTACCTGTGCCACGCGCAGGGCCCAAGAGACAGGCAGAGCTCCAGAGTCTCAATGCGTGGATGAGACGATGGTGCAGGGAGGAGGGCTTTAGATTTGTTAGGAACTGGGCAACATTCTGGGGAAGGGGGAGCCTATTCCGAAAGGATGGGCTCCATCTTAACCAGAGTGGGACCAGGCTGCTGGCATCGGCGTTTAAGAAGGAGATAGAGCAGCTTTTAAACTAGAAATGGGGGGAAGGCCGACAGTCGCTCAAAAGAGCATGGTTCGGGATAAGGTATCTTTCAAAGATATCACCATAACAGGGAAGATAGAGTATCCTGATAGTGAGGTTGCAAAAGAGATTGTAGTAGATCGGGTATCTTTAAATAACAATAAAAATCAGACAAAAGATTGCCAGTTAATACTGTCAAGTACTAAGCATGATGTACTTAGGAACAACAAACATAGTTTGAAATGTCTATATGCGAATGCCAGGAGCCTAAGAAATAAGATGGGGGAGTTAGAATATATTGCACTAAATGAAAAATTTGATATAATAGGCATCTCTGAGACCTGGTGGAAGGAGGATAACCAGTGGGACACTGTCATACCGGGGTACAAATTATATCGTAGTGATAGGGTGAATCGGATTGGTGGAGGGGTAGCATTGTATATTAACGAGAGCCTTGAATCAAATAGATTGAAAATTCTGCAGGAAGCAAAACACTCCTTGGAATCACTGTGGATTGAAATTCCATGTGCAAAGGGGAAAAGGATAGTGATAGGAGTGTACTACCGTCCGCCTGGCCAGGACGAACAGACGGATGCGGAAATGTTAAAGGAAATCAGGGACGCAAACAAACTGGGCAACACAATAATAATGGGGGATTTCAATTACCCGCATATAGACTGGGTTAATGTAACATCTGTACACGTAAGGGACATAAGATTTCTTGATGAAATCAAGGACAGCTTCATGGAACAGCTAGTTCAGGAGCCGACAAGAGAAGGAAAAATACTAGACTTAGTCCTTAGTGGTGCTCATGATCTAGTGCAGGGGGTAACGATACGAGGGCCGCTTGATAACAGTGATCATAATATGATCGGTTTTGATATTGGCATTGAAGGAAGTGAAACTAGGAAATCAAGTACGCTAGCGTTTAACTATAGAAAAGGTGATTACGACAAAATGAGAAAAATGGTGAAAAAAAGACTGAAAGGAGCAGCTCGCAGAGTAAAAAACTTGCATCAGGCGTGGATGCTGTTTAAAAACACCATCCTGGAGGTTCAGGACAAATATATTCCACGTATTAGAAAAAAGGGAAAAAAGACTAAACGTCAGCCGGCGTGGCTAAACAGTAAGATAAAGGAAATCATTAGAGCCAAAAAACAATCCTTCAGAAAGTGGAGAAGAGAACCAACTGAAAGTAACAGGATAGATCATAAGGAATGCCAAGCCAAATGCAAAGCGGAGATAAGGAGGGCAAAAAAGGACTTTGAGAAGAAATTAGCGTTGGAAGCAAAAATACATAGTAAAAACTTTTTTAGATACATTAAAAGCAGGAAACCGGCCAAAGAGTCGGTTGGGCCGCTGGACGAAAATGGTGTTAAAGGGGCGATCAAGGAGGACAAAGCCGTAGCGGAGAAATTAAATGAATTCTTTGCTTCGGTCTTCACCGAGGAGGATTTGGGGGGGACACCGGTGCCGGAAAGAATATTTGAAGCGGGGGAGTCGGAGAAACTAAACAAATTCTCTGTAACCTTGGAGGATGTAATGGGTCAGTTCAGCAAGCTGAAGAGTAGTAAATCACCGGGACCTGATGGTATTCATCCCAGAGTATTAATAGAACTAAAAAATGAACTTGCGGAGCTACTGTTAGAAATATGCAATCTGTCCCTAAAATCGAGTGTAATACCGGAAGACTGGAGGGTAGCCAATGTTACTCCGATTTTTAAGAAAGGTTCCAGAGGAGATCCGGGAAATTATAGACCGGTGAGTCTGACGTCGGTGCCGGGCAAGATGGTGGAGGCTATTATTAAGAATAAAATTGCAGAGCATATACAAAAACATGGACTGATGAGACAAAGTCAGCACGGATTTAGTGAAGGGAAGTCTTGCCTCACCAATCTAATGCATTTTTTTGAGGGGGTAAGCAAACATGTGGACAATGGGGAGCCGGTTGATATTGTATATCTGGATTTTCAGAAGGCGTTTGACAAAGTGCCGCACGAAAGACTCCTGAAGAAATTGCAGAGTCATGGAATCGGAGGTAGGGTATTATTATGGATTAAGAACTGGTTGAAAGATAGGAAGCAGAGAGTAGGATTGCGTGGCCAGTATTCTCAGTGGAGGAGGGTAGTTAGTGGGGTCCCGCAGGGGTCTGTGCTGGGTCCGTTGCTTTTTAATGTATTTATAAATGACCTAGAGATGGGAATAACTAGTGAGGTAATTAAATTCGCCGATGACACAAAATTATTCAGGGTCGTCAAGTCGCAGGAGGAATGTGAACGATTACAGGAGGACCTTGCGAGACTGGGAGAATGGGCGTGCAAGTGGCAGATGAAGTTCAATGTTGACAAGTGCAAAGTGATGCATGTGGGTAAGAGGAACCCGAATTATAGCTACGTCTTGCAAGGTTCCGCGTTAGGAGTTACGGATCAAGAAAGGGATCTGGGTGTCGTCGTCGATGATACGCTGAAACCTTCTGCTCAGTGTGCTGCTGCGGCTAGGAAAGCGAATAGAATGTTGGGTGTTATTAGGAAGGGTATGGAGTCCAGGTGTGCGGATGTTATAATGCCGTTGTATCGCTCCATGGTGCGACCGCACCTGGAGTATTGTGTTCAGTACTGGTCTCCGTATCTCAAAAAAGATATAGTAGAATTGGAAAAGGTACAGCGAAGGGCGACGAAAATGATAGTGGGGATGGGACGACTTTCCTATGAAGAGAGGCTGAGAAGGCTAGGGCTTTTCAGCTTGGAGAAGAGACGGCTGAGGGGAGATATGATAGAAGTGTATAAAATAATGAGTGGAATGGATCGGGTGGATGTGAAGCGACTGTTCACGCTATCCAAAAATACTAGGACTAGAGGGCATGAGTTGAAGCTACAGTGTGGTAAATTTAAAACGAATCGGAGAAAATTTTTCTTCACCCAACGTGTAATTAGACTCTGGAATTCATTGCCGGAGAACGTGGTACGGGCGGTTAGCTTGACGGAGTTTAAAAAGGGGTTAGATAGATTCCTAAAGGACAAGTCCATAGACCGCTATTAAATGGACTTGGAAAAATTCCGCATTTTTAGGTATAACTTGTCTGGAATGTTTTTACGTTTGGGGAGCGTGCCAGGTGCCCTTGACCTGGATTGGCCACTGTCGGTGACAGGATGCTGGGCTAGATGGACCTTTGGTCTTTCCCAGTATGGCACTACTTATGTACTTATGTACTTATCTAGGAGTCAGAGTGGAAATACTATACAATAACATCACTAAAGAAAAATGCCCTTAAGCAAATAAATATGGAAAATGATTGCAGGAAAAGACCATATATTTTCAATCTGCTCATCCAGATCAACAACCCAGTCTCTATAATCCCTTCCTTTCCCTTAGAGATCCTCAGTGCTTGTCTCATGCTTTCTTGAATTATTATAATGTGTTCCACTTCATTATTTCCACTGGGAGGCTGATCCATGAATAAATATATAGAAATACAGTAAAAATAGAAACACCACTTTATACCAATCCAGCAAAAATTAAAAAAAAAATTCAGTTTCTTCTGAAAACACAAATAGGACTAGATTCTATATATCATGCCTAAAAAATCAGCGCCAAAATGAAATTTGCCTAAGCATATTCAATAGAGTACACCTTAATTTAGGCATATTTTACAGAATAAGCCTACATTTCCACACAGTATATAGAATACACTGAGCACTACTCAGCTCAACTAAATTTAGTCGTCAACAATCATGCCGAATAAAACTTGGTATAAATGCTGACACCTAAATTATGCACAGACTGGGTGTATTCTATAGCAAAGCACATAGATTTTAGAAATGCCCATGACCTGCCGATTCCACACCCATGGCCACACCCACTTTTCAACTACACAACTTAGAATTTACACACACCACATTATGTTTAGACAGTTCTGCATGTAAATTCTCATTAATGCTACTTAGTGCTGATAATTGGTTGTTAACATCCAGCTATCAAAGCTTGTTAACCAATTAGCTTATGTGCATTGTTTTATTTTATTTGTAACATTTGTATTCCACAATTTTCCACCTATTTGCAGGCTCAATGTGGCTTACATAGTTCCCTAGAGGCGTTCGCCAACTCCGGCAGAGAAAACAAATACATAGAGTTACTGTGGTCGGATAAGGTTATAAAGGTTCATGTGTTATACATACATTGGGGAATCGTAGAGAGGAAGAGTTGTGCAGTGTCAGTTCTGACTTTGTTTCGTTATGTTGCAAGGTTTGTTATGGAATTGTTATGGAATACACTTCAATTTCTGTGTGGAAATCTTGATCCTGGGGATAATGCCTTTCTAATCTAACATCCAGTAGCAATGAGTTCCATATAACAGCAGCATGATAAGAGAGCTCAAAGTAGCATGTTGCTTATACCTAACCAGAGAAACAGAGGGAAAAACTTGTAGCACATCTGACTCTGTGTGCAGGATATATACAACAAATACAGATCTTGTAAAGGTGGGAGACAGAAAAGTGTTACCTTGCTAGTTCACAAGGCCAGGGTGACAAAGATTATAGTAATGTGCAGCCCCCCAAATTTTCCCCTTTTTAGGAAAAATTTTTTTTTTCATTTTGCGGCAATATTGGTAAATAGTGTGCACTCTTTCAAAAGTGTGCACGTGTGGAAAGAGTGCATATTATTTATGACAAAGGAAAAATCTTTAAACTTTCGGGGGGGGGGGGGTCCTGTTGCTTTGGGGTAAAAAATGACATGGGAAATGCTGTTTCAAAGAAATGCACATCCCTAAAGGATTTACCAAGTCATTTCTGTTACCTTCCACATCTTGCAGCAAGGAACAAGAGAGGAGAGGCTGTCTAGTGGGAACAGAAGTTTGAAGGGAAGTAAGACAAGGGGGTAGAGGTGCATTGGAATATGAAGTGGAAACAAATCATGAAAGAAGAGTACAGCAACATACTATGCCCTAGTAACCTAATTTCTTACACAGTAATATGTTAAATTAGACCATACCTCTTACTCTGTTTATGATTATACCTTTTGCAACATAGTGTAAGCCACATCGAGCCTGTAAATAGGTGGGAAAATGTGGGGTACAAATGCAGCAAATAAATAAATAAATACACCTGTCAAATAGAGAGGAATTCTCAGGAAAAAAATTTCAGACACAAGTACAATATAGATAGCACATCAAAAGTTTGAAATTACTGTTTCCACAGGTTCCAGCTGTTTACACAGCTGCCCAAGTGTTTGCCCATTTGTAGTAGCCCTTCCAGGTTCAAGGGGGTTTCTTTCAGCCATATCAGGAGCTATGATCCCTCACTGATAAACAGAGAACAGCAGTGTAAATCTCCAGTAGTTGAAGATGGAGCTCCTATAACTGAAAGGTATGTGGATTGTGGGGCATCCAGTCTGGCCACATTTTTATATGAATCACAGATTTAAACCAAGCTAAACCAACATAGACTACAAAACCATATGGATTTCTGACTGCAGGCCTGCCAATCTTCCTGTGAGTAAAGGATTCTGAATTTATTAAGTTGACATATTTAAGCTAAGTATAAGTCATTGGCACTGCTATAAATTTATAAATATTACAAACAAAAAACATCCTGTAACACTGTTGGGGATGTTCAGAAGCACATAGAACTATTTAAAAATTAACCTAAAGAAAAAAATTTCAAGAAAATAATTTTAAGAAGACCGGTGACGATAGGAGAGTGGCTGCTTAAGAAAACAAGGCTCCACTACTCTGTTTGACTGAGGTCTTCGAAGTTTATAAATCAAGGTACTTAATTTGTGACATAAATTTGGTCAGTATTGCTACTTATATAAAGAATTGGAGTGCAATTGGTAGTTCTTTGACATCTTGGACAGTAAGTCATCAGGGAAGACAGGCTTTTAAATGCTGACATTCTTAATAATGAATATTTAAGATGGTGGTAAACTGTGGTGATATGATCACCTATAGCAACACCAGCATATTTCTTTGTTTTGAATTTATATATGGATTAAGTGGATTTTTGAAAAAAAAATGGAAAATTTGGATCATAGTAACTAGTAACATAGTGGCCAATCCAGGTCACAAGTACCTGGCAAAAACCCAAATAGCAGCAATATTCAATGCTACCAATCCCTGGCAAACAGTGCCCCCCCCCCCCCCCCCCCATGTCTGTTTTAATAGCAGACTATGGACTTTTTTGTCTAGAAACTTGTCCAGACCATTTTTAAACCCAGATATGCTAACTGCTGTTATGACATCTTCCGGCAAAGAGTTCCAGAGCTTAACTATTCTTTGAGTAGAAAAAATATTTCCATGTATTGTCTACATTGGTACCTGGATCCCACTCCTGCGTGATGACCCTCAAGGTGGACCCCAGCATCAGGCAACCACGATTCAGATTATTACTCCCAATATGCATTGTTCTGCACTCGCAAGGAAGAGGGAAAATGCCAGACCAGGCATGGGCGTGAGCAGCATCTCATCCCTGCCTCAGCGGCAGATTGCCTTGGGCCGCCCCTGGTCCCACTAATTACCTATGAGCTGGCCCACATTTTGCATAACTATGGACTGGTAGATATTACATTCCCTCATGTTCTTCCTATTCCATCTTTTGCCTTGTTAACATCTTCTTATTTAAAATGCATAGCTTAGGATTTGATACTTCCTAATACTTGCACTCTCTTACCACCCACAGTGATTGCTAATCTATTTTTATTGTAGCACTCTTAAACCAGCTGTCTGCAATCTTTGTTTTGCTTTGTAATTATTTTTTTACATCTTTCCTTGCACTTTCTTTTTCTTTGCCCTTTCACCTGATATATTTACATCAGATGCAGTATTATAAGATAAAAAATGAATGAAGTGCACGTTTCTTTAACTTAAAGAGGAACACCAATAGGTTGCCAGACAGCACCATACAGCCCTAGAAACACTTAATAGTTTACTTACATGCATAAGAAGGTGCTTCGCAAGCAGAAAGAAAGGAGTACTGTGTTCCAAATTGCATGCTGCAGCATAGTAAGAACATTGAGAAGATGGAAGTAGTTTAGAGAAGAGTTACCAGAATGATACAGGACTTGTAACACAGGGAGGAGCATAATCGAAAGGGGTGCCCAAGTTTTCTTGAGGACGTCCCGGCGAAGGGGCGGGGAACCCCGTATTATCGAAACAAGATGGGCATCCATCTTTCATTTTGATAATACGGTCAGGGACGCCCAAGTCTTGACATTTTGGTCGTCCCTAGAGATGTTCGCCCTTAGACATGGTCGTTTCTGATTTTCAGTGATAATGGAAACTAAGGACGCCCATCTCAGAAACGACCAAATGCAAGCACTTTGGTCATGGGAGGAGCCAGCATTCGTAGTGCACTGGCCCCTCTGACATGCCAGGACACCAACCAGGCAACCTAGGGGGCACTGCAGTAGACTTCAGAAAAAGCTCCCAGGTACATAGCTCCCTTACCTTGTGTGCTGAGCCCCCCCAACCCTCCCCTCAAAACCCACTATCCACAACTGTACACCACTACCATAGCCCTTACGGGTGAAGGGGACATCTAGATGTGGGTACAATGGGTTTTGGGTGGGTTTTGGAGGGCTCACATTTACCACCACAAGTGTAACAAGTGTGGGGGGGGGGGGATGGGCCTGGGTCCGCGTGCCTGAAGGGCACTGTACCCACTAAAACTGCTCCAGGGACCTGCATACTGCTGCGATGGACCTGAGTATGACATTTGAGGCTGGCATAGAGGCTGGCACAAAATATTTTTTAAAGTTCTTTTTTGAGGGTGGGAGGGAGTTAGTGACCACTGGGAGAGTAAGGGGAGGTCATCCCTGATTCCCTCTGGTGGTCATGTGGTCAGTTCGGGCACCTTTTTGTGCCTTGGTCGTAAAAAAACTGGACCAGGTAAAGTCGTCCAAATGCTCATCAGGGATGCTCTTTTTTTTCCATTATGGGTCAAGGACACCCATATGTTAGGCACACCCAAGTCTCGCCTTCGCTACACCTCCGACACACCCCCAGGAATTTTGGTCATCCCTACAAAATAAAGCAGTTGGGGACGCCCAAAATCGGCTTTCAATTATGACGATTTGAGTGACCCTGTGAGAAGGACGCCCATCTTACGATTGGTGTCGAAAGATGGGTGTCCTTCTCTTTCGAAAATAAGCCTGAAAGGGTACCTGGTCAAAATAGCACTGATTAAAAAAAAAGCTTCTGATAAAATAGCCACTAAAAAATCAGCCCCTGACAATTGGGCCCCAACAAATGAGCCCCCAATGACTAAAGGGCCCACCCACCCCTTGAGTATTTTACCTGTTCTATTCCTGCTCTTGCTGTGCAACTGTGTCTTTCTGAGTCCTGCTGCTGCTTTGAGCTGATGTGTCCTATTTGCAATGTCAGTTCCAATGTTCACTGTCCAGAATGTCTCCCTCTTCCTCCTCTTTGCCCTGTGCACCCACCCCCACCCATCAGCCATTCTCCAATGTTCCTGTGGGCTGCCAGCACATCAGCAAGGAAAACCAGCTGCTTTAGCCAGCCCTGAAAGTTTTCCCTCGTGTCCCACCTTGTCTGACACAACTTCCTATGTTTGCGTAGGCTTGTTGACACTGCCAAAATGGAGGACTGCCGGGGTGGGGGTGGGGGTGGGGGAAGGTACAGAGAGAGAGAGAGAGAGAGAGATACCAGACCGCAAAGAGCAGACAAGAGGAAGAAGGAAACAAGCTGGACTACATTGAGAGGTGGGTGGGAAGGAAGGGTAAGAGATGCATTTCCAGACCATGGGAAGGGGAGGAAGGGAGAGAGATGCCAGAATGCAGGGAAGGGGGCAGTGGGACAGAGATGACAGAACACAAGGGTGCAGAGAGAAAAATGCTGCACTGGAGAAGGAAGAGAGAGCTCAGATGAGGGAGTGGGGAATAGAGGGGGAGAAAAGATATTGGACCCCCAGAGGGAGAGACATAGTTTTTACTATACTTCTTATCTTTGTGAAGGGCTATTTTGTTACAGGGGCTATTTTGTTAAGGGGGTGATTTTGTCAAGTGCTATTTTGTTAGGGACCATTTTGTCAAGGGTTATTTTTTTGCAATGCTATTTTCTTGTTGCTCTTTTGTCCAGGCTATTATGTCAGGGTGCCAATACAAAGTTCACACAGAGAGCCTTAAAATACTCAAAATATGAAAAGTGAGGGATGTTTTGGAAGTTTTTAACATTATTTGGGATTTTAGGGCATGTCAGTTAACAATTTTAATAGAGTAAATTTTGTTTTTACAAACATGGAAAGAAGAAAAAACAATAGCCAGCATGGTTAAAAGGTGAAGTAAAAGAGGATATTAGAGTCAAATGAGCGACCTTAAAAGGATGGAAAAAGGACCCAAATGAAGAAAATAAGAAGCAACATAAGCACTGACAAGTTAGCTACAAAGCATTGATATAGAAGGCTAAAAGAGAATATGAAGAGAAACTTGCTGCAGAAGCAAAATCTCACAGTAAAATCTTTTTCAGGTACATCAGAAGCAGAAAACCTTTGAGGGAATCCATGGGACCATTAGATCAGGAAGGAGCAAAGTAGACAATCAGGGAGGAAAAGGCCATAGCAGAGAAACTGAATGAATTATTTACTTCGGTCTTTACAGAAGAAGATGCAAGAGATCAAGGGTGACAATGCCGAGGAACTGAAAGAAATTTCGCTGAACCTGGAAGATGTACTGAGCCAAATCGACAAATTAAAGAGTAGTAAATCACCTGGACTGGATGGCAGGCATCCAACGGTACTGAAAGAGCTCAAACATGAAATTGTTGATCTGCTGTTAGTAATCTGTAACCTATTGTTAAAGTCATCCATAGTACCTGAAGATTGGAGGGTGGCCAATATGACACCGATTTTTAGGGTTCCAGGGTAATCTGGGAAATTACAGACTGCTAAACCTGATGTCAGTGCCGGGTAAAATAATGGAAGCTATTATAAAGAATAAAATGACAGAAAACTTAAATAAATATGGTTTAATGGGACAGAGTCAGCATGGTTTCAGCCAATGGAAGTCTTGTCTCACCAATTTGCTTCATTTCTTTGAAGGCATAAATAAACATGTTTATTTAATTAGTTAGTTGTTGCATTTGTATCTCACATTTTCCTGCCTGTTGGTAGGTTCAATGTGGCTTGCATGATTCTGGAGTAAATTGGTTATAGATTGTATTGAGCAAGGTTACAATTTATGTGCAATAGTGAGATTCTGTAGTAGATTTGAAGAAGTTTGCATAAACATGGTGGAATTGTATAGACCAATGAGATTAACATGTGTCTTGATAATGATAGGTTGATGGGTTTTAATTTAGTTTCAGGTAGACGCATTATGTATTTGTGGTGAGTTGAGCGACTGATGCTTGTGTCTTTTCTGTTGATGTTTATTGGTGATATAATATGGTGGACTGGACAGGTTATGTTGGTTCAGTGGGAATGAACATTCTGAAAAGGTGAGCCTTCAGATGTTTTCGGAAGATTAGGTAATTGTCCTTGAGTTTTATATCTATTGGTATTGAGTTCCAAATTTTGGTGCAGATATAGGAGAAGCTGGAGGCGTAAGTCGATTTGTATTTAATACCTTTACATCTTGGGAAGTGGAGGGTTAGGTAAGATCTTGCTGATTTATTTGTATTCCGGGTTGTTAGGTCTATTAGATTGATCATGTAGCCCGGTGATAGGCCGAAGATTATTCTGTAATTCAGAGAGCAGATCTTGAAGGCTATCCACCTTATAATTGAAAGAGAAAAACGCCTAGATTTCGACCCAAATCGGGAGATAGACGTTTATCTCACAAAAACGAATAAATCGGTATAATGGAAAGCCGATTTTGGACGTTTTCAACTGCACTCCATCACGGATGCATACAAAGTTGACGGGGGCGTGTCGGAGGCGTGGCGAAGGTGGAACTGGGGCGTGGTTATCGGCCGAGGAGAGATGGGCGCCTTTCGCCGATAATGGAAAAAAAGTATGCGCTTGTAGCTAGAATTTAGGGCACTTTTCCTGGACCCTGTTTTTTCACGAATAAGGCCCCAAAAAGTGCCCTAAATGACCAGATTACCACCAGAGGGAATAGGGGATGACCTCCCCTGACTCCCCCAGTGGTCACTAACCCTCTCCCACCACAAAACATGATGTTTCACAACTTTTTATTTTCGCCCTCAAATGTCATACCCACCTCCCTGGCAGCAGTATGCAGGTCACTGGAGCAGTTATTAGGGGGTGCAGTGGACTTCAGGCAGGTGGACCCAGACCCCCCCCCCCTACCTGTTACAATTGTGCTGCTTAATGCTTAGTCATCCAACCCCCCCAAACCCACTGTACCCACATGTAGGTGCCCCCCTTCACCCCTTAGGGCTATAGTAATGATGTAGACTTGTGGGCAGTGGGTTTTGAGGGGGATTTGGGGAGCTCAACACACAAGGGAAGGGTGCTATGCACCTGGGAGATCTTTTACCTTTTTTTTGTTTTTGTAAAAGTGCCCCCTAGGGTGCCCGGTTGGTGTCCTGGCATGTGAGGGGGACCAGTGCACTACGTATCCTGGCCCCTCCCACGAACAAATGCCTTGGATTTATTCATTTTTGAGCTGGGCGCTTTCATTTTCCATTATCGCTGAAAAACAAAAACGCCCAGCTCACAAATTGTCGAATAAAACATGGACGTCTATTTTTTTTGAAAATACGGTTCGGTCCGCCCTTTCACGGACCTATTCTCGGAGATAAACGCCCATGGAGATAGACATTTTCATTCAATTATGCCCCTCCACGTGTGCTTTGATTAGTAACCAGAGTAGTTTTTGGAAAAGGAGTTTAGTGCTTTCGAATTGTTTTAGAGCTTTCGAATCGGGTTTTTCCCGAAGATGAGTCTAGCTGCTGTGTTTTGTGCTGTTTGTAGTTTCTTCAAGATTTGGTCTTTGCATTCTGTGAAAATACCATTGCAATAGTCCACATGGACCAGAACCATGGTTTGGATAATGTTGTGGAATACATCTTGTTGGAAATATTGTTTTATGTGTTCGAATTTCCACATTGTGTGGAACATTTTCTTTGTGGTGGGCTTGGCCTGGTTTTTGAGTGATAGGTTGCGATCTATGGTGATACTTAGGACGTTCAAGTTGTCTGAGATTGTGAGAGATGAGCCCAAGACACTGATAGTTGTGAATTATTCAATATTATTTGGAGATGAGAGTATGAGGCAATGTTTTTTCCCCTTAGTTTTAACTTGAAGGCTGATGCCCAGGATTCCATGGTGTTCATGCTGTCAGTGATATTGGAGGTGATTTCTGATGGGTTATTTTTGAAAGGGATATAAATTGTGATGTTGTCAGCATCTAAGAAAGGATTGAGACCTTGTCTGGATAGGGGCCTGGCTAGTGGGATCATCATTAAGTAGAATAATATGGGTGAGAATGGTGAGCCCTGTGAGACACCACATTTCACTTTCTAAGGTGGGGAGATTACTGAATTTGACTTTACTTGGTACAAACTGGTGGTCAGGAATCCCTTGATCCATGAGAGTATCTTCACTACAATTTCTATCTTGTTGAGTATACATAGTAGAATTTGGTGGTCCACCATGTCAAATGCACTTGACATGTCAAACTGGAATAGCAGGATGTTTTAGCCTATTGATATTTCGGGTTTAAATTTGGTCAGGAGTGTGACTAGCACTGTTTTAGTACTATGGTGGGGTCTAAAGCCTGATTGATTAATGGTATTGATGCAACTGGCCAGTAATTGGAGATATCGGGGTTTTTTTTTCTTGGTGTTTTTTCAGATAGGTGTGAGCAGTATGTTTCCCTTGTCTAGTAGGAATAGTCCTTTGTGGAACATGAACTTTAGATGGGATCAGTGGCGTAGCCAGACTTCAACATGGAGAGGGGGTCCAGAGCCCAAAGTGGGGGGGAGGCACATTTTGGCCCACCTCCCTGCCACTCCCTCTACCGCTGCCACTGCTGCCTCACATACCTTGGCTGGCAGGGGTCCCCAACCCCCGCCAGCTGAAGCGTTTGTCCAACGCTGGTCTCTGCTGCATTGCCTGCCCTGCTCTTCCCCTCACATCGCAAGCATGCTTGTTTTAGTGAAACTAATGCTCTGTTCACTAAAACAAGCATGCACGCGACTTAAGGGGATGAGCAGGGCAGGCAATGCTGTGGAGACCAGTGCTGGATAAACAATTCAGCTAGTTGGGGTTGGGGACCCCTGACAGCCAAACCAGGGTCCCCAGAGCCAATTATGGTGGGCTCAGGCCCCCATGGCCCCCCGTAGCTACGCCACAGGGTGGGATATGAGTTCTTCAATTAAATGGTTGGGGGTGTTTTCATAATATAGTTGGGACATGTATCTAGTGAGCAGTAAGCGGAGGAAAACTTTCTAATCGATTGGGCTACCATCCCAGGGGAAAGTAGTGTGAAATTTGTCCATGTCTGGTCCACCGGTGATTCTCCTGGTTGTGGATCTAGTTTGTCTATAAAGTTTCAAGGTTGGTATTTTCCAAAGGTAGATTTTTACTTAGGTTGATGATCTTTTCTTCAAAATATTTGGCTAGTTCATCTGCACGTCGGAGGTCTTTCTTAGTTGTTGTCACTGATTTGATATCTAGTAAGTTGTTTAATAACTTGTGTAGTTTCTTCGTGTCATTATAATCGGAACCTATTTATTCTTCATAGAATTTGTTTTTTGCTTGTCTTATTTTGTGTTTTACCTCCTTTGTGTTTCTTTTCATGTGGTTATTGTTTGTTCATTTTTATTTTTTCTCCATGACTGGCACACCACAACCCCAAGCAAAAGGCTTGACAAGATGCTGGATTCTCAAGCCCTCAGGAAGCAGGGCAAAACCAGGAACCAAATGTATGATAGGACAAGAAAACAACACTGAAACAACAGGAAAGAAGTCCAGAGGCAGAGCAGAAATTCTCAGGCCTGCCCTGAGCTGGTCCCTAGTGGGTTGGTCAAAAAACTGGAACTAAGACTACCAGATGTATAAGACATAGCTAGGGATGGACTTGGTAGATTCAGGTTCCCCAGAGGCAGAAATATATTTTTGTAGCACCAGATATGATGGCATACTAGGGGTGGGAACTACCGCCGGGCTACTGCGATAGTTCCTTTTTAGTGAGCGGTAAGCCCGCGTCGGGCTTATTGCTGCTTTGTAAAAGGGGCCCATAATGAATTACAATGGTTGAAATATGGGATAATTAATGCATGAACATTCTTACAAAAATTATCCCCTGATAATAGATTCTTAAACCTCCTTATCAATTCCAATTTAAAAATATATATATATCTTTTAGCAAAGTTCTTATATGTGATTTGAAATGCAAAGAGGAATCTAGGAGCACCCCCAAACATTTAGGGGCCCCTTTACTAAGTAGCGGTCAGCACTAACGCATAGTAGGCATGCCGAGCGCTGCTCGGTTAGTGCATCCACATTATCGCATGCTAACTGAATAGTAAGTGGTTAGTGCAGGAGCTCTTACCACCTAGAAAATAGCTGTTATTAAGGGCTCTGACACTAATAGCTACACGCTAATTGGTACATTAGCATGTGGCCATTAATAGAAGAAATTGAAAATGTGGCCATTTCACAGCAGTGCTAAAAGTGGCCTCAACATGCAGAAAACCAAAACACTAATTATAGCACAGACCACTTTTTAGCACAGCTTAGAAAAAGGGCCCCTTAATTTCTTGTACAATTGGAATTATAACATCTCCCTATCTGAAACCAGCAGGAATATTCAGATCCACTTTTCCTGAAAGTAACAAAAATTGAGTCTTTGACGTGTTTAACCAAAGTCTGTTAGCTGACATCCAAGTATTAATAGTAGTAAGAAACATACTCAAGATATCAAAAGCATTTGAAAAAGTAGTCTGGATGGGAAAAAGAAACTGTGTGCCATCTGCAAGAAAGCTACAAAGCAATAATATATAAATATTA
The DNA here is from genome assembly GCF_901765095.1 of Microcaecilia unicolor. Taxonomy (NCBI): domain Eukaryota; kingdom Metazoa; phylum Chordata; class Amphibia; order Gymnophiona; family Siphonopidae; genus Microcaecilia; species Microcaecilia unicolor. Next base: position 495,368,454 of record NC_044032.1, read on the forward strand.
ATAAGTAGCAAGGAGAGAGATGACCCCTGGGATACTCCAGAATCTACCCTAATCCATTCTAAACTGTCATTATTCACCTGAACCTGGAAAACTCTATTAGACAAAAATAATTGAAACCATTCCCTCTGATACCCAATTAAGAGTCTATCTAATAGAAGCTCGTGATGCACTTTATCAAATGCTGTTGTTATATCTAATGTTACCATTAGATAGTTTGTTCTTTAATCAAAACCAGCTCTGACAGTATCAGAAATGAAAATCAAAAGTGTCTCCATGGAATATTTCAGGTGAAACCCAAATTGGAAAGTATCCAAAATAGATTGTTCTTCCAAAAAGTCTTGTAACTGATATAATACCAATTTTTCAAAAATATGAATGAATGGTTATTATTATTGACTAGGGTTAAATTTGATTTCATACGTTTAAGGGCCCTTTTACTGAGCTGCAGTAAGCAGTAACACATGCTTACCACAGTTTAAAAATCATAATTTGGGCCAAGTTCAGGCATTCTGAGGTAGTTTTGTCATCTGCAACATGTTTGGGGGTGGAGAAAAGGCATGCCCAGCACTAATCGGTTAGCACAGCTAAATCACCATGTGCTAACCTATCGGTGTGTGGTTAGCATGGGAGCCCTTACCACCTAGAAAACTGGTGTTGTTAAGGGCTCCTGCGCTAATGGGCAGATGATCGAAAACCCAGCACTGTTCCAAAAAGCGCTCAAAAATAGCACTGGAACAGCTTGGGGCTTTACCGCCCCTATAATCAGAGATAATAGCATGCAAATGTAAGCATGCTATTCACTCTAATCGTAGGGTAAAAGTGCAGGAGGATTGTACCTGAGCATGAGCTCAGGCACAATCCTCCCACACGTTTTTGACAAATCTAGTCTGTCAAAAGCCAAGACCTGTCAAACACAGGAGCTGGAGGTATACGGGACCACCAGACTTCAAGAAACCCCCATCCCGAGTCAAGCCACACAGGGAGGCTGGAGGTCTGGTGGACCTCCAGTCCCCTTAACCCCCCTAGTGTCCCCTCAAATAGAGCCCTGGTGGCCCAGTGGGCCATGAGTAACCCCCCCCCCCCCGGTTCCCCTGACTCCCCCGACATAGGTTCAGGGGGGGGCTGGAGATCCGATGGGTCTCCAGCCCCCCTAACCCCCTGGCATCCCCCCACCTGAATGGAGCCCTGATGGCCATGGGCTGCAATCAATCCCCCCCCCCCATTGGTCTTAGAGGCCCTTTCCCACCACCTACCTTCGGTGGAGGAGGGAGGTAGCATCCCTGCGCTGCCTCAAAAATGGCAGTGCCCAGCCCTGTCGAGTGCATCCTGGGATGCGCTGGTGGGGGATTCACATCATATAAGGGAGTTTCTCCCTTATATGGTATGAAGCTCCCACCAGCGCATCCCAGGATGTACTGGGCAGGACTGGGAGCCACCATTTTTGAGGGAGCGCCATTGGAAGGGGAGGAAGGCCACTTCCCTCCTCCACTGAATGTAGGGGATGGGGAAGGTCCACTAAGTCCACCAGGTGGGGTGGGGTGGGGATTGATTTGCAGCCCACTGGGCCACCAGCACTCCATTCATGTGAGGGGATGCCAGAGGGGGGGTTAGGAGGCTGGAGACCCCCTCACACTCCTGTCCCCTGAACCTGTGTTGCTGGAGGGGGTGTCGAGTTGGGGTTCCTGCTCCTGAGGGGGAGGGGGCATTGGCTGCTGCATTGGGGGGAATGGGGGTCTGCTTAGGGTTACCATATGGCTCCAGAAAAAGGAGGACGGATTGAGCCAGCCGGGTTTTACTTCCATTGCTTGAAAGCAATGGAAGTAAAACCCGGCTGGCTCAATTACTTCCATTGAAAGCAATGGAAGTAAAACCCGGCTGGCTCAATCCGTCCTCCTTTTTCTGGAGCCATATGGTAACCCTAGGTCTGCTAGCATGCAAATAAATGCTGGACAGGGCTCACCATTCCTCCTCAATGGTCTGCAAACCCTAACGCCAGCTCTGAGCTGGTGTAGGGTTTGCCGTGGTCACTGATCATTGGGGAGGAATAGGTTTAGCATGCATTTGCATGCTACTTGCATTAAGAGCACTGTTTTGCATGCATTTGCGTGCTAGTTGCATTCAGAGCTCGCAAGCACATCATTTCACGCGCTTGGGGGCTCTGATCATGGGGCTGTAGCAAATGCAGGCACTAGTATGGCGCTAACAGCCTCTAGCGCCTGCATTTGCTTCTGATTATCAGCTCATAATTGGGAAATTAGCGCATGCCCATTATACAGCCACACTGAGTGGTCTCAATGCACAGGAATCCCACGTGCTAGTCATAGTGTGGGCCACTTTTTAGCAGAGCTTAGTAAAAGGGCCCCTTCTACTCTTGTATGCTGTTTTCTTTTTTTTTTCTGTCTGCATTGGCATCTGAAATATCTGGAAAGCAAGGCGCTCAACCTCCCTCTCCTCTTCCAGCACATACATAGAAATGCAGTAAATATTAGCTAATGACAATACCATACCAGTTGGAATTGTTCAAAAGCAGCACTAGATCAGTTGAACTGCCCATGTCACAGATTTATTGATGGCAGTCCGTTGGAATAAAGGGCAAGATCTGGGAGCATTTTTACTCCACTCATGTTTGTGATTTATTTAAAACTGCAATTAACCTATGCCACTAATGTACTGCTTTAAGTGCTTCAATAATGGAGAATTATAGCCATGTACTATGATAAAAACAAATTATGGTGTTTAGGGTATTGGTCAATGATTAAATTCTCATCCTTTGGAATGTAGTAATGACACATTTTAGAAGAAAACACTGACATATTTTAACCCTCTTGGAAATAAATTGATCCAATTTAACTTTCTGGGAAGAGAACAGTAAAGCTTGCAATTTGTTACAGCTAAAACTGTATATTGCACTTTTTCTTAACCATCTGCTGGAGGGACTTCTAACCACTAAGAGGTCAATCTTCAGTTGTCAGAGGTGGGTGTTGTGCTCACTGCCGGCGGTGTTATTCCCGGACATTCAATGCCAACACCTGTATGGGCTTAAGCTTTGGATATCAGGTTATTTTTAAGCCAGCTAAGGCATAGTTGTTTAAGTCGATATTCATCACTTAAGTGGCTGTGGGTTACCACATAAAAATAGGTCAGACTTTTATGTGGTCCCATTTATGTGGTAAACCTGGCTGCTTAAGGGCTGAATATCAGCACTTAAGCAGCCAAGTGTTGACTCCACCCCTAGAACGCCCTCAACATAAGTACATAAGTAATACCACACTGGGAAAAGACCAAGGCTCCATCGAGCCCAGCATTCTGTCCACGACAGCGGCCAATCCAGGCCAAGGGCACCTGGCAAGCTTCCCAAATGTACAAACATTCTATACAAGTTATTCTTGGAATTGTGGATTTTTCCCAAGTCCATTTAGTAGTGGTTTATGGACTTTGTGTTTGGCACTAACTGCAATATTAAGCACTACTTAACCAGTTAAGTGCCACTGAATATAAGTTGCTAGCTCTAATCAAGTGATTTGACTAGTCGGGGCCAGCTAAATCACTTTGAATATTGGGCCCTAAGATTTTTAGGGTTACTACAATGGATATTATATGATATAAATTTCCATGCATACAAGACCTGGAGTATCGTGCATATTTATTGTGGATATCCTGAAAACCTGACTGACTTGGAGGGGCATAATTGAATGAAAACGTCTATCTCCATGGGCGTTTATCTCTGAGAACGGGTCCGTGAAGGGGCGGACCGAACCGTATTTTCGAAAAAAATAGACGTCCATGTTTTATTCGACAATTTGTGAGCTGGGCATTTTTGTTTTTCAGCGATAATGGAAAATGAAAGCGCCCAGCTCAAAAACGAATAAATCCAAGACATTTGTTCGTGGGAGGGGCCAGGATTCGTAGTGCACTGGTCCCCCTCACATGTCAGGACACCAACCGGGCACCCTAAGGGACACTTTTACAAAAACAAAAAAAAAGGTAAAAGAGCTCCCAGGTGCATAGCACCCTTCCCTTGTGTGTTGAGCCCCCCAAATCCCCCTCAAAACCCACTGCCCACAAGTCTACACCATTACTATAGCCCTAAGGGGTGAAGGGGGGCACCTACATGTGGGTACAGTGGGTTTGGGGGGTTGGACGACTAATAAGCATTAAGCAGCACAATTGTAATAGGTAGGGGAGGGATGGGCCTGGGTCCAACTGCCTGAAGTCCACTGCACCATAGGAGCCAACTTTTCAAAATTACTGGGGGTGCTAAGCCCAATGGAAATAACCCCTCCCTGGACACATACAAGGAATTTTCTCTATATTGGGGGTGCTCAAGCACCCACAACACCCACAGAGTCGGCTCCAATGCACTGCACCCCCTAATAACTGCTCCAGTGACCTGCATACTGCTGCCAGGGAGGTGGGTATGACATTTGAGGGTGAAAATAAACAGTTGTGAAACGGCATATTTTGTGGTGGGAGGGGGTTTGTGACCACTGGGGGAGTCAGGGGAGGTCATCCCCAATTCCCTTCAGTGGTTATCTGGTCATTTAGGGCACTTTTTGGGGCCTTATTCATGGAAAAACAGGGTCCAGGAAAAGTGCCCTAAATTCTCGCTAAAAACGCATATTTTTTTCCCATTATCGGCGAAAGGCGCCCATCTCTGATCGGCCAATAACCATGCCCCAGTTCCGCCTTCACCACGCCTTCGACACGCCTCCGTCAAATTTGTACGCTTCCGCGATGGAGTGCAGTTGAAAACGTCCAAGTTCGGTTTTCAATTATATTGCGTTTTTCGTTTTGGGGAGATAAACGCCTATCTCCCGATTTAGGTCGCAATATAGGCGTTTTTGTCTTTCGATTATAAGCTGGTTGGTGTGCCTTCAGGAATGGGTCAGTAAACATTGATGTATTGTTCATCCCAGTTAAGTAGTTTTGGGGGTCTGATATTCAGCAGTACTTATCTGAATAGGAGTGGCTCTTATCTGGATAATCGTGCTCATAGGGTTGTACTCAGATTTTCAGTGGCACTTAGTTGGATAGTGCCAATGAAAATCCAGTCAAACCACATCAGCACTATCTGTGCAGTACTAGAACAGTCCTGGGGCAGAAAGGGTAGAGCTAGGAGTTACCTGGTTAGTGGCAATATTCAGTCCACTAATTGGGTAACTATCCAGATAAAATCTAGACAGTGAGATAGAACATGTAGAATAAACCTGATTTCCCTTAAGTAGCGTACTCCCTCAAGGGGCACATTAAGAGAATTCTAGTCCTAACTGCTTAGTGGTCCCGTAAGAAGGAAGTAAAAGGCCAGAGCAGGGACAAGACAAAGAGGCCCAGAGCAGGAAAAAAAGCAGCTGTTCAAGGTAGACCTTCATGAGTTAAGGACAAGGAACCAAAAGAGTGGTCAAGGTAGGAAAATTATCAGCTGAACATAGTAAAGTGTTGACCTCATAACTTAACAGAAGCCAGGCCCTTCCTCTTTTGGTAAATGCTGATTTTTAAGTTGATACTCTTGTGTACATGCTGACTAGTTCTAGTCTGGCAGGAACCACTCCTTTTGCATTGGAACAGAGTTACAAGAGAATTCTGAATTACTAGGCCTGGATATATAATTGATGTAGAACCCAATAAAGAATTTTATTCTAGTTTATCTTGTGACTTAGGTGCATCTATGGAAGATCCATGCCTCACACCCATTCACTCTATCACAGACAGCAAAAAGGATGTCCTACATTTTGGGGGGAAGTTATCCATGGCTGAATATTGATCTGATGATTGCTAGGTATGTGCTTCATTTTCAGAAGAATGCTAAAATAAGATAAGGGTATTTTTTTTTTAGTTCGCATGCCTTCAAGTGAGAGACCTAAATGAGCTAAATTTTCATTCATTCACATTCATATAATCTATACCGGGTCCATCTAGTTCAGTATCCTGTTTCGAATACTGGTCAATCCAGGTCACAAGTACCTTGGAGAAACCCAAATAGTAGCAAGATCCTATGCTACCTATCCTAGAGCAAGTAGTGGCTTCCCCATGTCTGTCTCACGTTGCCATTTTCAACACAATTACAAAACAGACTATGAAGCCAGACACAACAGTCCTGCTTTGGGAGTGGGAGAAGGCAGAAGCAGGAGTCACTTCACCAACCATGTTGAAACGTTTTGGCAAGCAGCTTAGCAAAAGTATCCCTGCCACATGTCTTCCAGATCTCAATGCTGATGATGTCATCAATTCAGCAGGAAACTGAAAACAAGCACGAATAACACAATACTATTTTTTTTCTTGCATTCAGAGAGAAAAGGTTAGAGAGAAAAGCACTAGCTTCAGAAATAACTTTGCTGAAATTAATAAAATAGCATTACTTGTGGTAAAATAAGCCATCTTAACAGTAGCCCATTTTGATAACTTCCTCCCTAGTGTTTGAATTTTAAAACTCTATTGTCAAGTTATGTGAGTCCAGATAGCTTACATACCACAGTCAGAAATACAAGGAGCCCAAATGGCAGAGGCAGGCACACAGCCATTTTCTACTATCTCTTTTGTCTAAAACACTACCAGGCCTACACAGTGCTCTACAGACCTTATAAGAAAGGAAGTCTCTTCACCACAGAGCTAATGATATTCTGAGTGGTATTTTGAACAAAATATTCCGGTATGACTTTATGAAGGTCCACCATAACCTCCTCATTATCTAGCAGACTCCCGTTCAGCCTCATGAATTGGAGGGTTAGTGATAGGTACCCGCACAGATGCATAACCAGACCAGTTTACAGTATCTATCTCTGCCTTTTGGACACCTGGCATAAGTAGCCTAAGAATATAAAATCTATTCTTTAATAAGAATGATGAACAGAGGAATAGAATGTAAACTGTGTCTTACGTGGGTATAAATGATGTCTTATGTCTACAAGGCCTATATGGTTCATAAAAGCTTTCAATGTGATCCTGTCCTGTCTGTAATACATTGATTTGCTCATGTTGTCTACTGGAGGGAACAAAGTAACATTAAAACCACCTCCAATGATCCATAGATCCACTTTCCTACCTAATAATTTTTCTTTCATCTCAGAATAAAATGCCACCCGATAATCCTTTGAAGCATATACAGAGATAATATCATGCGAGTGTACACTCTTTCAGAAAAACTGTGGCCACTTTGGAACCAGTGGACTCACTCTTAAGAAAGTACACTTTTAACAAAGAGTGTGCCTACTTTTGGAAGAGTGTGTACTGTTTCCGAAAGAGAGTGTGTTCTTCAAAAACTGGGTGCTTTTTTTTTTTGACAAAAAGTGTACACTCTTTTGAAAATGGGAATGCCCAACTGGAAGGGTGTGCACCATTAATGAAATGAAAAAAACCTGAATTCTGGAAGTTTTTTTGTCATTTCAGGCAGAAAAAGACAAAAAAAACCACATTAGAAATGTTGTTGACCTTTCCCATGTCACTTCAAATTGAGGGCCCTATTTACTAGTCCGCACTGTAGGCGTGCTGTTTTTAGAACGCACTAAAAATTAGCATGTGCTAACACTAGAGACACCCATAGAAATATATGGGTGTCTCTAGCATTAGCGCATGCTAAAAATTAGTGTGTGCTAAAAATGCTAGTGTGTCTTTGTAAACAGGACCCTAAGTGATTTAAAATGAAAAATGCACGTACCAAATTTAGGGCGTCTTGTACTAAGCGGCGTTAAGCCCAATGTGGGCTTACTGTTCGTTAAACTGGAAGCACTGCCGGGCTGCCACAGTAGCCCATTAGTTCCCACCCCCAGCATGCACCATTTCCGATGCTAGAAAAATATTTTTATTTTTGTAGCTCCGGTGTGTAGCCGGCAGTAATCAGACAGTGCTCTGCGCTGCTCGGTTACCACCAGGTTAGCAAGGGAGCCCTTACTGTCACCTCCTGAAATGGCTGTGCAGCAAGTGCTTCACTTGCCACACGGCCAGTTCTTTAAAATAAAAAAAACAGCCGTTTACCCATGGCAGTAAAAGGGGACCTCAGTGCACATCAAAACACATGCTGACGCCAGCACAGGCCCCCTTGTGCTGCAGCTTGGTAAAAGGACTTTACAGCAGAAACGCTAACAAATGCACTCTATTGAATATTATTAAGGTAAACTGCCTTCTGCCTAAACTGCCTTGTGTATTGAGCTTAGTAAAATCAGTAGAATCAGATTGGAATTTGCACACTAATGCATGTTACAGTACCTGTGGTATTGATAGCAAGTGGTTAGTGCTCACTAACAGCACTGCTAATGAGCATAGACGAAAGTGAAAAAGGCAAACTATATACAAGTTAGCCAATCAAATGCATAACTATGTAAATTTGCATATTACCTATTAACGCAGTAAGTTTGTACTTTACAATTTTAAGCTTTATTTATACACTAGTGAAAAAGGCCCGTTTCTGACACGAATGAAACGGGCGCTAGCAAGGTTTTCCTCAGAGTATGTATGTTTGAGAGAGTGTGTGTGAGAGTGACTGTGTGAAAGAGAGAGAGTGAATGTGCAAGTGTGTGTGTGTGTGACAGAGAGAGAGTGAGACTGGTTGCGAGTGAGACTGGGTGTGAGTGTGTCTAGGAGAGAGAGAGAGTGTGTGTGTGAGAATGAGAGTGTGTGAGAATGAGAGTGTGTGCCAGGGGTCCCCAACCCCTCCTTCCAAGTTTCAGGGTCCATCACCCCCTCCCTCCGAGTTTCTGGGTCCCCCCTCCCTCCCTCCCTCTGAGTTTCAGGGTCCCCTCCCTCAGAGTTTCAGGGTCTCCCCCTCCCTCAGAGTTTCAGGGTCTCCCTCACTCAGAGTTTCTCAGTTTTAGAGTTTCAGGGTCCCCCCTCTCTCCCTCCCTCCCTCCGAGTTTCAGGGTCCCTGGCTCCGAGTCTCCCTCCCTCTGAGTTTCAGGGTCCCTTCCCTCCCTCCCTCCCTCCCACCCTACCACAGTGCTTCTCCCGTCCACCAGCTAAGTCCTGGCCTGACCCACAGCCAGCAGGAGTTCCCTCATACTTTATCACTCACAGACATTGAGAGGCAACGGCGGGGCTGACGCAGCCACGGGCACTCAGCATGTTAAAGTTTGGCTCCCGGTTTTGTTTCGCGCGTATGCTGTTTGCTTAGTTCTTCGTTCGCAAGGCCACCAACTGCAAGACACAGAGAGAGTAGGCGGTGTGCAGGCGTGCTGAAAACTATTTTTGTTGGTTGGTTGCCTTGCCTCTCACTGTTCCGCCCTCGACGTCATCACGTTTTGATGCGAGGGCGGGTCAGAGAGAGATGGTGACAGATTGACGAACCTTACGAACCCTTCACTTCAGTGAAGCCATGGAGTCAGCTTCAGAACGTTGGCGGTGGAAATTATTATAGTAGAGATATTTTTATTTATAAATTTTATATCCCATGCAATCCCTAGATCTATGCTGATTACAAATATACATACATAATACACATAAAGCAGATAAGAATAAATAATACAACTAACTAAAGTATAACAATTACAGTACATAACGGGCCAAATTCTATATAAGGCACCTAAAAAAATCCACGTGGTAAACGTTTCCATTTATGCATATTTTATAAGTGGTGCCTAGATTTAGGCACGGTATATAGAATACGCTTAGTTTTTTTATTTTATTTGCTACATTTGTACCCCACATTTTCCCACCTATTTGCAGGCTTAATGTGGCTTACATAGTACGGTAAAGGCATTTGCCAAGTCCGGTAGAGAAACAAATACAAGGTGATATTGTGGTCGAATAAAGGTACCTGTGTTTCAGGTAAAATGGGGATCGAGGAGAGGAAAGGTTATGTGGAGGGGCATAATCGAACGTTGCCGGCGATCTATTTTGGCGGCGGTGGTACAGCTGGCCAGAACCGTATTATCGAAAAAGATGGCCGGCCATCTTTTTTTTCGATAATACGGTTTAACCCAGCCAAATGCCAATGGCTGGTTTTGTTTTTCAGCGATAATGGAAAAAAATGCCGACGATCTCAAACCCGGCGACATCCAAGGCATTTGGTCGTGGGAGGAGCCGGCATTTGTAGTGCACTGGTCCCCCTGACATGCCAGGGCACCAACTGGGCACCTTAGGGGTCAGTGTGGTGGACTTCAGAAAAAACTCCCACATGCATAGGTCCCTTACTTTAGGTGCTGAGCCCCCCAACCCCCCCCCCCAAAACCCACTACCCACAAATGTAGAACACTACCGTAGCTCTTAGGGGTGAAGGGGGCAACTACCTGTTGGTACAATGGGTTTTGCAGGGCTCTCATTTACCAGCACAAGTGTTACAGGTAGGGGGGGATGGGCCTGGGTCCGCCTGCCTTAAGTGCACTGCGGTACCCACTAAAAGTGCTCCAGGGACCTGCATACATGCAGGCCTCTAGGACTTGTTGCTGCTGTATAACATTGGCACACCAGTTGACACCTGAAGACTAATCTCTCCGAAAACGTCCTTTATTGGAATAACCGCGTTTACTCACAGTTAACTGCAGATCAGAGGTTGTGCCCCATTGGCAAAGAGTCTCCCTGGTACTGAGATTAGCAGTAGGTCAGAGCTGGCAGAATGGTGTACAATGCCCTCTTTCAGCAACATTCAAGGTAAGAACTAAGTTCTCTAACGTGAGTAACACATGAAAGGGATCTAAAAGTGGCTTACAAAAATGGCCACTACCTCATGGACTACCAGAAACAAAACTGGACACACTCTGACCCAGTTAGCAGGAGGAAAAGCACCATGTGAGTAGAGCCCACTACCCTGCACCCTCCACAATGCATTGCTGATGTGACTCTGCAGTGCACCTAACAGAAAAGGTGTCACACTCAACTGACAGCCACATCACAACCAGGGAACGGCTGTCAAAGGATAGAACACATTCTGCTGTCATGGAGGTGGGTACGGCATTTGAGGCTAGCATAGAGGCTGGCAAAAAAGGTTTTTATTTTTATTTTTTTTAGTGTGGGAGGGGGTTGGTGACCACTGGGGGAGTACGGGGAGGTCATCCCCGATTCCTTCTGGTGGTCATCTGGTCAGTTGGGGCACATTTTTGAGGCTTGGTCGTGAAAATAAAAGGACCAAGTAAACCTGGCGAAATACTGCTTAACTCTGCTTTTTTTTCCATTATCCGTGAAAGCTGGCCATCTGGTAGCCACGCCCATGCTTGCCCATGTCCCGCCTTCGCTACGCCGCTGACACGCCTCCTTGAACTTTCGACGGCAAAGCGACAGGAAAGCAGCGATGCTGTCAAAAAAGGCGCTTTTGATTATACAGATTTGGCCACTTTTGAGAGATCGCAGGCCATCTCCTGATTTATGTCGGGAAATGGCCGGCAATCACTTTCGAAAATAAGCTGGATAGTGTCCATTAGGAGCTTTGGTTTTGCTGTGTTGCAGAGTGTAGGTATTTATGTTGGGTCGGTGGGGTATGTCTTTTTGAACAGGTTGGTTTTTAATGATTTCCTGAAGTTTAGATGGTCGTAGGTTGTTTAGATATCCCAGCACATAAAACTCCACACCTCCATTTACAATGAAAATGTGGTGTAAATCCCTGAGTGTAGATTTACAAACTGTGACAGAACAGTGTGTTTTAAACCTGTAAAATTGCCTTTATTAAACCTTGAAGTGCATTTCTCTAGTTTGGCCAACAGGTGGTGCATGTTTTATGTTAAAGCTGTTATCGAAAAATCAATGCCCTCTTTTAGTTTCACTCATTGAAGAAATGTATCTACAATACTGTGAGCAGTATACTTTTAAAACTTGTTGACTGGGCTCTGATTGGCCAGAAGTTTGAAATTAGCCAGTAGATGCCGGCTGTTGCTTCAGTCTTAGCCTGGGAGAAAAGAGAGACAGATCTCTTTGCTGAGGCTCAGTGAATTATATGTCCTGATCTTCCCAGGTACTGCTTAGACAGTATACAACTGTTTGGTTAGTGTTATAATTGATCCATATTTCAGAAACCTGTTATTGTTTGCTGATTGCACATTTTCTGTTCATTTTGTTCAATTTTTAAAGACAGTAAATAGTTTATTGTCTCTGCCTGTCTGGACTGATAAAGAATCCTGGTAGTTTTTATGTTGCATCTGTGAGTGCTTTCTGGAAACTGTGGGACCACTGGGAGTGTGGCTCCATTAACCTAAAAATCACTGGGGATAATTTGAGAGTGGGAGACTCACCCAGAAGTGATTGTGACCCAGTTGGTGAGAAGATGGTGCTAGTGTAGAGCATGAGCGGCAGCTGCAGGCTGACCTGAGCAGTGCTGGGGATAGACCCTCTAAGTGACTGCGGGGTAACTCCAGGCAGTTGACTAGGCATTTTGTGACACACACAAACTATGTGCATAAAATTTGGAATGCCCATGAAACACCCACTTCTCCATCCATAGCCACACCTCTTTTGAACTGCGTGCATTAGAATTTAAGTACAGTTCATTACAGAATACACATAGCAAGTTGTGTGTTTAAATTCTAATTATTGCCAATTAGTGCTCATGATTGCTTGTTAAGTGCTGTTATAAATGCTGATTAGTTTGTTAAACCAATTAAGTTACTCATGTTATAGAATATGCCTGGATTTCAGTGTGGATCCCTAGACACGCTATATAGAATCTGGCAAAAAGGAATGAATTCTATATATGACACCTACAAAATCAGTACCAAAAAAAACACTTAGTGCTATTCTATAAACCTCGCCTAAATTTTGGTGTGGTTTATAGAATATGCTTAGCACCCATTCCTGTGATTAAATTTAGTCGTGGCCATTTACATCAACTAAAACCTGATACAAAAGCACACAACTAATTTAGGTGCAGATCAGGCATATTTCATAACACTGCACGTAAATGCAACGTGCAGTGCATGGGGGGCACCTAGATATGAGTACAGTGGGTTTGTGGTGGGTTTTGGAGGGCTCGCTGTTTCCTCCAAAAACGTAACAGGTGGGTGGGGGGGAATGGGCCTGGGTCCACCTGCCTGAAGTGCACTGCACCCACTAAAACTGCTCCAGGGACCTGCATACTGCTGTCATGGACCTGAGTATGACATCTGAGGCTGGCATAGCGGCTGGCACGAAATACTTTTAAAGATGTTTTTTGAGGGTGGGAGGGGGTTAGTGACCACTGGGGGAGTAAGGCAAGGTCATCCCCTATTCTCTCTGGTGGTCACCTGGTCAGTTCGAGCACCTTTTTGTGCCTTGGTCATAAGAAAAACACAACCAGGTAAAGTCGTCCAAGTGTTTGTCAGGGACATTCTTGTTTCTTTCGATTATGGGTAGAGGACATCCTAGTGTTAGGCACGCCCAAGTCCCACCTTCACTACGCCTCCGATACACCACCTTGAACTTTGGCCATCCCTGCGACGTTGTGCAGTTGGGGACGTCCAAAATCGGCTTCCGATTATACCAATTTGGACGACCCTGTGAGAAGGACGCCCATCTTCCAATTTATGCGAAAAATGGGTATCCTTCTCTTTCGAAAATGAGCCCAATTATCTCATATTGTGACCTGAAAAGAAAGAATATAAACATATATTGAAAAAAGTGTCACGGTTGTGGCCGTACCCTTATGTTCAGACCTACTGTTTCTCTGTATCTAACTCTGTGACCTCTCCAGTCTGCTTCACTTCCTATTGTTCTTCCTGTTATCCGAGCCTTGCTTTGGTGTCCCTGCTTCTGCTTCTTTTCCTACTTGTGACATCAGCCTACTCCTTTATAAGTACCCAGGGAGCTTTCCTACGTTGCCTTTGCAAGAGGTATCTTAATCTTCTGTTACATGTTTAGATCTTATTCATGCTTGACTTTGTTCCTGAGTCTTGCCCCTGAAGGTCTGTTCTGTGTTTCCCTGAGTCTTGTGTTTCAATGCTTTCCCTTGTTTCTGTTAGTTTGCTTTTGAATCTTGTTTCCTGAAAGCCTGGCTGTAGAGCCACACCCTGCACTTGGTGTGGCTCTACTGTTTGATTCTACCCGTGGCTCCTGCTTTTAGTTTAGCTCTGCTTTTGGCTCTTGCTATAGTTAAGCTCTGTGTTTAAGCCAACCTCTGTGTTTAGCCAAGCTCTGTTCCTGTTTTCTGTTTTCCCTGTTCTGTTTCCTATGTGTGTAGTTCTTGTCTGTTAATTCTGAAAGTCTGTAGAAGCCAGCATTGTCCCTAATTATCTCACTGCTATGCAGGTGTGTCTGCTGCCTCTCAATCTGCCTGGCCTTTCCCTTCTAGCTGTGGATGCTAGTAAGCACTTTGCTTCTTGGTTTGTCTTCCCTTAGTCTGCTTAATCCTTTGCCTGCTATGTTTGCTTCCTGGCTCTTGAGCTCTGTTTCTGTTAAGTTCTGTTCCTGTTGTGTGTTTGAGCCAGGTTTTACCCCTGCTATGTGTTTGAGCTAGCTTCTGTCCCTGCTCTCTGTCAAGCCAAGTCCCTTTCAGACCCCTGATCCAGCCAAGCCAAGTCCCTTTAAGACTGCTGTTCCAGACAAGCCAAGCCAAGCCTGTTCCAGAATCCGGTTCCAGCCAAGTCTGTTTGAGAATCCTGAATCCTGTTTGAGAATCCTGAATCCTTTTCCAGCCATGCCTGTTTGAGAATCCTGAATCCTGTTCCAGCCAAGCCTGTTTGAGAATCTTGAATCTTGAATCCTGCTCCAGCCAAGCCTGTTTGAGAATCCTGAACCCTGTTTGAGAATCCTGAATCCTGAGGGGTGATATTATAGAAGTCTACAAGATAATGAGCGGAGTAGAGCGGACAGATGTGAAGCATTTGTTTACACTTTCAAAAAATAATAGAACCAGGAGACACAAGATGAAGCTAGAATATGGTAGATGCAAAACAAATAGGAAAAAGTTTTTCTTTACTCAGTGTGCAGTTGGACTCTGGAACTCGTTGCCAGAGAATGTGGTGGCAGCGGCTGGCCTTACGGAGTTTAAGGGGGGTTTGGACAGATTCCTGAAGGAAAAGTCCATTGAACATTATTAAAAATTATTATTTATTTTTATTTTGGGGGTTTTGCCAGATTCTTGAAGCCTGGGTTGGCCGCTGTCGGAGAGAGGATGCTGGGCTTGATGGACCCTTGGTCTTTTCCCAGTATGGTGGTGCTTATGTGTTTATGTGCTTATGTTCCAGCCAAGCTTGTTTATGAATCCTGAACCCTGTTTGAGAATCCTGAATCCTGCTCCAGCCAAGCCTGTTTGAGAATCCTGAACCCTGTTTGAGAATCCTAAATCCTTCTCCAGCCAAGCCTGTTTGAGAATCCTGAATCCTGCTCCAACCATGCCTGTTTGAGAATCCTGAATCCTGTTCCAGCCAAGCCTGTTCAAGAATCCTGAATCCTGTTTGAGAATCCTGAATCCTGTTCCTGCCTTGTGTATTGTCTTGCGTCTGTTATTCTGTTGCCTAGCTCCTGCCCTATCTTGCCTGTCTAGGCGTGCTTTGTCTTGTCTCTTTCAGTCTAATCATGTCCGGATCCAGTCCTTGCCTTGTCCTTGTCTTGCCCTTTTCTGGACCCAGTTTTAATCTACTTCCGTGTTTTGTCTTGTCTTGCATTTCTGGGTCCCAGTCCCAATTTTAATCCAGTTCCGAGTCTTGCCTTGTCCTGTCTGGGTTCCAGTTCTGGCCCTTTGCCTTCTTTTCCTTGCCTCGTCTGGATCCGGTTCTTATGTTGTCCATTTTGTTTAGTTACCTCTGTCCTGCCTTGTTGAGTCTGTTAGTTTATCCTAGTCTAGTCTGTTCTGATTCCTGCCTGTGCCAGCCCAGGTGATTTGTCTGACAAAGCTCCGGCTTTGGTCCAAGGGCCCACCATTCCTGACAGTTGTGACAAAAAGGAATAAACTATTGTAATGTAATTTAGCAGAAATTACTAGATTTAATTTGAAGAGACTGCAAAGTCTACACAAAACAGCAATTCAGTTCCATTGCAGGACAAAACAGTTTGATCACACTAACTCCCCTTTTGATACAAAAACACTGATTGTCAATTTGTTTCAGGATCAATTTAAAATTTAGTCCTTATCTTTCAGGCTTTCCACTCTGCTCATCCTATCTTTCTTCCCTATTCCTCATTTACCCACATGGACTCTGCATTCAAAAGTGAAGGTTCTAGACTTCAAAAACACTAACTTTATTCAGATGGGGGATTATTTCAGGGAATTGCTGTCTGGATGGTAACTTCTGGAAGAAGTTGGAAAACAGTGGGCAAAACTGAAAAGAGCTATTGTAAAAGCAACAGACCATTTTGTAAGGAAAGTAAATAAAAGTAAGAGGAAAAGGAGGCTGCTTTGGTTTTCAAAAGTAGTAGCTGAAAATGTAAAGAAAAATCACAGAAAGAGGAAGACAGGCAACAATATCTGGAAAAGCTAAGAGAAGCTGGTAAAGTAGTCAGGAAAGGAAAGACAACAATGGAAGAAAAAACAGCCAATATGGTAAAATGGGGGGGGGGGGGGGGGGGGGACAACAACAATTTTTAGATATGTTAGTGATAGAAAGAAGTGCAAAAGTGGCATTATGAGATGCAAAGATGAAGGGGAGGAACATGTAAAAGCTGATAACGATAAGGCAGAATTGCTTAACAAATATTTCTGTTCTATGTTCACAGCTGAAGAGCCAGGTGCAGGGCTGCAGAAGACAAACACAGACAGGGATGGAGAGGCGTTAGTCCCTAGATGATTTTCAGAGGACTGTGTTTGTGAGGAGCTGGCTAAATTAAAGGTTGACAAAGCAATGAGGCTGGATGGCTTACATCTGAGGGAACTGAAGGAACTTAGGGAAGTTCTAGTGGCTCTGCTAGCAGACCTTTCCAATGCTTCTCTAGAGTTGGGAGTGGTCCTGGAGGACTGGAGCAGAGCAAATATAGTCCCGCTCCTCAAAAGCAGAAGTAAAGAAGAGGTTGGGAACTACAGGCCAGTAAGTCTAACTTGTGGTAACTAAAATAATGGAAATACTTTTAAAACTGAGAATAGTAAAGTTTTTGAAAGGTAATGGATTACAGGACCCAAGGCAACATGGTTTCACTAAAGGCAGGTCTTGTCAGACAAATATGATTAATTTCTTTGACTGGGCAACCAGAGAGTTGGATTGAGGGAGAGCACTAGATGTGGTCTACTTAGATTTTAGCAAAACCTTTGACACTGTTCTGCATAGATGACTAATAAATAAACTGAGTGCCTTTGGTATGGGCCCTAAAGAGACTGACTGGGTTAGGACCTGGTTCACTGGAAAGCAAAAGAGGGTAGTGGTAAACGGAGCTTATTCTGAGGGAAAGGATGTTACCAGTGGTGTGCCACAAGGTTCGGTTCTTGGGCTGGTTCTTTTAAACATTTTTTTAATTGATGTTGCTGAAGGGCTGTCTGGTAAGATTTGGATCTTCTGGATGATACTAAAATCCACCGTGATGGTGTGTATAACAAGAGGAAGAACTTAGCAAAGCTAGAGGAATGCTCTGGAATTTGGCAGCTTAAATGCTAAAACTTACAGGGTCATACATTTGGGCTGCAAAAACCCAAGGGAATGGTACAGCTTAGAGGGTGAAGAACATTTGTGCATGAAAGAGGAATGGGATTTGGGTGTGATCGTATGTGATAAACTTTAGGTGGCCAAACAGTTAGAAAAGGCAATGATGAAATCTAGAAGGATGCGTGAGTACAGAGAGAAATGGCTAGTAGGAAAAAAGAGGTGATGATACCCCTGTATGAAACTCAGGTGAGACCTCATTTAGATTACTGTGCACAATTCTGAAGACCACACCTTCAAAAAGATATAAACAGGATGGAGTCAATCCAGAGGGCGGCTACTAAAATAGTCAGTGGTCTTCATCATAAAGAGTGTGAGGGACATACTTAAAGATCTCAATCTGTCTACTTTGGAAGAAAGGTGAGAGAGGGGAAATATGATAGAGACATTTAAATATCTATGCGGCATAAATGCACAGAAGGTGAATCTCTTTCAATTGAAAGGAAGCCCTGGAACGAGGAGGCATAGGATGAAGGTGAAAAGGGATAATCTCAGAAGTAACCCAAGGAAATACTTCATAGTAAAGGTGGTGAATTCATGGAACAGCCTCCCAATGGAAGTGGTGGAGATGAAAACAGTATCTGAGTTCAAGAGAGCTTGGGACAAGTACATAGGATCTCTAAGGGAGCGTAGATGGCATGGATGGGCAGATTAGATAGGCCATATTGTCTTGATCTGCCTTCATTTTTCTATGTATGTTTAACTGTGGAATTCCTTACCGCAATACTTATGATCTGAATTGATTTATGCAGGCTTTAGAGCGCAGGTTTCTGGAGCTTCTTTACAAATATATTTCTTTCAATAAGCCTATGAAGAGCCTGGCAGGAAGCTCATGTGATACAGTGTCTGTCTTAAACTGTTACTTGTTGGAGTTATGCTTCTGATATATTATGGTGTAATATTGATTGAATGTTTGTTTTGCTTTCCTATTTTTAATGGAGTTCATTTCTTTTCAGTTTATTAGTGTTTATAAACCACTTTGAGCTACTTACTAGGCGAGTGTGTTATATGAAGCTCTTAATAAACGATAAACAATAGTATTTCCCTGACTAGGTAGCACTGGAAATCTCTTCAAACACATTGTAAAATATTGCTTAAGATTACTTCATCATAACACATTAGCTATTGATCAACTAATTTTCAAAGCAACTACTAAAGAAAAAATCTTTTAAACCTTCTTTTTTAAAATAAGTTATATCATTCACCTTTCCTCTAACAGAGATTTTTGTTTAAAATGCATAATATTAAAATGAATTAATGTCCCTTTCATATTATAGTTGTCTAATTGTACTTTATTAATCCAAACTTTGCTTTCTTTATATCTAAGCAGAACTACTTAAGAAAATGGCAATAAACTATAAACTTGATATTTCTTCCACTATCCATGATCAATTAGATGCTATTGCTTTTTCCAGTTACTGAGAAGAAAAGCAATTTGCTTTTCATGACAGTCTTTCTGGACAACGATATGCTGATTGAGAAAGCAAGTTTAAATCTAATAGATGAGGGCACAATGATGATTAATGGTTGCTTGCATGAGTTCAGTTAAATTCCTTCTTTGTACAATAACACAAACTTGTGGTTGATTAAGTATACCGATTACTCCAACAGCTCAAAAGTTCAGGCTTTATACAACAAATCAGCAAATTACAGTTCAATTGCAGCCACAATTAATGCAATAGATTACCCTATAATCTGTTAATTGTGGTTTGGTTTTAAAATTAGCCATTTCTGAACAGGTTGTTTTGAGGATGGGACAAATAGGTATGCAGATACTGGTGATATTCAGTCATTATTTGAGCAATAAAATGTGTGTGTCACCGTTTAGGTACCCTGAGGCTACACAGTGCAAGCCTTTTTTACAATGGCACCCGGGCACCCAGATGTATTATAGAATACTAGGTAACCTGTTATCTGCATGTCTTACATTTAAGCACCACAAATATACTAGCCATAGACCTGGCAGGAACACACATAACATACAGTATTCTTTATGCCCCCCCCCCCCCCTTTACATTTACATGCTGTGCTACTTACATGCAACTAGGAACAACTACAGAAGGAGGATGAACCAACAATCCCTACGTCACAATAGTACAGCGAAGAGAAGTAGGATAGTCTGGCCTTCACAATAACTACGGGAGACGTCTGGGAATTCAGTCTTTATTCAAAAAACATCTAATAGACTCGACACAGCAAGCCATGTTTTGGCACCTGTGCACCTGCGTCAGAAGTCTAAAAAACATATATACAAATAATACACTGAAATATATCAAAACACACATGTATATATTTCAAGAGTAAAAAACGTAAATTTGCAGGCTATCCTACTCCTCTTCGCTGTACTATTGTAATGTAGGGATTGTATTTAAACCATCTAATGCAAGACGCAGGATTTTCAGAAGAAGATCCTGAACAACCTCAAGTGAATCTTATAGAAGAAAAGAACAAAACATTGTTAGAAATGATTTACATTTTATCACTTGTTAACTAATTAAGTTGCACGCGCAAGCTGAATAGAGGGATGATATTACTTCATTTTAATATCTGTAGGGCAAATTTTTTGCACCTGTGTGCAGTGATTGTGGCCACAAGACATGGAATAGGAAGAAGCATTTTCAACCTGGTCTGGTGGCAGCAGTGATTGTGGTGGAAGCACAAGGGCAAAAGCAGACCTGTAACACTTTCAGCTACGGCTGATGGCAACAGTGTTCATAGGGAATGTAGGGGACGCAGAATTAGAGAGCAGTTCTAGTTCGCGGCTTTGTGCTCTCCCTAGACCACATCCACATGTGTTTGTTAATGAAAGAATGGGCTTATTGTTCGTGTGAAAAAATTAGTGACACGCCTCCAAGCTCTTCACAGCACACTAGTGTGTTCTGACACTGGTTGAGAATAGATATGTAAAGCAGCATTCTTATAACCACATTGGTCCTGGAGAAGCTAGGATCTGATACAGCTAGTGATATGTTTTATTGATGTAGATTATGTAAATCTCTTCTTAATAGATATGAGATCTCACTTGCAAAAAGACCTATGTGGTCTAGATTTGAATGATTGTGAACAGTACCTTATCTAGACATTTTTTATGCTGACTTAATAAAAGGTATCATAATTTGCCAGGAAGTGACAAATACAAGGATATAGAAATAGTGAAATATTCTATTCATAGTAACATAGTAATATAGTAGATAATGGCAGCTAGAAATCATATTGATCCATTCAGTCTGCCCAGTTAAGATTCTTCCATTTTGGGTGGAGAAGCATAAAACTCCCCATATATAACCCAAATTTCCCAACCATTTGTTGTTTACCTGGTCCCTTTTCCTATCAATGCCCCTCATATTTGTCCCAGCAATGCCTATTATTTGTTAAGCTATTTCAAGCCTTATCTGAATCATTCTGACTTCGGTGGTGCAATGTGACCTCACTTGTGGCATCATCATAGATAGACACAATTCACTGTACATGCTTAAGGAATGTAATTGCGTTAGTATGCCCCTTTGTGGGCAATACTGAGGAAATCATCTCAACCAGATTTTATCTTTTTAGTAATTGCAAGTATTTTACCTGAGTTTGTTTATTTATTTATTTGCTGCATTTGTATCCCACATTTTACCACCTATTTGCAGGCTCAATGTGGCTTACATTATGCCGCAATGGTGATCACCATTAACAGAGTAATAATACAGATAGGTACTACAATGACAATAAATGAAAATATCACAGAAATTAGATGCAAAAATTAAGTAACAAATGAATAGGAGGGATAAAGTGAGTAATTCATAACAGGTGCATAAGAATAGAACAAGATAAAAACGTTCAATAACAATGATGTGAAATAAAGTAACCAGATTATTTCACTAAGGTTTTATAAATAGTAAGTATTCTCAGAATGCCTGTTACTTGTTAAGATATCCATTTTAGTTTACTCCTGTGGGGTTTTTTTTTATGTTGTAGTTTTCTCCAATTCTTTCATACTGAACTGTTCAAATGTCAGTATTTTCATATCCAATTCCTTCTCAAATTGGTAGACATAAGTTCAGGGAGTTTTAGAGATCACCTTACAGATAACCTAATTGATTGTGAAATGATTTCTGATTCCTGTAATAATGAGAAGGGGTAACTAAGCTAGGAGATCTAGAAGATGGGAAAATGATCAACCTAGAATGAAAATTCTGACTTCAATCAGATGTACTATTGTGTCTCAGTTTTCTACTGTTATCCCAATGATTTGTGTACTGATAAATGCCAGGTCAGTGTGCAAGTTGGATATTATTACAAATTTAGTGGGCTACTCAAAATATTGTATTGCAACTATAACTGAAACCTGGATTTCTGAACAGGAGGGCCCTAAACTAAATATTCTTTGTCCAATAAAGGTACAAACTTCTTTACAGCTCAAGAACAATTAAACAAGGAGGTGGAGTTTTAGTTCTTTTTAAAGAATGGCTAATGGACAGGTTAGTTCAAAGCTTAGATGGCAAGAAAGAAATTGGATGTCTTTTATTTTACTGTCCTCTTGGAGTCTGTAAAAGCTCCTTAGATTCTCTCTTGGAAATTAATATTCAACACTGCTTGCATTTTTGATTAATGTAATTTTATGCAATTTTAATATATACTTTGAAGACAGAGATTTCAACTGAAGCGTTTATACATTTTCTTTTTACAATGTATTTGCAATGGATTCCTACTCCAGCTACTCACAAAGATGGTCATGCTTTGGATGTTTTGTTTTTTTTTTGTTCCTGGATCTCATTTCAATTGTTTGATATC
Source organism: Microcaecilia unicolor (assembly GCF_901765095.1). Taxonomy (NCBI): domain Eukaryota; kingdom Metazoa; phylum Chordata; class Amphibia; order Gymnophiona; family Siphonopidae; genus Microcaecilia; species Microcaecilia unicolor. Next base: position 495,390,683 of record NC_044032.1, read on the forward strand.
AGATTTAGTAGTTTCTCTGTTAATTTGGTCAGATGACTATACAATTGATTTTACTTTGAACTTGATAGATGTTTCACCTTTAGCTCCAAGACTTCAATCAGGTAAATGGAAGATGACTAAATTTGATAGTGATAAATTTCATACTCAAGCCAGTTTCCTATTCTCATCTACTGATTGTACAAAAATTGACAATTCCTTTTTTTTTTTTTTTTTTTTGGAACATGTGAGGGGCTCATTTTTAAAACAGAAAAATGTCCAAAAAGAGGCACAAAGTGGCAGATGGAATATATATATATTTTTTGCCAAAATGTCCATCAGGGGCGTAGGCAGACCTGACATTTTGGGTGGGCCCAGAGTTAACCTGGGTGGGCCCTTCTCACCCCCACCCCACCCCTGTACATACATACAATATAGTATTTTTTTTAAATGACCTGACGTCTTCCCATTTCTCTCTGAACCCCCTCCCCCAGTCCTACCTCGGAGCCGTTGTCCGTAGCAATTCCTTTAGGCAACCTGCATTGTCCTTGCAGACTTCTCTCTACCAAGAAGTGACATCATTGAGGGCAGGACATGATAGAGAGAAGCCTGCAGGGCCGGCGCAGGATGCCCGCCAGTCTCTGAGGAAGACTGGGAGGGGGGTAGAGAGACAGGCAGATGCCAGGCCACAAGTGAAGAGTGCGAGAGAGTAGTGAGGCACTGCCACTGAAGACTTTTGGGGGCCTCATGGGCTGCTGACTGGGTGGGCCTGAGGCAAGAATGGGTGGGCCTGTGCCCACCCAGGCCCACCTCTAGCTATGCCACTGGTCCAAATTGCTATTTTGAAACCCATTTTTAAGACAGTTTTCTATACAGTTCATATGCAGTGTGTCCAGATCTTAAGGGGGCTTGCTGGAGTAGGATTTGGGTGTTCCTAAAATGTGGATGTTTTTCTGCCATAATGCAACAAAGCAAAAATATCTGGGGTTAAGTTAGATGTTTTGGTCTAGACCTGGTTCAATCACCAATAAGTCAAAAAAAGATTCCCTAAATTACCAAATGACCACTGGAGGGATTAAGGCATGAACGCCCTTACTCCCCAGTGGTCACTGACCTCCTCCCACCCTCTAGAGATATGAAGGAAACAGTACATACCAGCCTCTATGACAGCTTCAGATGTTATAGCCATTCCTATTGGAGCAGCAAGCAGGTTCCTGGAGTAGCCTAGTGGTCGGTGCAGTGCACTGTAGAGAAGGGAACCCAGGCTCATAGCCCACTGTAATCTGTTACACTTGTGGTGGAAAGTGAGCCTTCCAAAACTCACAAAAAACCTACTGTACCCACATATAGCTGACACTTGCAGACATAAGGGCTGCTGTAGTGGTGTACAGTTGGTACAATAGGTTTTTTTCCCCCGTTTTGGAGGGTTCACCATACAATAATATAAGGGGGTAAATGCGAGATGTGTACCTGGGTCCTTTTATGTGAAGCCCATAGCAGTGCCCGCTAGGGTGCCTCACTGCTCTGCTGGGATGTCTGTGTGTCCAGACTACTAAGAATGCCCCTCCCCCCCCCAATTCATCCAATTCCAATAGCTTGTTTTTGTGAGGTTTTCTCTTAGGCTTTTTTTTTTTTTTTTCCAAAAATGCTTCAAAAAGATAGGCATTCTGAACACAAAAACATCTATCAAATGGCAATTTTCAAAATAAAAAGTTGGACATTTTTCTGGTTTGAAAATGGCCATATTCACTACTGGAGTTTTGGATGTTTCCTGCAAACCTCTGGATTTTATATAGCACACATCACATTCTGTGTAAAAATGCAGGCATATTCTATAACAGTGCATGTAACTTAATTGGCATAACAAGCTAATCAGTATTGTTAATAGCACTTAACAAGCAATAATAAGCACTAATTGGCAACAATTAGAATTTATGTGAACAATACCCTAAGCATATTCTGTCACACACTGCACATAAATTTTAATGTGCAGGCAAAAAGTGACACGGTTATGGGCAGGGAAATGGGTATTTCATGGGCATTGCAAAATTTACATGCACTGTTATAGAATATGGCCCTCTGCACCTAAATCTATGTGCCAGGATTTACGCCACATTTTTATGTGCTAGGATACTAACTAAGCATATTTTATATACTGTACCTAAATCTAGGTGCCGCTTACAGAATACACTTAGGCATAAATGTTTTCTGCACGGATGTTCTAGGCACCATAAATAGAATCTAGCCCAAAATGTCAAAAATTGGATGTAGACGTCATATCAAAAATGCCCTTCTTAATTATCTTTTCTGGAAGCTATTGTAGTTCCATTGAAATTAATTAAATTGAAGTATGTCAATTCCCCTTGGTTCACCTCTAAGCTTCAATTGCTGAAAGCAGAATGTAGGAAAATCAAGAAAATCTGGTCTCAAATACAAGTTCCCAAAGATAGAGAACTCTGGAGAAGTACAATTAAACACTACAAGAATGAGATTTTGGTGATGAAAAGGCCTACTATAATAATAATAATAATAATAATAATAATAATCATCATCATCATCATCATTATCATAATCCAGGAGCAAATGAGTCTTGAGAGTGTTTGTTTTTTACTGTTAAATCACCTTTTAAAAATTCAAGTCTGAACAGATTCAGTAGCCCTTCTGCTGCCGAAGTGGCTATTTTCTTTAAAAAAAATCTCAGGAAAGTGTTAAACTATTTAGATGAACAGGGATTAACAGATGATTCCTCATTAGATCAAAATCCTGAAGTCATGATGGCAGATCACAAATGGAATATATTTACTCCAGCTGAGATTGATAGGTCAAAAAATTAAGTAAGACCATTTGTGAATTAGATCCCATGATGACATTTTTGCCCTCTGAAGTGCTTTACTGGCTACGGTCTTTGATAATTTAGATGTGTGAGATAGGCAGTTTCCCTTTAGAAATAGGAACTACAAGATTTACCTCAATCCGCTCCATGGATAAATCCTTCTTATCTGTTCCCTTCTCCACTACTGCCAACTCCAGACTTCGCGCCTTCTGTCTCGCTGCACCCTATGCCTGGAATAAATTTCCTGAGCCCCTACGTCTTGCCCCATCCTTGGCCACCTTTAAATCTAGACTGAAAGCCCACCTCTTTAACATTGCTTTTGACTCGTAACCACTTGTAACCACTCTCCTCCACCTACCCTCCTCTCTTCCTTCCCGTTCACATTAATTGATTTGATTTGCTTACTTTATTTTTTTTTTGTCTATTAGATTGTAAGCTCTTTGAGCAGGGACTGTCTTTCTTCTATGTTTGTGCAGTGCTGCGTACGCCTTGTAGCGCTATAGAAATACTAAATAGTAGTAGTAATCTTAAAGAATTCATCTAAGCTTTACAACAATGTCTGTTCCAACTACAGGACTACAGCCAGCATTTATTTCTAGCTAAAGATTCAGAATTTATAGTGCCATCAGACAACTGCACAATTATCTTGATCAGTTTCAGATTTTAGATCCTTTACAATCAGGTTTCTGGAAGAAGTACAGTATGGAAACCTATTTACTTGCCCTCATTTCATTTCTGAACTAATTATATGTGGACAAGGGAATTCCAGCATTTTAAATAAATTTTGATCTTTCATTGGCTTTTGATCCTGTATATCATAAACTTCTACTGCAGAAACTAGATCAAACAGGAATTATCGTTTAGTCTTGATTCTCAGATTTTTTGAAAATTGTTATTATTCAGTAAACATGAAAGAAAAGACCTCTTTCTCTTGGTCTTTATGTTGCAGTGTCCCTCAGGGATCTTTCCCCAAGTCTTTTTTTTAAAGTTTTTTTAGTTCCTTGGGAAATGTTCTTCAAAGGCTGGGGGTTTACTTTATATATTTTGATGACATAGAAATTGAGCTTCAAGTGACAACTTTCATAGTTGAGACACTAGGGGGATCATTTTTTAAACAGAAAAATGTCCAAATAGTGGCACAAGGTGGCAGATAGATTTTTTTTGGCCAAAATGTCCAAATTGCTGTTTTCAAAACCCATTTGTAAGACAGTTTTCTACGCAGTTTGTATGCAGTGCATCCAAATCACAAGGGGGCATGTTGGGGGTGGGATTTAGGCATTCCCAAAACTTGAATATTTTCTGCCATAATGGATCAAAGCAAAAAAATGTCCAGGGCTGAAAGTTAGATGTTTTGGACTAGACCTGTTTCAAACATGACTAAGTCACAAAAGGGTGCCCTAAATGAGCAGTGGAAGGATTAAGGCATGACCCCTTTACTCCCCCAGTGATCACTTACCCACTTCCACTCCCCAAAGATGTGAAAAAAAACAAACCATACCAGCCTCTATGGCAGCTTCAGATGTTATGGCCAGTCCTATTGGAGCAGCACACAGATCTCTGGAGTAGCCTAGTGGTCGGTACAGTGCACTGTAGAGAAGGGAACCCAGACTCATATCCCACTGTATCTGTTACACTTGTGGTGGAAAGTGTGAGCTTTACAAAACCCACCAAAAAACTACAGTACCCACATATATGTGACACCTGTAGACATAAAGGCTATTGTAGTGGTGTAGAGTTGGGTACAGTAGTTTTGGATGGGTTTTGGAGGGCTCACCATAAAATATAAGGGGGTTACAGTGAGATGTTCTTTGTCTTGTCTATCTGTTCTACCTAGATTGTAAGTTCTTTGAGCAGGGACTGTCTATGTCAAGTGTTCAGTGCTGCGTGCATCTGGTAGCGCTATACAAATGCTATTAGTAGTAGTAGTAGTAGATGTATACCTGGGCATTTTATGTGAAATCCACTGCACTGCCCCCTAGGGTACCCCACTGCTCTGCTGGGATGCTTGTGTGGCCAGTCTACTAATGCTGGCCCCTATACTTCCCAATGGCTTGTTTTTGTGAATTTTTCACTTGGACTTTTTTTTGATGGTCTGAAAAAATAGATGCAATGAGATCATAAACATGTAGCAAAGATGTTTTCTGGTTTGAAAACTGCTATGTTTGCCACTTGACTTTTGGACATCTTCAGCAAAATGTCCAAAATCGGATTCAGACATCATATCGAAAATGCCCCTCTAGACTATATGAATATCTGTTTAAAAAAAAAAGAGGTCTGGATCAGGGGCGTATCTGGACTCCGGCGGTAGGGGGGGCCAGAGCCAGAGGGAGGGGGCACATTTTAGCTCCCCCCCCCCCCCCGCCGCCGCCGCCCCCCCCCACCGCCGAGCCCCCACCGCCACCAATGACTCTCTCCACCCCCCTCCCGCCGCCAACCCTCCCCCGCTGCCGTTCTTACTTTTGCTGGCGGGGGACCCCAACCCCCGCCAGCCGAGGTCTGCTTCCACCTGCCGCTGCCGTAAAAACATCTTCTTCAGCCGGCGGGGGACCCCAAACCCCCGCCAGCCGCCCCGCGGTGTTTAAAATTCATCTTCGGCCTCCGTGGCCGTGCTGCTGTGATAGGCGCTGTTGAAATCCACTTCGGAGTCTGACGTCGTTGTACGTTGTACGTGCTGCGACGTCAGACTCCGAAGTGGATTTCAACAGCGCCTATCACAGCAGCACGGCCACGGAGGCCGAAGATGAATTTTAAACACCGCGGGGCGGCTGGCGGGGGTTTGGGGTCCCCCGCCGGCTGAAGAAGATGTTTTTACGGCAGCGGCAGGTGGAAGCACACCTCGGCTGGCGGGGGTTGGGGTCCCCCGCCAGCAAAAGTAAGAACGGCAGCGGGGGAGAGTTGATGGCGGTAGGGGGGTCCAGGGCAAAATCTGCGGGGGCCCAGGCCCCTGAGGCCCCACGCAGATACGCCCCTGGTCTGGATGAATCATCATCTTCATAAGCTGAACACTGAATACATGATTATACTATGGGTGGAAAGCAGTACAAATTATCTACCTTTTTCTAGTGTGGATGTCCTAGTGGTGTGAAACGGCATTAGAACTTTTGAATGGAATTATGTCACTGTCTTTTGGTTTCCCTTTAAATCAGCATCACATAGGGAATTCACGAAAAAAAAGACAATATTGCTGATGTTTAAAATACTTTTATTGCACAAAGATGTTTATAATAAATAGAATAACTTTAAAATGTTAAACCAGATATTAAAACACGGAGCTGCATTAAAATCAGTTAAAGTGCAGTATCTGTTTAATTTGCACAATAAAGTGCTATGATGATGAAGTGTTCCAATTAAACCAATTACTCAATAAGTTTGACAAATAGGTTTCTTTTCCAACAGCTCTACCTAATTTGTCAGTGGTTATTTGGAATGTGTACATCAGAATTTTCCTGTTAAATTCTTGCAACTTTGACAATGACAACTGTGACCAAGAATATCTATCAGATAAGTATTCCTACTTAAATTAACCCTTTATTATTATTATTATTATTATTATTATTAACATTTGTATAGCGCTACCAGACGCACGCAGCACTGAACACCTGACACAGAGAGACAGTTCCTGCTCGATAGAGCTTACAATCTAAAAATACAGACAGACAAGACAGTTAAGGGTGAGGAAAGTACTGGGTGAGGAGGAACAAGGATAGGGGAATTGAGTAGTGGTTAGGAGCCAAAAGCAGTGGTGAAAAGGTGGGTTTTCAGCATAGATTTCAAAACAATTAGAGATGGAGCTAGGCGTACAGGCTCAGGAAGTCCATTCCAGGCATAAGGTGCCGCAAGGAAAAAGGAACGAAGCCTGGAATTAGCAGTGGAGGAGAAGGTTTTAACTCTTCTGTCTCTCAACTTTCCCTTTGTGGTTCTATTTTATTTTTTCAGGTTTCTCTGACCAAGGTGCATACCAGAACTACAGACCCTTCCTAGGTAAGTGAACTCCTTCCCCAGCACTTGTGATCCATTTTCCTGCCGGCCTGCCGGTGCTCCCCCTCACTCATGGCAACATGCTTGGTCACACCTGCCATGTCTTCACATCCTGCAGCCCCGGGATTTAGACTGGACCCCAAACAGGTCCCAACGAGGGAGGAATCAGCCCGGGCCACCACTCCACAGCACCGGGAGCTCCCCAGGCTCCAGAACTGGTCATTGACACCCCCAGAGCCCAGGTAAGCCCCAGAATGGGTAAAAAGAATCATTTTTCTACTACTGTATCCCTTTACACTAGCTTTATTTTAAATGACATATCCATCCCTTTTCAGTCTATAGTACGGAATTTAGGTATGTGGGTAGATTCCAACCTCCAGGGCACTTCTCAAATTTGTCATTTAACATTCTAGGTGTTCAGAGAACTCTTTTTTTTTTTCTTTTTAATGTTAGATCAGAACTTTTTTCTCTGTGGATGATCCACAGAAACTGATTTATGCATTTGTCTCTCAAGCCTGGATTACTGTAATTCACCTTATTTAGACAATTCTGAAATCTATATGGCCAGACTACAGCTTTTACAGATTACCATGACCCAGTTAATTCTAGGAAATCTAAGCGCACTTCACACTTGCCACAGGGATCTATCCTGGAGCCAATTCTTTTAAATATTTTTTTATCACCACGCGCTCTACTAATCCAGTCTCTCCGTTTCACATTTTTTACATACATCAATGATATTCAGATTTTAATTCCTTTAGAATCATCTTCTCCACAATATATTACTGCAGCATCTTCTAGGCTTGACAAAATTACTGACTGGTTAGCTGCTAATCATATGAAACTGAATCCATCAAAATCTGAAGTATTCATTTTCTCAGCTCACTCTCTCTCACTCTCCTATCCTCCCCCACTAATACATGGTATGTCACTTCCTTTTCAGGAGTTACTCTTGACAGCACACTATACTTCTAACCCCAGATCTTCAATGTAGTTAGTAATTGCTTTTACACCCTCCGACAGATACGCTCAATTCAATCTATACTCAAACCTGCCTCTCTTCAGATCTTATTACTTACTTTGGTAATAACCAAGTTGGATTACTGAAACTACCTTTATCACAGTTTTCCCTTATCTCAAATAAGGTGGCCATAAAGATGCTTTACAATAAGAAGAAAATATGATCATGTCACTCCCTTTTCCTTATTGAATACCCTCCATTGCCTCAGGTACAAACTTAGATTGTGAGCCCTCCTGGGACAGAGAAATACCCAGTGTACCTTACTGTAACTCACCTTGAGCTGCCACTGAAAAAAGTGTGAGCAAAAATCTAAATAAAAAAATATATAACTAATTTATGAATACACAAAAATTCAAAGTAGTCAATTTACATTTAGGTTTTATGAAAATAAATGTGGTAGACAGATTGGAAGACATATTAGAAGAATGTTGACATTTGTTGTAGAACTGGTTCATTTTGCAAGATTCACAAGATACTGTGAATAATTTAAACTACCGCATGTTAGACAAGTGAGCGCTGCAGAAAAAGATCCTCATCTTCTTATAAGTGTGAATAAACATGTCTAGAGAAAAATGTTAGAGACATGAACCAAGAATTAGATATTTTTTGGGTAGAATTTTGTGTCATTCCATCAGATATGGAGCTAATCACAATAATGTAATTCATTGGCCTTTCTTCAAAAGTAGGGGAACTATGCATTTTTAACATGAGCACTGGCATATTATGACTAAGGGGCCCCTTTACTAAAATGTTAAGCTAGCACATAGGCAGTCCTGGGATTTTGTGGTGGCCTGAGCCCAAAGTGGGGGGATGGCACAATATTTTAACCCCTCCCTGCAACCCTATATACCTGAGCTGGCAGGGGTCCCTAAGCCCCACCAGCGGTAGCCCTCCTCCACCTGAAGCCTGGCATTTAGCAGCAGTTTTCCTGGGCCACTGCTGAGCCATCAGCTCTCCCTGCACATGCTTGACATGCATGAGGGGGGCAGACTTCCTCGCACATTCTTAGTTTCACAAAAAAACAGTGGCTTTCCTAGGGTAGCTGACACCCGGGGCAGATCGCCGATGCGCCCCCCCCCCCCAGCGAACCGACACCACCCCCTTGGGTGCATTTTTACCTGCTGGGGGGGGGGGTGCCACGCATCTGTCGGCTTCGCTCGTTCCATGCTCCCTCTGCCCCGGAACAGGAAGTAACCTGTTCTGGGGCAGAGGGAGCACAGAACAAGCGGAGCCGACAGGCGCGTGGCACCCCCCCCCCCCCAGCGGCGTGCACCCGGGGCAGACCGCACCCACTGCCCCCCCTAGGAACGCCACTGCAAAAAAACAAGCATGTAGGGGAGGGAAGCTTTGCATAGAGGAGGGCTTCTGCTGGTAGGGCTTCGGGACCCCCATCAGTCAAAGTGGCAGACAGCACCTCAATTTTTCAGGGCCCCAATCCCAAATGGCCTAGGCTCCAAAGGCTACACCACTGGTACAAAAGCTGTAAGTGCCCTTACGCTATCTGAATCAGCAACTTCTTTTCAATCTGAGGTTATAATATCTGATGTTGTGATTCCTGTCTCTTCTGATGTGAACATTCTGGGTGTACTCCCCCTCAAAACATGAAGGTAAGCCCCTGGTACATCCCTGGTGTTCCAGCAGGGTCACTGGGGGCAGGAGCACAGCCCCCTCACTCCTGCCCCTTGTGGCGCCTCTGTAAAATGGCTGCCGCGACCTCTTGTGGTACTTTGTGTAGTACCGTGAGCTGCCATGAGAGGTCTTGGCAGCCATTTTACAGAGGTGCCACAAGGGTCAGGAATGAGTGGGCTGTGATCTTTTCCCCAACCATCCCACTGGACCACCATGGATGTAGGTAGGCCCGGGGGCTTATCTTCACAATTGGGGGAGGCGGAGGTGGGGGCCTTGCAGGGGGGGTCTTAATGCAGGCTGGGGGGAGGGAAGGAGGGAAAGAGGGGATATTGGAGTGGGGGAAGAGACAGGGCTTGGGGCTTTTTTTTTTAAGTTACGCAGTTGCCAGCTCGATATTCAGAGTTGGTACCCACATAGCTCAATGGCCTTATTTAGGACAGTTCTTAAGCTGTACTAAATGAAGCCTCTCATCTATGCGGGTGTCGGCACCCACATAACCTGGGACTCCTCCCCAGTGCCACCCCCAGCGCCACCCCTGACCTGTCCACCTTTTGTTTGGGTGGTTTCAGGGGATATTCAGTGGCACTGGCCGGTTAAGTGCCACTGAATATCCCCGGATAGACAGTGGGAAGCTACTTAAGCATGCAGAAGAGGTTCTTGCCTGATTAAATTGCTTTGAATATTGGCCTCATGGAAGGGCATAATCGAATGAGGGCGCCCTCGCAGGACAGCCCCATAAAGGGGCGGGGCAACCCGTATTATCGAAACAAGATGGGTGTCCATCTTTTGTTTCGATAATACGGTCGGGGACGCCCAAATCAGCAAATTTAGGTCGACCTTAGAGATGGTCATCCTTATGTCGTTTTTCAGATGGTCGTCCCCAGTTTTCGGCGATAATGGAAACCGAGGATGCCCATCTCAAAAATGACCAAATCCAAGCCAGTTGGTCATGGGAGGAGCCAGCATTCGTAGTGCACTGGGCCCCCTCACATGCCAGGACACCAACCAGGCACACTAGGGGGCACTGCAGTGGACTTCACAAATTGCTCCCAGCTGTATAGCTCCCTTACCTTGGGTGCTGTGCCCCCAAACCCCCCCAAAACCCACTACCCACAACTGTACACCACTATCATAGCCCTTATGGATGAAGGGGGGACCTACATGTGGGTACAGTGAGTTTTGGGGGGGTTGGACTCTTTAAGGGGCGTAGCCAGACTTCCACGGGAGGGGTTCCAGAGCCCAAGGTGAGGGGGCACATTTTACCCCCCCCCCCAGGGCACCGCCAACCCACCCACCTGCCTGACCGCCGTCACCAACTTTCACCCCCCCCCCGCCGCCGCAACCCTCTTGACCCCCCTTCTCGCCGCCAACTCTCCCCCACCACCGTCGCGTACCTTTGCTGGCGGGGGACCCCAACCCCCACCAGCCGAAGTCCTCCTCTCCTCGGCCATGCGGCGTTGCTTGCTGAATGATCTGATTAAGTTTCTGTACGTACATCTGACGTTGTACGTGCAAGACGTCAGATGCACGCACAGAAACTTGGGTTCCCCCACCAGCAAAGGAACGCGATGGCGGCAGGGGAGGGTTGGTGGCGGGAAGGGGGGGTCGAGAGGGTTGCGGCAGAGGGATCCAGGGCCATATCTACGGGGGCCCAGGCCCCCGTGGCCCCATAGTAGCTACGCCCCTGGTTTGGAGGGCTCAACATTTACCACCACAAGTGTAAGAAGTGGGGGGGGGGGGGGCTGGGTCCGCCTGCCTGAAGTGCACTGCACCCACTAAAAACTGCTCCAGGGACCTGCATACTGCTGTCAGGGAGCTGGGTATGACATTTGAGGCTGGCAAAAAATGTTTTTAAAGTTTTTTTTTAGGGTGGGAGGGGGTTGGTGACCACTGGGGGAGTAAAGGGAGGTCATCCCTGATTCCCTCTGGTGGTCATCTGGCCAGTTTGGGCACCTTTTCGAGGCTTAGTCGTGAAAAAAAATGGACCAAGTAAAGTTGGCCAAGTGCTCGTCAGGGACACCCTTCTTTTTTCCATTATCGGCCGAGGACGCCCATCTCTTAATCACGCCCCAGTCCTGCCTTCGGTACGGTACCAACACGCCCCCGTGAACTTTGGTCGTTACTGCGATGGAAAACAGTTAAGGACGCCCAAAATTGGCTTTCAATTATGCCGATTTGGACGACCTTGATAGAAGGATGCCCATCTCCCCATTTGTGTCGGAAGATGGGCAACCTTCTCTTTCGAAAATTCACCTGCTAGTGATTTAAGCAGCTGATGGACATATTATGGTGACCTGTTCTTTTGTTATGTCTTAATGAGTTTGTATTGTATTTGATGTGTTTTGTTTTTGTAATGTTCTATTATGTGTGTTTGATTTGTACACCATTTTGGAAAAGGGCGGTGTATAAATGGTAATAAATGAATTGAAATGAAAATGCACCATTGACAGCACACAGTAAGCACTATGTGCTACCTACAGTGTGCAGTCCACATACATTCTCTGCCCATAATTTACCCCATTCCTGCTGCCAACACAGTATGCAATTAATGTGAAAATTATCACATGTTGTCATGCCACTGTGGTAACAATGCACATTAATTTATGCATTTACTGCTTAATGCAGTTTAGTAAGAGATTCTCTAATTTTTAAACCTCAAACATGTTATAATGGGCATAATTTTATAAATGCATTTTTTTCACTTATAAAGCATGTTCTTCTCATGGCAAATGGGTTTTATAAAACTGTGACTAAATAACCCCCCTATGGACTAAGCCACACTAGCGACTGTTGGTGCAGTGATGCTGACATAGCTCATTCATTTTCATTGGGCTGGGTCGGCTTTGCCCTGTGGCTTAGTAAATTGGGGGGGGGGGGGGGTGGAGGGGAGTATGTGCTTCAACATGAGGACATATATTTATCCACACACCAAGGCATTCTTGAAGACATGGTTTCAAAGGAGAGGGTGGATTTGTGATGACATTCATATTTTATATGATGCTCAAGTATATGCATAAGGTTCATGGATAAATAGAGGGGCATAATCGAACGGAAATGCCTATCTCCATGGGCATTTATGTCCGAGAACGGGTCCGTGAAGGGCCGGGCCGAACCGTATTTTCGAAAAAGTGGGCGTTTTTGAGCTGGGCGTTTGTTTTTTTTAGCGCTTATGGAAACTAAAAACGCCCAGCTCAAAAACGTCCTAATCCGAGCCATTTGGTCATGGGAGGGGCCACGATTCGTAGTACACTCGCCCCCCTGATATGCCAGGACACCAACTGGGCAACCTAGGTCAGTGCGGTGGACTTCAGAAAAAGCTCCCACATGCATAGCTCCCTTACTACGGGTGCTGAGCTCCCAACCCCCCTCCCCCAAAACCCACTACCCACAAATGTACAACACTACCATAGCTCTTAGGGGTGAAGGGGGCACCTACATGTGGGTACAGTGGGTTTTGGAGACCTCCCATTTACCAGCACAAGTGTTACAGGTGGGGGGGATGGGCCTGGGGTCACCTGGCTGAAGTGCACTGTGGTACCCACTAAAAGTGCTCTGGGGACCTGCATACACGCAGGCCTCTAGGACTTGTTGCTGCTATATAACATTGGCACACCAGTTGACACCTGAAGACTAATCTCTCCAAAAACATCCTTTATTGGAATAACCGCGTTTACTCACAGTTAACTGTAGATCAGAGGTTGTGCCCCACTGGCAACGAGTCTCCCTGGTACTGAGATGAGCAGTAGGTCAGAGCTGGCAGAATGCTGTACAATGCCCTCTTTCAGCCACATTCAAGGGAAGAACTAAGTTGTCTAACGTGGCTAACACAGGAAAGGGAACTAAAACTGGCTTACATAAATGGTCACTACCGCATGGACTACAACAGGAAACACAACAGGGCACACTCTGACCCAGTAGGCAGGGGGAAAAGCACCATGGGAGAAGAGCCTACCAACTACCCACATCTTGAGACTGTAACACAAGCTAATGAAATCACGAAGCCCAATACCCTACACCCACCACAATGCAATGCTGATGTGACCTTGTACTGCACCCGAGAGCCACATCTGACCCAGGGAAAGGCTGTGACAGGATCGAACACATTCTGCTGTCATGGAGGTGGGTACGGCATTTGAGGCTGGCATACAGGCTGGAAAAAAAGTTTTTAAATTGGATTTTTTTTTGGTGGGAGGGGGTTAGTGACCACTGGGGGAGTCTGGGGAGGTCATCCCCGATTCCCTCCAGTGGTCATCTGGGCAGTTGGAGCACTTTTTTGGGACTTGTTCGTGAAAAAAAAGGGTCCAAAAAAAGTGACCCAAAATCGCAGTAAAAACGCCTTTTTTTTCGATTATCAGCTAAAGACGCCCATCTCTCCTCGACTGATAACCACGCCCCAGATCCGCCTCCACCACACCTCCGACACGCCCCCATCAACTTTATTCGTTTCCGCGACGGAGTGCAGTTGGAAACGCCCAAATCGGCTTTCGATTATACCGATTTGGGCGCCTTTGCGAGACAAACGTCTGTCTCCTGATTTAGGTCGCACTATAGGCGTTTTTCTCTTTCGAAAATAAGCTGGATAGTAATATAGTAACACTGGTCAATATTCAAAACAATTTAAGCAGACAGGAGAGGTTAGGTTAGTCCTTACATATGTGGGAGGTGGGAGGGAGGAGGGACTGAGGTTGCGGGAGAGGAAAAGGGATTCAACAGAGGGCACCTTATGCGGTCCTGGACGATATTAAACCAGGGCCCTATGCAGGTCACAGCCAAATATCAGCTGGCAGTCGGGACCCGCATAAGCCCTGACAACTTCCTAATCTTTCTTTAGCCCTAGATATCCGATGTCAATGCCTGGACATGGCCTTGCATTGAATATCCGGGACTAAATATGCCCAGGGTGGTCAGCAGGCTGAATATCAGTCAGTCAGTGGCGTTCCTAGGGGGGCTGGCACCAGGGGCGGATCGCCGATGCGCCCCGCCCCCCGGGTGCAGTGCCCCCTCCCCGATGCAGAGTGGACCCCTCCCCCGGCGAAAGGACACCCCCGCGAAGGAACCCCCCCCCCACCGGGTGCACGCCGCCGGGGGGGGGGGGGTGCCGCGCGCGCCTGTCCTCCGTTGTTCCATGCTTCTTCTCTGCCCCAGAACAGGAAATAACCTGTTCTGGGGCAGAGAAGAAGCATGGAACAATGGAGGACAGGCATGCACGGCACCCCTCCGGTGGCGTGCACCCGGGGCGGACCGCACCCCCCCCCCCCTAGGAACGCCACTGCAGTCAGTTCATGTTACATCTTATGAGCTCTAGAAGGAAGCTGTCTTTGAAATATTACAAGTACTACATTGAGTATTAGCAGTCAATTTGAGAGACTGAAATTATACTGTACATACCCTTGTTTAGGAGTCAGGGCCATTACTGCTATGGCAGGTCACCGAATATATATACCACAAACATTGAAATGAACTGCCGTAGTATTGACAATCTGTTAAACCTATTGGATTCTACAAGTCCTCCTTGCTCTGGGATCTGTACCCTGGCTGTGTGCTGACTCTCCTCTTATGGTGGAATCTCTTGACTCCTGTGGCAGGTGCTTAAGTGCTGAAGTATGGTTCTGTGTCAAGTCTACAAGGTGTACCTTTTAGAATAAACATTGTGTATGAAGAACCTTTGACTCCCTTGTGTTTTTGGAAGTGCCTTATTTTGGTTGAATTAAAACTTAACTCACTGAATATGTTTTCTATGATCCTACGCATTTAATATCTTTCTTGGATTCGAAGACTGTTGTAACTCCAGTTTTGCAGCCTAAAGCAATATCTTCTCCTACTCCGTAATATTATAATTTGGTCCGTGTTTCGCTTCTAATTATCATTTAAAATGTTATAACAATATTTCATGGAATTGTATCCTGTCCTCTCCTCTTAACAGTGGACTAAAGAATAGATAATAGTATAAATAGTTGCTTGTAAAAAACTAATTATTAAGTAATATGATGTTCAATATTACCTATCTTTTCTGAATCAAGTTTATCCTTGTTTAAAATTGTGAAATTGATAAAAATAAAATAAAATAAAAAAATAAAAAAAGGAAGTGCCATTCTTCTACCCTACCCTTTTAGACTGTACCTGCTACGATCATAGGAATTTGTGTTCCTCCACCCTCGTGGTTGATTTCCCATGTGCAAAACTAACCAATTTGATGACATTGCCCATGCAGAAATAGATACACATACATATACTACTCAGGGAAGTATTAGGATTTGATGAGTGTTTGTGTGAGCAGGGGCATAGCCAGACCTCGTGGTGGGAGGGGGCCAGAGCCCGAGGTAGGGGGGCACATTTTAGTCTGCCACCCCGCTGCCTCGCCCCTCCCGCTGCCTCACCCCCTACCACCTCACTGTTCCCCCTCACCTCCTCGCCACTTCCCCTCACCGCCTCATCACTCCCCATGCAAAAGCAAATACCTTTGCTAGCGAGGGTCCCCAACCCCCGCCAGCCGAAACCTTCTTCAGCGCCGGTCTCTGTGCACAGAAGGGCATTAGCAAGAAGAAAGAGCAGGGCAGTGAAAGTGTCTGCGCCGGAGACTGGCACTAAAGAAGGCTTCAGCTGGTGGGGGTTGGGGACCCCCGCCAGCAAAACCGGGGACCTGGATGAAATTTACGAGGGACCAGGCTCCCATGGCCCCACCTAGCTATGCCACTGGTGTGGAGGGGGAGTTGATGTTGATGCTGCATGGGGGGGAAATTGAATATGATCAGTGAGAATGGGCTTATAGAAATGAAACACCACTAGGGTTATCATTTGGCAACTTCATCAGTACTGGCTATTAAAAAGTGAGAGAAGGGACATAGGATTCAGGGGTTCAATGGGGTCCATGTAGATGTGTATGTACAAAGGGAGGTTTCACCTTGAAGGGAGAATATTTCATGTTGTGCTCAGGTATTGTAATGTTACACAGGAATTTTTGATGGTCTGAAAGGGGAAAGGGAAGGTTGATTATGTTATTTGATGTTAAAGATGTGGATGATGGTACCACATGGGAAGGGGTAAGATATTGAGTAGATGTTGATGGTGCCATGGGGGTGGGGGAGGAGAGGGTTAGATATATTGGGATGAATTGTGTGATTCTGTGTTAGAGAGTATGATATCATGGGGAGACAGTTCTGATCTTGATTGTGAGGTTCAAGAGGGATGATAGTCCTCTGTTAGCCAGCCAGCCCTTTCAATACAGTTATCATGGGTGATTTTTAGAGGCAGCATGCACAGTAAAAATGAAATATTTTGTGTTAAGAAACCCTCCAAAAATAGTGGGTGAGAAAACCATATCATGCTCTATACTGTGCAAATGTAAAAGCCACAGTTACATATGGTATTCCTTCTTTTACATGCATGAAGGCACTGATTTTAGCATGCTCACTGAACATCTTCTTAAACTGTTTTAATATGTACTATGAGTAGAGAGGTATGGTAGCCGTGTTAGTCCACTTTTAAAGGTAATCAATAGAAATAAAACAAAATAAAATATGGAAAAGAAAATAAGATGATACCTTTTTATTGTACATAACAATACATTTCTTGATTAGCTTTCTAAGGTTACCCTTCTTCGTCAGATATGTCCGATCTGATGAAGAAGGGCAACCTTTGAAATGTACTACTACTACTATTTAGCATTTCTATAGTGCTACAAAGCGTACGCAGTGCTGCACAAACATAGAAGAAAGACAGTCCCTGCTCAAAGAGCTTACAATCTAATAGACAAAAAATAAAGCAAGCAAATCAATTAATGTGTAATCAAGAAATGTATTAAGTTATGTCCAATAAAAAAGGTATCATCTTATTTTCTTTTCCATGTTTTATTTTGTTTTATTAATATGTACTATAATGCCTTATTGCACAGCAAACCCCCAAATTCCATAAAGAGTGCTAAAAATTGTGCACCTAAATTTGGGCATGCGCCCAATTTGCACATGCAACTTAATTGAATAATGAGCTAATTAGCACCAATAATTGGCTGTTTAACAAGCAACTATTGGCACTAATTAGAATTAATTAAAATGCATGTGCATAAATTTTTCATGCGAGTCAAAAAAGGGGGCACAGAATTGGTAGGGTCTTGGGTGGAAAGTGGAATTACTTTTAGTTACACGTGTAATTATAGAACAAAGTGAGATCTGTGCCTAATTTGGGCGTGAGCAGTTGCACCCCCTTGAACTTTGGCCATCCTTGCGACGGGCTTCCGCTAGAGACGTCCAAAATCAGGTTTTGATTATACTGATTTGGACGTCCCTGGGAGAGGAACGTTCATTTTCTGTCCATTTTATGTCAAAAGATGGACATCCTTCTCTTTTGAAAATGAGCCCAATATTGTACCTGGGGCAATAGAGGGCTAAGGGGGTCTTTTGCTGAGCTGCCGTGGTGTTTTTGGCTCACCGTGGAAGGCAGCTGATGGTAAATGCCGAGATGCCCATTATATTCCTATGCTGGATATTCACCAAATCAAATCCCACACTCTTTGGTTAACAATGGTTAGAGGGCAAGTGCTTTACTTGACGCATGGCCATTTTCTGTAGGAAAGCGAGATTCACCTTTTACCAGCCGCAGAAAAAAGGGGGGCCTTGGTTTGTGTGAAAAACACGCGCCGACGCCAGCACAGGTCCCCTTTTGCTGCAGTTTGGTAAAAGGGGCCCATAGAATTTAGTCCCAAAGGCACTTACTGTGCAAGCTGAGCTGTATTGCCTAAGCCCTGTAATGTCCTTCACTATCAGTTTTAGTTGAAGAGATTTTTCAGATGTTAAGAGAGGTTTTAGATTTCTGTTTGCTAGCACAGTGCTTTCTCAGTAGTCTATAAATAAGTAAATTAGCAGTGGGGAGTCGGCATATATCGAACATCAAATGAAGACTACAGTATATCCTGCTGGTTGCTCTGAAAGGGAACATGTTTATAGCTAGCATCCTCAAGGGAATTACCAATGCCATTAGAAATAATGTCCAGAGTTATATACGGTTCATCAGACATGGACCATGGAGAGCAGGTGTTTCACTAAAAGTTGCCATTGGTTACATGATAAGGAGGTAGATTATAAAGGTTATGTGGTAAGTAGGCAAATATTTCAAGGGTTCTGCATTTTATTAAAGAATAACATGATCATACATTAGTTGGCAAGCATAAATTGTGCACTTACAACATGGGCATGGAATGAATGTGAGAACAAGCATGTATCAGCTGGGATATATAAGCAGGCCCAGCCATACTACATATTTTATAATATCAGCATGTACCTCCCATATGTCCTAAAGCACAGACACAAATGCTTCGGCAAGTTTCAATTTGTCATTTGGGATCTGGTGTGTAAATTTGTGGTTGGTGTAGGAGATTTTCTTGCAAGTTATTGGTTACCCAGTGCTAGAGGTGTGCAGACCAAAAATGTATGTTTTGTTTGGGACCCTTTTACTAAAGCTTAGCACATTCTAATGGACATTAGCATGCGTTAAGTGCTGTGTGGCCTATAGCTCTAAATTAGGATATGCAACATTTTGTAATTTATGTAGTTTGTTTTTGTTTTGTTAGATGGACATATTATGGTGACCTGTTCTTTTGATACAGTATGTCTTAATGAGTTTGTATTGTATTTGATGTGTTTTGTTTTTGTAATGTTTTATTTTTGTATTTGTATACCATTCCGGATAAGGGTGGTGCATAAATGGTAATAAATGAATTGAAATGAAAATGCACTAGTTACAGCACATAGTAAGTAAACACTATGTGCTACCTGCAGTTTGCAGTCCTCTATTGATAAATAGTGCACATTACCGAATAATAGTGCACACTATTGATGATGCAGAAAAAAGTTCAAAATGTCACACAGAGGGGCATTTTCGAAAGAAACGTCCAAGTTGCGATTTGGAGATCTTTGCAAAACGTCCAAATCCAGGGGCGGGGAAAACCGTATTTTTTTCGAAAAAAGATGGACATCCATCTTTTGTTTCGAAAATACCATCAGAGACATCCAAATCCTTAAATTTGGACATCCCTAGACATGGGACATCTTTAACTTTCGGCGATTTTCGAAACCAAAGACATCCATGTCAAAAATGTCCAAATGCAAGCCATTTGGCTGTGGGAGGAGCCAGCATTTGTAGTGCACTGGTCCCTCTGACATGCCAGGACACCAACTGGGCATGCTAGGGGGCACTGCAGTGGACTTCATAAAATGCTTCCAGCAACATAGCTCCATTACATTGTGTGCTGAGCCCCCCAAACCCACTACCCAGAACTGTACACCAGTAACACCTTATGGGTGAAGGGGGCCACCTATATATGGGTACAGTGGGTTTGTGGTTGGTTTTGGAGAGCTCGCTGTTTCCTCCACAAATGTAACATGTAGGGGAGATATGGGCCTGGGTCCGCCTGTCTGAAGTGCACTGCAGTACCCACTAAAACTGCTCCTGGGACCTTCATGCGCTGTCATGGACCTGAGTATGACATCTGAGGCTGGCATAGAGGCTGCCACAAAATGTTTTTAAATATGTGTTTTTAGGGTGAGAGGGGGTTAGTGACCACTGGGGGAGTAACGAGAGGTTATCCCCGATTCCCTTCGGTGGTCATCTGGTCATTTTGGGCACCTTTTTGTGCCTTATTCATAAAAAAAACAAGTCCGGGTGAAAACGTCCTTGCTTTTTTCGATTATGGGTCAAAGACGTCCAAGTGTTAGGCACGCCCAAGTCCCACCTTCGATACGCCTCCGACACGCCCACTTGAAATTTTGGACATCCTTGCAACGGACTGCAGTTGGAGACGTCCAAAATCGGGTTTCGATTATACCGATTTGGACGTTTCTGTGAGAAGAATGTCATGCAAGGTTCCACTTTAGGAGTTACGGACCAAGAAAGGGATCTGGGTGTCGTCGTCGATAATACACTGAAATCTGCTGCTCAGTGTGCTGATGCGGCTCGGAAAGCGAATAGAATGTTGGGTATTATTAGGAAAGGTATGGAAAACAGTTATGAGGGTGTTATAATGCCATTATATCGCTCCATGGTGTGACCGCACCTTGAGTATTGTGTTCAATTCTGGTCGCCGCATCTCAAGAAAGATATAGTGGAATTGGAAAAGGTGCAGCGAAGGGCGACTAAAATGATAGCGGGGATGGGACGACTTCCCTATGAAGAAAGACTAAGGAGGCTAGGGCTTTTCAGCTTAGAGAAGAGACGGCTGAGGGGAGACATGATAGAGGTATATAAAATAATGAGTGGAGTGGAACAGGTGGATGTGAAGCGTCTGTTCACGCTTTCCAAAAATACTAGGACTAGGGGGCATGCGATGAAACTACAGTGTAGTAAATTTAAAACAAATCGTAGAAAAGTTTTCTTCACCTAATGCGTAATTAAACTCTGGAATTTGTTGCCGGAGAACGTGGTGAAGGGGGTTAGACGGTTTCCTAAAGGACAAGTCCATAAACCGCTACTAAATGGACTTGGGAAAAAATCCACAATTCCGGGAATAACATGTATAGAATGTTTGTGCGTTTGGGAAGCTTGCCAGGTGCCCTTGGCCTGGAATGGCCACTGTCATGGACAGGATGCTGGGCTCAATGGACCCTTGGTCTTTACCCAGTGTGGCATTATCTTCCAATTTCTGTCGAAAGATGGATGTCCTTCTTTCAAAAATGAGCCTGATAGTCTCCCTATTGTTTTGGGTTAAGAATGATTTGAAACAACATGGGAAATGTTGTTAACACTTCCCATGTTGCTCCACCCCTACATGGTGGCAGTCAGTATTTTTTTATACACTGACTGTCGCTGGTTAAATTAGACCTGGATATTCAATTCCAGACCATGTCTGGGTACCAGCATTGAAAATCTGTGTCTCATTGAATATGTTCTGCCTGCCAGAAGTTATATAGGTTCTAGATGGCACCAGCATAAGGGGATCTGTTTCTGAATCACTGGAATTATATGGGTCTTTGCTTGGACCTACATAACATAGTAATATAGTAACATAGTAGGTGACGGCAGAAAAAGACCTGTATGGTCCACTAGCCCCGCCTCCCAACCACCGATGCTGCCACCCAATTTCCGCTAAACTTCTGAGGATCCATTCCTTCTGAACAGGATTCCCTTATGTTTATCCCACATATTTTTGATTAGTAATTGCCCTTCTTACAACCCTCCCAATAACAGACTCTTTTGTGAATCCCCCCTAATAGCAGACCCCCCTCCTGACACCCCTTGAGAACAAATCCTATCAGCCAGCCACCTGTAGATCCTCCCCCAGGCCTACCTTAAGTTCCCTAGTGGTCTAGGCTGCAGAGCTCAATCTGTAAAATGGAAGGCTGACCCCAAGTGGCAATACTGCAAGACTATCACTAGGGGTCACGGCATCTATTTTACAGATGGAGCCTCCAGGGACAGGAGCAAATGTGGTTCGCTCTTGCCTGGACTATCCCACAAGGCCACAATAAAGCTTAAGCTAGGTCTGGGAGGTAGCTGGGTGAAGACGAGGTCTGTTCTTGGGGGGTGCAAGGAAGAGGGTCTGCAATTCGGGGATTCAGGAAGGGGGTTAGGAGGAATGTTAGACTTTGTTGTGGGGGGGTTGAGGGGTTGAGGCAGTGGAGACGAGTTAGGGACAGTTGAGAGTGACATTGGGGCCTCGGACTGCAAAGGGGTACCTGGTTGGTTGAAGGACCAGCAGAAAAAGCTTTATTAAAGTGAAATTTAAAAAACAGGTTTAAAAACTCAGAGCCTGTCTGTGAACTAACTGTATAGGAAACTGTCTAAGGACCTGTGTTAAGCTTTTTTTTGTATGAAGTACAAGTATGAGTAAGGGAATGAATGAAACTGAATGATCTACGGTACTGTACCTTCAGTTAAGATAAGCTGTAAAAGCATGAGTAAGCTTAATTTCTTTTTATTTATTTTTAAGGATTGATATACCACTGAGATATAAGGCAAGAGATATCTAGAAGGAAAAGAGAAATTGGCAGGCAACAGAAGCTGGTAAGGGGGAGGGGAGAGGTTGAAAGAGTAGACAAAAATCAAGGAGAGGTGAGGATTATAGTTTTACATACCAGTGTTGAAGGTCTGTGTCGCGTTATTGAAAATTGCTGCTCTTTAAAATCAAATGTGTTAAGTGAAAGAGATTCAGCTGGCTAACATAAGGCTTCTTTTACAAAGCCGCTCTACCAATTCCAGCACAGCAAATGAGAGGAAGCCCATAGGAATTGAATGGGCTTCCTCTCATTTGCAGCACCAGGAATCGGTAGCGCAGCTTTGTAAAATAGGTCCATAATGCAGAAAAAGTACCAGTTTGAGGAAATAGGAGATATCCAAATAAAACCACTGAACCTAACCACTGAACCTTGTCTAATTTCTGGTAAGGAAAGGCTGTCAGACACACATAAGACAATCTCTTTCTTAAAACTTTTGAGAACTTGACTATTTACAAATCACATCTTTAAAATACAGGGATTAAATCCCCAGTGGATTCTGACAATTGGGAAGAAAGAAAGAAAGAAAGAAAGAAAGAAAGAAAGAAAGAAAGAAAGAAAGAAAGAAAGAAAGAAAGAAAGAAAGAAAGAAAGAAAGAAAGAAAGAAAGAACTTTTTTCCTAACCTGCAAGATTTGGTAATGATGCTCTTTGGATTCACATTTAAACAACTGACATGGTAACAGCCTGCTATACTACTCTGGTGAAACAGATTAGGATTAAAAAAAACAAGCATACATTTATAAATTCATAAAATTGAATATTACATGTTGAAAAGTGCGTACCTATAATATGGCACATGGGCAAGTTTTCCTTACTTTTATTTGCAGACTTAAGAGGCAGGTAGGAGTGGAGAAGAGTGTCATGTGCTATGCATGTGGGTTAGACTGTGGGAGGAGTCAATTTGTTTGTGGATAGGGACTTGTGTGGAGGTATTGGTGAGGGGGTATGTTAAGATGTTCTCACTCCTTTTACTCATCACACATTCTTGAACCTTTTCCTACTCCCTCCTCTTCCACTTCCTCCTTCCTTCATACATTTGGATCTCTTGGATCGGAAGGTAAATATATAAACTGTCATCATTATTATTATTATTATGGTTAATATTGAGCCGGCGGTAGTCAGCGTTTTTGTTTTTTTTTAGTTGTGGAGGCCCTGGCTGAATATTGGCCAGGACCTGCATAACTTTGCAGGGTCATTAGCATCCCTCTGAGCCCCTCTGGCCCCCTCCTTCCTGCCCCCTCCCCCTGTCCTGTGACCTTAAGAACCTCCCTCCCCCACCCACAATGACCCCACTGTCTCAGTAGGCCTCCCTGGCCTACCTTCAATCCTTGTTGGTCTAGTGGAGATGATGGGGGCAGTAGCAAAACCCCTCCCTTCTACCCCTTGTGGTAGCTTCTTCAATATGACTGCCACAAAGTTTCACGCAGCCTTGCAGTACTACTGCAGTACTACGAGGCTGCCATGAGATGTTGCAGCAGCCAATTTCTGGATGCTGCTGCAAGGGGCAGGAGTGAAGGGGGTTCACTCCTGCCCCCACTGCCCCACTAGACCACCAGGTATGGTATGTCGTTGAGGGGGCTACTAAGATGGAAGGGTGGGAGGGAAGTACTTAAAGTCACTGGGAGGGGGGGATAGTGTTGCCATTCTGAGGGAGGTAGGAGGGGGGATTGGGACAGGAGGCAGCTGGAACTGCTACCTGGAAAGTAAACAAGGTAGAGGACAATATTCAGACCTGTGCCTGTTTGCCTTTACTGGGTAAAGTTAGGACTGCCTTTTCTCTGTCCTAACTTTATGTGGTTGCTCATCTGCTTAGCAGATTGAAATCACCTTGTCTCTGCCCTGCCTTCACACCTCCCACAAAGTAGTCGGTTTTGGCATGGGCATTTAGAGGGGATAGTCAGCAGCACTGTCCAGTTAAGTGCTGCTGACTATCCCCAGTTAGCTTAGGACAGCTGATTTAAGCAGCTACGAACATCTCTTGGCTGCTTAAGTTGCTTTGAATATCGATCTCATAATTTTTATTTTCACTCACCTTCCCTTCTTCCTTCCTCTTTAACATCTTCTCACTTATCTTCTCCCACTCTCTCTCTCTCTCTCTTTCCATCCTCTCCTACTTACCTCTCCTATTATCTACACAGTTCCCCGTCTCCTCTCTCTTGCCTTTCTCTCTTCTGCTATCCTTTTGCTCCATCTCCTCTCCCTCCCCTCTGCCCCCATCCAATCACACTCACTTCCCTCCCCCCTCCAACATTGCCCTGGCAGCCATTGTACTCTTCCTTACCATTGTCACAGCCTGCATGCTTCTTCCTGTTGCATGGAGTTTGTGATCTATATTGCACTTCAGTTCCTCTTTGTATCGTGGCAGCCTCCCTGTCTTTCCTGTGCACAGGACTTTGGATCTTTGCAGCATATTCAGTTTCTCTTTGAGTGGTGGTGGCCTGCACTGTCCTTCCTGTACCACATTGAGTTCTACTTCATGACAGCAGCAGCTTGCTTCTGCTCCTGCTACTGGGCTCTTCAGTATGACTATTGCTGCATGCATAAACAAGCCTAAGTTCATGGATGGAGCGAGATGGACAGCTGAACAGGAAAGACCCTTAGGCTCTCTAGCTCCAGTGAAATACATCTAAGGAAGAAAAACAACACTTCCATGGGGGAATAATTCAGGACCTAACAATACATAAACAAGCCTGTGGTTAGGATACCATAAAAGAAATTCAAAATAATCCAAGAATGTAAGACATTTGAAATTAAAATGATAGAACACATCAATATTTTAGGAGTTCAGTCCTCAATAGTGCTCTTTAAGTGAGCACATAGGCATGTATCTGTATTACAGTTATCCTAGATTTTCAAACAGCTGTGGTTTGAACTGTGCTGTTTTCAAAATCTGCCCTTTTCTCCTTATCAAAGTATAAATATTGTGAATTCATCTGCATATGTAGTTAGAGCTAATAATTTTAACATGTACACTTATGCATGCTTTGTCTATTAGTTGTGTGTGTGTATTTCTTGTTCTTCTCATCCTTTCTACTCTCCTTTTCCTCCTCACTCTTCCAGTAGTGCAGCTTTGGGTGGGCCTAGGTGGACACAGGCCAACCCATTCTTGGCTCAGGCCCACCCAGTGGTGACACCACATTGCTCTCTCCCCTCTTTCCTCTGTGGCATCCTGGCATCTGCTCTCCTTTCTCTGAACCCCAACCCTCTCCGGTGTACCTTACAGGCATCCCCCGGCGTCTGCATCAATTAAATTTTGCTGCCTGTTCCGGCTCTGAGACTTCCATCTTCTGTGTCCTGCCAGACAGGAAACAGGCAATGATATCAGTGAGAGTGGGACATGGCAGATGGAAGTCTGCAAGGCCAGAGCAGGCAGCAAAAATTAATTGCTGCAGGCACTGGGGATGCCTCTAAGATACAACTGGGAGGGATTGGGTTCGGAGACAGGAGGGAAGATGCAGAATGCAGCAGAGGAGAAAGGGAAGAAATATTGGATGTGGGGTAGGTGAAAAAACCTGTAATTTGTTTTTTTTATATATTTTCGGGAAGATGGAGGGGGCATCCAAAATACTGGGTCTGGCTATGCCACTGCATCCTTCACTTCTTTGTCCCCTCCTGCTCCTTCTCCTGCTGTTGGGACTGGTCAGGATCTGGCTGGGCTCAGTCTGGCACATCCAACATTTCTCTCCCCTCTCCTCTGCAGCATCCGGGCATCTGCCTTCCTGTCTTAAATAATGGGAGACCCAACATTCTCGACTCACATCCATAGTAACCAACACCCAAATACATAGAGTTTAGATTAACACCTTTGAGAAGGAGGATTGGAAGGTCCCAAGGAGGTTGAAGAAAACAGAATGTTTCTATCTAATCCATTATATAGGCTGCATCCAGTAGGCAGAGCTTGCCAGCAATAGGCGGAGCTTTAGTTCACCCAAAACAATAGCAAAAACAATAGCAAAAGATTATTAAAAATTAACACCATATTGTATTTCAAACCCCAGATATACTGAATGTGTTTACCTCTATATCTCAGCCGAAGGGAATTGCATCTAAATGTTATTCTATGTTATTACCACTTACTAGCTTATTTTCGAAAGGGAAGGATGCCCATCTTCTGACACAAATCAGAAGATGGGTGTCCTTCTCCCGAGGTCGCCCAAATTGGCATAATCGAAAGCCAATTTTTTGCATCCTCAACTGCTTTCTGTCACGGGGACGACCAAAGTTCATGGGGGCGTGTTGGCAGTGTACTGAAGGTGGGACTGGGGCGTGTTTAAGAGATGGGCGTCCTCTGCTGATAATGGAAAAAAGAAGGGTGTCCCTGACGAGCATTTGGTCGACTTTACTTGGTCCCTTTTTTTTCACGACCAAGCCTCGAAAGGTGCCCAAACTGACCAGATGACCACCGAAGGGAATCGGGGATGACCTCCGCTTACTCCCCCAGTGGTTACCAACCCCCTCCCACCCTAAAAAAAATTTTAAAAACATTTTTCCAGTCTCTATGCCAGCCTTAAATGTCATACTCAGCTCCATTACAGCAGTATGCAGGTCCCTGGAGCAGTTTTTAGTGGGTGCAGTGCACTTCAGGCAGGTGGACCCAGGCCCACCCCCCCCCCCCCCCCACCTGTTACACTTGTGGTGGTAAATGTGAGCCCTCCAAAACCCACCCAAAACCCACTGTACCCACATGTAGGTGCCCCCTTCATCCCTAAGGACTATGGTACAGTGTACAATTGTGGGGAGTGGGGTTGGGGGGCTCAGCACCGAAGGTAAGGGAGCTATGCACCTGGGAGCAATTTGTGACCAGTGCACTAGAAATGCTGGCTCCTCCCACAACCAAATGGCTTGCATTTGGTTGTTTCTGAGATGGATGTCCTTGGTTTCTATTATCGACGAAAATCAGAAACATCCATGTCTAGGGACGACCAAATTTAATGATTTGGATGTCCCTAACGGCATTTTTGAAACGAAAGATGGATGTCCATCTTGTTTCGAAAATATGGGTTTTCCTGCCCCTGGATCGGGACATTTTGCGAGGACGTCTAAATCAAAATTTGCACGTCCCTTCTGAAAATGCCCCTCTTTGTATGATTGTTTATTTTATTTTTCTCTTATACTGGTTGAACTGTTATAACAGATATATCGCAGTGTATTGAATTGTTTTTATGTCATGCCTTATGACTGTTTAATGTTGGTTTACTTGTTCACTTGCTTACTTTATTGAAAATTCAATAAATATATTTGAACTTAAAAGGTGGAGGACAATTTTTTTTTACTTATTTCACAACTTCACATATCTACATATAAATATCATGAAACAACAATTGAATAATCACTAAAACAGCTTTAAAATTATTATAGCTAATACAAACAGCAGTTATAACCTCTGTATTCTGTGCTCATTTTTGTACACTGTTTTATATGATACAGATGGTGAGATTTCAGTGAGGATATTCTGTTTCTTGATGGGTTCATCTTAACTGTTGTTGTAATCTGCCTTGGGAAGCACAGAATAATACAATTCAGTAACATCCAAAACTTATTTTTTATGTTTTGATCATCTTTATTCAAAGTACAACATGTTGGTTGATAAACTTCATACAGAACAAGAAAATACACTGAACCATTGAACATGGCACAATAAAAACGTTTACAGAGAACTTACCCCCTTTCTTCCTTCCTTAAGCCAATCCAACTGTTTCCACTCACCAAATTAATACAACAGATGTGCAGATCAGTAAAACCCAAGTAGAACAAAACAAGTAAAGACAGAAAGAACACAGTTTATACCAAATGTTTAACTATCATTAGGTTTTGCCTTTGGGATTTAACAAGCAATACCATGTGCATTTAAGGTCTAGATAAATGAATTGAAACAATCTATGTTTAAGACTTATGCCTTAACTATGTAATACTTGGTCGCAATAATGAAAGAGTGATGGAATATTCACATAGCAGGCAGACAATAGATTTAAGGAAAATGACTTCTGCATGAAAGTAGTTCTGCCTTCATTATACAATATCTCTCTTTTAAATAATAGTGAGGGGGTAGTAGAGATATGTCGAAGGACATAGGAGGGTACTAGGATACTATGGAAGGATTGCAATAGGTTCTAAAGTAGGACAAAACCGTGAGAAAATTGGCTATCTATGGTGGGTATTTAACAAGGACATTACATTGAGAACAGCAGATGCCATGATGACAAAAAGCTGAACCCCCCCCCCCCCCCCCCATAGCCGCCATCTTCGTACACCCGATACAAATCAAACAAACCTATGATCTGCTACATCAACATTGATGTTCTTTATTGTTGGTAGCATTTTTATTTGATCTCACTTATATTTTCATATATGTCGGGTTGTGTAGCTTTTGAATATACATAAAGGAAGTATCAGTTTCATCGCTGGTTATAGGAACTCCCTAGCACCCTAGCAGATGTTATATTCATGCAGAGATGTTTTTACCTAGTAAAGGGCCACCAAAACAGGTGCTAAACATTCAGAGTTGCTATTTATACTTACAAAGGTTTTTTTTTAAACATTAATTAGGTTGAAACCTGGGAGCATTTAACATTTTTTTTCCTGTGGGTGCATCAAAAGAAAAAAATGATATGTAGGAACTCCTTTGGTTTTGTGGAACGCAGTGGTATATTATAAAAATGCATGTTTTTTTTATTAGTACTATTTCAAAGAGAGGTATTGAACAATGATGGAAGAGCTTCCTTCATTCAGAAGTTTTGTCCAGAGTCAGTCTAAATGTGCCAACATTTTTCAGTTATATTGTACATTTTTATTTCTTCTTCAAGCCTGTCTGGTTGTAAAAGGAATTTAAAAAAATCTTTGTCTCTCGACTGTGTGTTTGTACATAGATGAGTGTG
This sequence comes from Microcaecilia unicolor, assembly GCF_901765095.1. Lineage (NCBI taxonomy): Eukaryota > Metazoa > Chordata > Amphibia > Gymnophiona > Siphonopidae > Microcaecilia > Microcaecilia unicolor. The sequence goes on from NC_044032.1 coordinate 495,419,977, forward strand.
ATTTTATTATACAGGCAAACAATACACCACCAAAATATAGTTGCAAGCAGCACAGTATTAGCCACCAAATTCATACAAACTTAATTATGTTCAGTGGAAAATAAATGTGTTGGCAGCCTGCTATATGTATATTCCATCACTATTCCATTATTGCTACCACGTATTACATATTATAGGCATTTGCTTTAAGCTTTGATTGTTTTAATTTATTTATCCAGACCTTACATGCACATAGTATTGCTTGTTAAACCCAAAGGTGAAACCTAAGGGTGCTAAAACAATTTGATATATACTATGGTAAAACAATTTGATATAAACTATGTTATTACCGACTTTACTTGCTTTGTACTGCCCGGGGCCTACATATTTGTACATCTGTTGTGTTATTTTGACAGGTGAAAACAGTTGGATGGGCTTATAGGGAGAGAGAGGAGTATGGGAGGGGAAGAGTTCTTGGGGTGTGTTCTCTGTAAAAGCTTATATTGTGCCATGTTGGATAGTCCACTGGTTTTTCTAGTTCTGGATGAAGCTTATCTACCAACACGTTGTGCTTTGAATAAAGATGATTAAAACATAAAAATTACATTTAGGATGCACTCTGTATAAGTTGTTTACTTTTGCAATATGTGTATGGATGCCACTTCTGGTGTGTGCATATGATAGTCTATACTTATGGCTATGAATTCTGAACATGCAGCATCATTAAAGAACAGACTTTTAAATGCCCAGTTGGGTAATAACGCTAATCTTAATTTTGTTAAATGTTTCTGACATATTTATCCACTTGCTCCCATGATGTTACTGAATTCTATTATTATGTCTCACTGTATTTTCAAATGTAAGCCACATTGAACCCGAGTTTGATTGGAATAATGTGGGATATAAATGTAAAAAAAAAATTATCCTCCACTTTTTAAGGCACTGCCTATCCAACTGGATGGTGATGGCATAAGGAAAGCAAATTTGATCTAGTGAAGACTAACCCAAAATAACCTGTTCCTTAGCTGGGCTCTAGTCTTACCATATTGAAAATGCGACCATACCGTGCCTTTATGGTTATATTCAACTAATGGGAAACACTGGTTTAACCTAAGTCCAGTCTTGGAGTACCCCTTGCCAGGCAGATTTTCAAGATATCTACAATGAATATTTATGAGAGAGATTATAAAAATGCACCTTTATGTTTATTACTACTATTTACTTATTTAATTTCTTTTATTGCTTTTCAATAGAACATTAAAATAAGAGCTCATGGCTTGACAACAAGCAATAAATTACAATACAAGGCTAAGTAGGAGCTCACAATCATGAGAGAGAACAGTATCAGAATTAAAATTAAGAAGGAGGAAGCGGAGAGAGGGAGAGAAAGAAGAGAATAATAATAATAAAAAAAAATTACAACAGAACACAAAGCATGCATAGGCCACAAGATACACCAAGTTTGATAATCATAATTTTACATCATTAAAGTAAGATACAAGAGGAAACCATTTTTTCCTATATGGGGCAAAGCGAGAAAATTTCTTTGCAAGGTATGTTTCATATTTGTAAGTTTGAAGCAACAAGTTCCACCATTCTTGATAAGTGACTTGATGTAAAAACTTCCAGTGCGCAAAGATTACTTTCAGAGCTAAAGATATCATGGTGTTAACAAGGATACATTCATTGGGAATCAATAAGCGTTTAAGGAAATGATCTTTAAGTATTACAAACTAAAAAGTTATTGAGCCAGGGAGATGGAAAATGTCTACCAGATATTAAATAATAATAATAATTATTATTATTATTATTATTACATTTGTACCCTGTGCTTTCCCACTCAAAGCAGGTTCAATGCGGCTTACATAGTAATAGGGATTACAGGATATTGATGAGAAAATAAAAGTTAAATATAACCGAATAACAAAAGTGATAGGTAGGTAGAGAAGGACAGGGGTGAAGGAGTAGGAGAGGGGTAAGCAAGGGTAGAAGAGGCAGAAGGGGGATGAGTACAGGATAAGCAAATGGAAATTTTGGTTGGAAAGATAGCTAAGGTCAATGTCGTTGTCTCCTGGATATGTGATGGGTAGTAGGATTCATAGAATTAGTTTGGGTCATTAGGATAGGCTGTGTGGAACAGATGGGTTTTTAGTGATTTCCGGAAGGGTAGATAGCCACTGCAGAGCTACAGTACCTTCATGCAGAAGCCCAGAGTCAGTCTAAATGTACCAACATTTTCTAGTTCTGTGATATATATTTATTTCTTCTTCAAGTCATTTTCAACAGCATTTTCTCAGTTATTACCCACATGCGAACACAATTATAATGCTAATTAATAAGTTTTGGATGTTACTGAATTTGATCATTCTGTCTCACTGTATTTCCAGTTTTGGCATAGTATAAGTCATCACAAGGACAAAATATAAGGAAACCAATGGACTGCATTAGGAGCTTATAGCCCATTTAGTTATGTTTAAACAAATGAGAGATCTGATTGTTTTTTTCTACTTTTGAAAAACACTTGTCCCTGAAACATGCTCAAAACAGAATAATCCATTTTTACAAAAGAGATGGGGTGAAGATGTGATTCCTTGTGCTCCAGTGAAAGGAGAGTTTAATTTTACTTCCAATCTTCATAGCACCAGGCTTCCCAAGGCAGAATACAACAACAGTTAAGATATACTCACCAGTAAACAGGATATCCTCACTGCAATTTGGTCATGTATTACTGTAATATATAGAACAGTGTAGAAAAATGAGCACAAAATACAGCCTTTATTAGTGCTGTTTCCACCAGCTACAATAATTTTTGAAGCTGTTTTAGTAATATTCAGTTTTGATTTCATGATATTTATATTTATATATAGGAACCTTTCAGATAAATTAAAAAGCTGTCAAATAAGTACAAAAAAAAATAAAAATTTTATATATATATATATATAGTCCTCCACCTTTTAAGGCATTGCCTTCCAACTGGAACAGCTTTTGACTTTTTACAGATGGAAAACACATAGATGGTCCATTATTTCTAATAATCTTTTACTATTGCTTTCAATAGTGTTTGCTATTGTTTTGGGCAGTGCTTTTTTTGTGCCGGTACGCACTGGTACGGCTTACTGCACCTTTTTATTTTCTACCCTGCTCATCTCCCCATCTCCCGCGGCCACATCTGTTTATCCGACTCCTAGAAGAAGCAGCACCAGCAGCTCCGCAGGCACAGCATTGTAAGCACGGGGCTGCAGTGCTAGGACACACGCTGTTGTCTCTGCCGATCCCCTGCCCCGGAACAGAAAGTTGTCATCAGAAGTGCAGGGGATCGGCAGAGCCGACAGCGCGCATCTGAGCAGTGTGGCTTTGCGCCTTTCTCTTCTTGATTTTTCTGCTGCTGGAGTTGCTGGATGGGGTGAGGGGAGGTAGGGGGAGAAATACTGGATGGGGAGGAAAAAGGACAAGTAGAGAAATACTGGATGGAGGGAGAGGGCAAGGGGAGAAATGCTGGATGAGGAAAGAGGGGACAAATGGAGAAATGATGGATGGGGAGAGAGAGAACAAGAGGAGAAACGATGGATGGGGAGAGAAGGCAAGGGACAAGTAGAGAAATACTGGATGGGGAGATAAGTGGCAAGTAGAGAAATGCTGGATGGAGAGAGAGGGCAAGGGGAGAAATGCTTGTAGATTGGATAGTAAGAAAGAACTAAATGTGGATAAAGGCAGAAAATAAAATTGAAGAAAGCTGAAAGGGAAATGAGGAGAGAAAAATGACACACAGGAAATCCTGGCAATAGAGTTAAGAAAATATGAGGAAAGTAGAAACCACAAACTGGGACCAACATAAATGAAAAGAAGTACATGGCCAGACAACAAAGGTAGAAAAAAGAATTTTATTTTTATTTTAAGATAAAGTAGTAGCTGTGCTTTTTATTTTGTTTGTTTGTTTTTATTTGTAGTTGTTACTTTGTAATATAGTGAATGGAATATTTGAAATTTATATCTGCTATTTTAATTGCAAGGGGAACATTTTTTTGTTTTTCTGGTGTTATCCTGCATACCAGAGTCTGGTTTTGGGGGGTTTCAGCTGAATTTTTTGTCTACATTTTTATTAGTTTATAATCAGTCTAAAGGGTTCCTGTTTTGGGCCTAGGGACTTGTGTACTGTTTTCAATGCTACATTTTTATATTCTCTATGGCTAGTAAAATGGATGTGGCTAATGTGGGAGTGTGGCTACTATGGGGGGTGGAGCCATAGATAGTGACCCCGCCCTTAAGGTTGGCACGGTATGAGTACCGGCACCTTTTTTCCTACAAAAAAAGCACTGGTTTTGGGTGTACTTGTGACTTCGCCTACTGCCAGCAAGTGCCACCTACTGGCTTCAACTCATATAATGGGCTAGATATTCTCGTACCATTCTACTGTTCTCAATATAACCTCCATGGCCCCGCTCACGCATTCAGCCCTTCTCTACCGGGTCACGCCCATTATGATGTACCATTCCTGTCCTGTGGAGGCAGGACCAACTGAGAAAACACAGGCACATCAGTGCCTACTCCTCACTGGCCTCCCACTTAGCCATCTATCCCCCCTTCAATCTGTTCAGAACTCTGCTGCACGTCTTATATTCCGCCCAGGGGCGTATCTGCGTGGGGCCACAGGGGCCTGGGCCCCCGCAGATTTCGCCCTGGACCCCCCTACCGCCGTTAACCCTCCCCCGCCTACCGCCAACCCTTTCCCCGCCTACCGCCGTCACCTACCCCGAGGTCCGCTCCTGCCGGTTTTTTTTAACTATTACTTCAGCTGGCGGGGGACCCCAACCCCCGCCAGCCCAGCCGAGGTCTTCTTTAACTTCATCTTCATCCTCGTGCTGTTAAAGCTGCATGATGCATCCTTCCAGTTGGACGGAGTTTGACGTCGCAGCACGTTGTATCATGCAGCTTTAACAGCACGAGGATGAAGATGAAGTTAAAGAAGACCTTGGCTGGGCTTCAGCTGAAGTAATAGTTAAAAAACCGGCAGGAGCGGACCTCGGGGTAGGTGACGGCGGTAGGCGGGGAAAGGGTTGGCGGTAGGCGGGGGAGGGTTAACGGCGGTAGGGGGGGAGGGTTGACGACGATGACGGCGGCGGCGGGGGGGTGGGGCAGCGGTGGTAGGGGGGGTTATAATGTGCCCCCTCATTCTAGCCCCTGCCCCCCCTACCGCCGAATCTCAGATACGCCCCTGATTCCGCCTGAACCGATATACTCATATCACCCCTCTCCTCAGGTCGCTTCACTGGCTTTCAATCAGATACCGCATACAGTTCAAGCTTCTCCTTCTTACCTACAAATGCACTCAGTCTGCAGCCCCTCATTACCTCTCTACCCTCATTTCCCCTTATGTTCCCACCCGTAACCTCCGCTCACAGGACAAATCCCTCCTCTCAGTACCCTTCTCCACCACCGCCAACTCCAGGCTCCTCTCATTCTGCCTCGCCTCACCCTATGCTTGGAATAAACTTCCTGAGCCCTTACGCCAAGCCCCCTCCCTACCCATCTTCAAATCTTTGCTCAAAGCCCACCTCTTCAATATTGCTTTCAGCACCTAACCTTTATACCTTTCAGGAAATCTAGACTGCCCCAATTTGACTGCCCCTATTTGACTGACTGTACATTTGTCGTTTAGATTGTAAGCTCCTTTGAGCAGGGACTGTCCTTCTATGTTAAATTGTACAGCGCTGCATAACCCTAGTAGCGCTTTAGAAATGTCAAGTAGTAGTAGTAGTAGTAGTAGTGCTGGGAACTCCCCGCAAACACCAGCGGCAGGCAGAAAAAAAGGACTCCTTTTTTAAGGTTGTCCGTAAATCTGGGAAATCTGTTTTTTTTTTTTTAACCTAGGCCATTTGCAGTTTTATTTTCCTTAGAAGGGGTTTTTACTCTGCTATTAAAAGAAAAAAAATCTATTTGGGAGATTACTGGAGAAGGAAGAGGTTAACCACTTCCTCCGCTGTAAAACTGGAACACAGATGAAAGATTGCTAAGGGAGGGGCTTGTACTCTGTTGTATGATTCTAAGATTATTGCATGTGTTGTTTGGGAATTTATGGTAGGAATGTCCAGTTTTGTTACAGTGCAGGAATATTACATCTAGGCATTACAGAGGGCATGAATCCTGTGTTGAGCTCTGCAGGGAACTTCAAGAAGGGAACAAATGTCTTTAATTTAGAGGCTTTATGGATTGTGTTTATCCTCCTGTGTGAAAGGGAGGATGTTTGGTGTTTGTTAAGTTGAATACAGAATTAGCAGCATCTATAAAGGCTACAGTGTGGTCTTGTACTGGCTAAAAGCCCAGGATGAAAAGGGGGATATGAAGACAAAGCTCCCTCTTCAGGACAGAGCTTGCCTGGATGATGCTGGCTTCAGAACAGGGAATTGTTTTCCAAGCAGAGAAGTGATTCTGGGTTCAGATCCTGGTAGATGTCTTTTATAGTTCTGATCAGCTGCTTAGTGGTCCTTTTACTAAGATGTGCCGAAAAATGGGCTGCACTAGTGTAGGCGCTTGTTTTGGACGTGCATTCCTTTTTTCAGCACACCTGTAAAAAAGGCCTTGTTTATATTTTTGCTGAAAATGGACGTGTGGCAAAATAAAAATTGGCGCGTGTCCATTATGGGACTGAGACCTTACTGCCAGCCATTGACTTAGCGGTAAGGTCTCACGCTTTAACCACGTGGTAATCATCTATGTGCATAGAATGATGATTACCAACCAGTTTCTGCTGTGCACTAGAAAATAAAAATTATTTTCCGGCACGCAAAGCGGACGAGCGTCAAAAATAAAATTACCACAAGGGCCATGCGGTAGCCAGGCAGTAACTCAAAATTGGCCTGCGTTGGGCAAGTGAAGGCACCTACACGGCATAGTAAAAGGGCCCCTTAGATGTGGATTAGGAGTTGGACAGAAAACAGAGGGCAGGGTTAAATGGCCATTTTTCTCAATGGAGGAAATGAATAGTGGAGTGCAATAGGGATCTGAACTGAGACTAGGGCTATTTAACATTTATACATGATCTGGAAATCGGAATGACGAGTGAGGTGATTAAATTTGCAGATGACACAAAATTATGCAAAGTTGTCAAAACATATGCAAATTGTGAAAAATTGCAGGAAGATCTTAGGAAACTGGAAAACTGGGCATCCAAATGGTAGATTTATGTGATGCACATTGGGAAGAATAATCTGAATCATAGTTACCTGCTGCTAGGATCCACCTTATGACTAAGCACCAAGAAAAAGATCTAGGTGTCATTGTAGATATTATGATGAAAATCTTCTGCCCAGTGTGCGGCAGTGGCCAAATAAGCAAACAGTATGCTAGGAATTATTAGGAAAGTGATGACAAATAAGACAGAGAATATTATAATACCTCTGTATTGCTCCATGGTGCGACCTCACCTTCAGTATTGCATTCAATTCTGGCTGCCATATTTATTTATTTAGTGCATTTTTACCCCACCTTTTCCCACAGGATGTGGGCTCAAAGTGGCTTACAATAGACTGGAAAGGCGATCGCCAGACCAGTGGTAATACAAATACAATAGTTAAACAAATAAGTAAGCAGAGAGTAGATAGCAAAAAGAATAGAAATTAAGAAGTCCAAAATGAGGTCTTGACTCGTTGAGACACATTAAGGCAGGTAATCAGATCTCTACACCCTGCCACTCGCGACCTTCGTCAAAAACAGCTGACCAGCAAGCTGTTCCCACCAGCAGGACAGAAATGCAGGTGAGGCCAACGGCTGGATTCAGCGGTCCAGGAGGAAACAGGGCCCCCCCCCCCCCAACATGCAGCACCTTCCAAACACAAAGCAGCAGCAGATGTTCAGCAGCCGGCAGCGCAGAGGATGACCCCACCGGTCCAGCAACAAAGCCGACTGGCAATCGGCACAGGCCCCCCCCCAACACCCTCCACTGCAGCCGTGGTGCAAATGATCACTCTGCCGGTCGTCCGACGAGCCGGCTGCAAGGAAAGACGGACAGCCGCTCCACATGGCATAGCGGACCGAAACTGGCGAAAAGGCGGCAATCAGAGCTTCATGGTGGCCAACAAAGCCGGCTCGAGCAAAATCAGCCCAAAACACAGCCAAACAACGGCGCAGCTCGGCGATGGTACCCGGATCCAATGGTTCTTTAGCCCGTCAATCAGTGGCCATTTTGTTAATATCTCAAAAAAATATAGTGGAATTGGAAAAGGTTCAAAGAAGATTGATAAAAATGATAAAGGGGATGGAACATTTCTCATATGAGGAAAGACTGAAGAGCTTAGGGCTCCTCAGCTGGGGAAAGAGATAGCTGAGGGGGGATATGACTGAGGTCTACAAAATCCTGAGTGGTGTAGAATGGGTAAAAATGAATCAATGTTTTTCACTCTTTCAAAAAGTCCAAATACCAGGAGACACTCAATGAAATTAATACTTTTAAAACAAAAAGGAGGAAGTATTTTTTCAGTCAAGGAATAGTTAAGCTCTGGAACTCATTGTTGCAGGATGTGGTAACAGTGGCTAGTGTATCTGGACTTAAAAAAGATATGGCCAATTCCTGGAGGAATTGTCCATAATCAGTTATTTAAATAGACGTTGAGGAGCGTTTTCGATATGACATTTAAGTCCGACTATGGACATTGTGCACAAAATGTCCAAAATCCAAATAAGAAAGAAGGTCATTTTCAAAAAAGAAAAACATCTTTTTTTTTTTTTAATATACTGTTTTGAGCAAGGTTTTGTGCTTTGGACATTTTGTTTTTTTGTCCATTTTTGGAAAAAAAAACGAATAAGTGCAAAATGTAGAAAATCAACGCTTTGGAATGTAGGAGGAATCAACATTTTTAGCAGACTGTTCCCCCAGACATCCCAGGAGAGCAATGGGGCACCCCTAGGGGGCACTTCTATGCACATCATAAAAATTCTTTCAGGTACTCATCTCATCTTTGCTCCCTAATCTTGTCCCCTGAGCCCTGCAAAACCCACCCAAAACCTACTGCCCCTCCACTGTACACCTCAACAATAGCCCTTATGGGTGAATGGGGCACCTATATGTGGGTACAGTAGGGTTTTGGTGATTTTGGGAGGGGTCACAGTTTCCACCACAAGTGTGACAGGTAGAGGGAGATAGGGACCTGAGTCCCCCACTCCACAGTGCACATACGAACATAAAAATAGCCATATGGGTCAGACCAATGGTCCATCTACCTCAGTATCCCATTTCCAACTGTGGCCAATCCAGGTCACAAGTACCTGGCAGAAATCCAACATTCCATGCTACCACTACACTACTCCAGGAACCTGCATGCTGCTCTAATAGACCTGGCTATAACATCTGAGGCTATCATAGATCTGTTGTCATATTTGTATTCACATTTTTTTCGGGGGGAGGGGAGTGTGAGGGGGTCATTCCGGATTCTCTCCAGTGGTTATCTGGTCATTTAGGGCACCTTTTTGTACCTTATTTGTTATAAAAACAGGTCTAGCTCAAAATGTCTTTGTTTTATTTTAGTTTTGTTCCATTATGACTCAAAAATGTCTAAGTCTTAGGGTGGTGGACTTTGGTCCTGGGGAACTGAGGAACTGAGTTCGATTCCCGGCACAGGCAGCTCCTTGTGACTCTGGGCAAGTCACTTAACCCTCCATTGCCCGCCGCATTGAGCCTGCCATGAGTGGGAAAGTGCGGGGTACAAATGTAACAAAAATAAAAATAAAATAAGTCTTAGGAATGACCAAATCCCGCCCTTAACATGCCCCCCCCCCCCCCCCCACACACACACACACATTCCCCCTTGAGATTTGGACGCACTGCAGACGAACAGCATAGAAAAACATCTGAAAACTAGGTTTTGAAAATACTGATTTGGACGTTTTTGTGAGACACCTATTTTGAGGGTACTATAGGCTCCCATGCTAATGTCTACCAAACAATAAAAATCATAGAAAATAACACTTAGCATTAAGGTGGACAACAAGAAGGCATTGCCGTAAACGGATTTATCTGTTCCACAGGATCAAAGTCTGTAAAGGACCAGATCTGTAGGTGATATCAGGCAATTCCTTGTATAGCGCCCAAACAGTCTTCATAAAATAGGCAAAAGTCCCCATAAATATTAGCACAATTGCCCCCTGAATCACCGGTGGCAACCCCAAGACCAAACAAGCAGGTGGGAGCCAGCAGTTACACTTGTCCTGGATCAAGCACAAAAGCCCCCATGGAAATATTTAAAATAGAAAAATACATATATTCCCACTGCAAAATGGAGCTACACATATACCGCTATCCAATCTGTATCAGTTGTACACGTTGGATGTGCAATTTTGGGCATGGATCCCAGATCTGTGGGTAAACTAATTAGCTAATTGGGTGATAATAATCAATTATTAATATTAATTGGCCCTATTCTATAACATGTGCACCTAATTTTCATAGTAACCAACTCCAAAGTGGGCGTGGCTATGGGAAGGACATGGGCAGGCCAGGGGTGTTCCCAGAATTTAGTCGCTGTTATAGAATATTGCCACTTATGCGCCTAACTGCAATTAGTTGGACACCAGCATTTACACCAACATTTGGCAGGTGTACATGCTGGCGCCTCAAGTTAGGTACAAACCCCCGGAATCTATATATTGCACCTAGAGATCCACGCTGAAATCCGGGCATATTCTATAACAGCGTTCATAACTTAATTGGCTTGACAAGCTAATCAGCATTGATAATGGCAATTAACAAGCAATAATGAGCACTAATTGGCAATAATTAAAATTTACGCATACAACTCACTAAGGGTCTTTTTTACTAAGTCGCTTAAGAGTCTACACGCACCCTGCCAGTGAAAATCTGCTATTTAAAAGGTATGGAGGGGGGAGCAAGAGAGAGAAAGAGAGAGACCAAATTACTTGTGGGACAAGGCGGAGTTCTTCTGCCCACCCATCTTGGGTCCAGGCCCACCCAAAATTGGGTGTCTGGCTACGCCCCTGCTCCCTCTCCTCTCTCCCTCCCTCCCTGTCCTCTCCCCCTCTCCTCTCCTCCTTCCCTCTCTCTCCTCCCCTCCGAGTTCTTGGCCCCCCTTCCCTCCAAGTTCCATGCCCCCCTTTCCTCGGAGTGTGTATGTTTGAGAGAGAGTGTGTGGGTGAGAGACGGAGTGTGTATGTGAGAGAGAATGAGTAAAACAGAGAAAGACAGACAGAGAGTGTGTGTGTTTGTGTCAGAGACAGAGTGTGTGAGAGACAGAGTGTGTGTGTGAGTCTGTATGTGAGAGACAGAGTGTGTGTGTGTGTGTGTGTGTGTGTGTGTGTGTGTGTGTGTGTGAGAAAGTGAAGCCTTCAAGCCTTGAAGCATTCATGCGCTCTGTAAGGCTCCATCTCCTCAGTTGACGACAGGTAGTTCCGGAACGTTGCAGGAATGCTTCAAGGCTTGAAGGCTTCACTTTCTCAGCTTCAGAATGTTGGAGGTGCATTTTATTATATAGGACGACCCAATGCAAGTAAATCTACATGCAGGGATTTACATCACTTTTTCAATGGTATAAATGCAGGCATGTATTTTTGGCACTGGGATATTAACTAAGCAAATTCTATATTCTGTGCCCAAATCTAGGCATCACTTATATAATACACTTAGGCAGAAATGTTTACCGTGTAGATTTTTTTGGTGCCTTGTATAGAATCTGGCCCCAAATGCACACTAAACTAGTACTTTTGTCCAGGCTTTTACTGCTGCTTAAAGTTATTGCTGTTGACATTTCTGCATTGCTCGCTTTTTGGTTATTATAAGAAATATGTAAAGTCTTTGTTTTAGGACATTTATATTATTGTTTAAAGCTTTACATTGAGTTTTATTATGTATGTTTTATTGCAAACTGCCTAGAATCATAGGATGGAATGGGCTATAATTTTTTTAAATAAATAAGCGCCCTTTTCAGAATACTAGTTTAGTGCAGATCATCCTGGTTTCTAACTTCGGATGCCATTTACTGAATTCCACTCATATTTCTTGCTTCCACCAAACCAAGCCCCTTGAAATCTCGATATCCTGGGGCATCTATATGTAGCTCTACATATGGCCCTATTTAAATAGTAGCTTCCAGAAATTGCAATTTCCTAGTGTAAAACCCACTCTAAAATGACCTTTTTTAGTGTTTCTGAATACCCTGCCCCAGTGGATTATAATGAGAAATGTTTTTGGCATTCCTAATTCACTCTCTTATGCCTATACACCATGTACTGACTGAGGCAAAGACTGACTCAAGTTCGTTACATTAGAGAAGCCTTCTTCTTTGTAAACTATCAGATTGAGGCTCAAAAGTTATAGCTACACAGCATTTTGACCTATAGCTGGGGCATGATTGACAACATGCCAAGGCATGTCATATATTGGGAGGCCTGTGTATATTTTCTCTTAGGTCCATTCTGAGATCCCAGACACTTTCACCTAGAATTATGAGGTTCCAGTTGCCTCTGTCTTGCATAAAAAGGCACCACAAGAGTCTTGGAAGTGGAGAGCCTATGCACTAGTAAGGAATATTTATACATTTGACTTCCTCTTTTACCTAACTGAGACTAGCTTGTGGAAGCTGTACTACTGCATTAGGGGATCTTTTTACTAAAGGGTTGGTCTGCGGCAATAGGATTGTCGCACGGCAACCCAGAACTACCGCTGGCCTAATGGGGGTGCTGGCGGTATTTCCACCCCAGCGCAAGCCATTTCTGCTGCTACCTGAAATATTAAAAAGATATTTCCACAGGTTCTTACACAGCGGTAACTAGGCAGTATCATATGCTGCCTGATTATCGCTGAGTTAGTGCAGGAGCCTTTACCACCACCTCAATGGGTGGCAGTAAGTGCTCCCTCCTGAAATGGCTGTGCAGCAAGTGAGTACTACCACACGGATATTTCTTTTTTTTTCGGCCTGGCACAACGCAAAAACAGCCACTGCCACTAGCGTAGGACCTCTAGTACCACAGCTTAGTATAAGGGCCCCCAGATGTGTTACTCTCACCCTATGGCTTATTGCCATCAGCACATATTTCCTTTGCACTGTTTAGGAGAGACAGCTTGATTTGATTCAAAAGGAAGAGGAGATTCACACTTTAAAAAATTCTTCTTCTGTCACACAAAAGATCTAAGTTACTTATGTGAGTAATATTGGAAACTTTCTTAGTAAAGAAGTTATGTTGCTGAGCTTGTGTTTTCAGCCATTAGGCAGATTTTATTTTTAAATGCTGCCTTTGATCCTTTTTTTTTCTTCTTTTTCTTTGATCTTTCAAAAAAATATATATTGATCAGTTCTCCACAAGAAAAAAATTCACAATTGAATAGATTCCAAAGCACAGGCTATTTTTATATAATAACTCACACCTTTTATGTACATAAGTACATAAGTATTGCCATACTAGGACAGACCAAAGGTCCATCAAGCCCAGCATCCTTTTTCCAACAGTGGCCAATCCAGGTTGCAAGTACCTGGCAAGATCCCAAAACAGTACAATACATTTTATGCTACTTATCCTAAAAATAAGCAGTGGATTTTCCTCAAGTCAATTTTAATAATGGTCTATAGACTTTTCCATTTGAAGCCAGCTGAACCTTTTTTTAAACCCCGCTAAGCTAACTGCTTTTACTAAATTCTCTGGCAAAGAATTCCAGAGTTTAACTACACATTGAGGGCCAGATGCACTAAACTTAACGAGCCAGCAACGTGATTTTTAAACTGGTTTTAGACAGTTTAGCGTGCAAATAGTAAACTGGGACATACACAAAAGGGTTCTCCGAGCCATTTTCCTGTCACGGTAGCAGCTAATGAAAACGGAATGCAAATGAGCTAATTTTTATTGTAATGTGAATGCGATGCGATGCACTACCGTTTCTGATCCCATGCACAAAAGCAATCCCTACCTTTACCGTGGAAATTTTAACATGAGGTCTGGACCTGCCGGTTCTTCATTATTGCAAGTAGGAGAAGAGGAGAAACAAGGCAGGGAAGATGGAGCACAAAAAATAGTATAACAGCATGCAGCTTCTTTGTGTGTATGAAAGCCGCGCCACATATGTTTCTTTTTCAAATTACATTTACTGGCAAGAAATTGGGGGGGAGGAGTACTGAAATGTAAAGCATAAAAGTAATGGTAACTTACCAAAAATGCAAGGAAGTTAAAGGTCCATCAAAGAAACAGCGTCTGTTCCTGCTGCTTCCATCTATTGGCTGGCTGACATTCTAGAACGCCCATCTCACTGAAGATGGAATCTCATTGGCTGGCTGCTGTCCCAACTCCTCCTCCCTGCAGGGCTTCCCTGATGACATCACTTTAGAGCTGTGAACTGATTGGATCCAAACTTCCTGGTGTCCCCCTCCACAGAGAGGGGCTGAACCAATTGGACAGCATCAACCTGGGATGTCCCGCCCACTCATTACTGGAGGGGGACACCAGGAAGTTTGGATCCAATCAGTTCACAGCTCTAAAGTGATGTCATCGGGGAAGTCCTACAGGGAGGAAGAGTTGGGACAGCAGCCAGCCAATGAGAGTCCATCTTCAGGGACCTTTGTGCATCTGGTTCTAAGTGAAGAAACATTTTCTCTGATTCATCTTAAATGTACTGCTTTGTAGCTTCATCGCATGCCTCCTGCTCCTAGTATTTTTGGAAAGAGTAAACAAGCAATTCACGTCTACCCATTCCACTCCACTCAATATTTCATAGACCTCTATCATATCTCCCCTCAGCCGTCTTTTCTCCAAGCTAAAGAGCCATAGCTGCTTTAATCTTTCCACACAGGGAAGTCAGCCCATCCCGTTAACATTTTTTTTGCTCTTCTCTGTACCTTTTCTAATTCCACTATATCTTTTTTTTTGAGATGCAGAGACCAAAATTGAGCACAATATTTGAGGTGTGGTCACACTGTGAAGCGATACAAAGGCATTAAAATATTCTCATTTTTGTTTTCCATTCACATTCTGTTTTCTTAGCCACCGCCACACACTGAGCAGAGGGTTTCAACGTATCATCTACGATGACACCTAGATCCCTTTCTTGTTCGGTGACTCCTAATACGAACCTTGCATTACATAACTATAATTTGGGTTCCTTTTTCCCACATGCATCACTTTACACTTGCTCACATTAAACATCATCTGCCATTTACAGTAGATGCCTGGTCTCCCAATCTCAATAGGTCCTCTTGTCATTTTTCACAATCCTCTTGCGATTTAACAACTTTCAGTAACTTTGTGTCATCAGCAAATTTAATTACCTCACTATTTACTCCCATCTCTAGATCATTTATAAATATGTTAAAAAGCAGCAGTCCCACACAGACCCCCTGGGGAACCCCACTATCTACCCTTCTCCATTGAAAATACTGATCATTTAACCCTACTCTCTGTTTTCTATCTTTTAAGCAGTTTTGAATCCACAATAGAACACTACCTCCTATCCCATGACTCTCCACTCTACTCTGGAGTCTTTCATGAGATACTTTCAGGCTCATTTTCGAAAGAGATGGATGTCCATCTTTCAACACAAATCAGAACATGGACGTCCATCTTCCAGAGACATCCAAATCGGTATAATTGAAACCCGATTTTGGACGTCTCCAACTGCAAGGTCGTCCAAATTTTAAGGGGGCGTGCTGGAGGAGTGGTGAAGGCAGGTCTTGGGCATGCCTAACACTTGGACGTCTTTGAGGCATAATTGAAAAAAGCAGGGACGTCCTGAAGTAAAACTTGGATGTTTTCACCCAGATGTGTTTTTTTTATGAATAGGGGGGAAAGGGAAGGGAAAGGGAATGGGACTTGATATACCGCCTTTCTGTGGGGTTT
Source organism: Microcaecilia unicolor (assembly GCF_901765095.1). NCBI lineage: Eukaryota > Metazoa > Chordata > Amphibia > Gymnophiona > Siphonopidae > Microcaecilia > Microcaecilia unicolor. The sequence goes on from NC_044032.1 coordinate 495,435,778, forward strand.
TTTTGTAACTACATTCAAAGCAGTTTACATAGTATATACAGGTACTTATTTGTACCTGGGGCAATAGAGGGTTAAGTGACTTGCCCAGAGTCACAAGGAGCTGCAGTGGGAATTGAACCCAGTTCCCCAGGATCAGAGTCCGCTGCACTAATCACTAGGCTACTCTGAAATAGCTACTCCAAAATGACCAGATGACCACCGGAGGGAATCGGGGATGACCTCCCGTTACTCCCTCAGTGGTCACTAACCCCTCCCACCCTCAAAAAACATCTTTAAAAATATTTTGTGCCAGCCTCTATGCCAGCCTCAGATGTCACTCAGGTCCATGACAGCACACGCAGGTCCCTGAAGCAGTTTTTGTGGGTACTGCAGTGCACTTCAGACAGGCGGACCCAGGCCCATACCCCCACTACCTGTTATGTTTGTGGAGGAAACAGCGAGTCCTCCAAAACCCACCACAAACCAAATGTACCCACATCTAGGTGCCCCCCTTCACCCATAAGGGATATGGTAGTGGTGTACAGTTGGGGGTAGTGGGTTTTGTGGGGGGGGGGGGTTGGGGGGCTCAGCACACACGGTAAGGGAGCTATATACCTGGGAGCAATTTATGAAGTCCACTGCAGTGCCCCCTAGGGTGCCCGGTTGTTGTCCTGGCATGTCAGGGGGGACCAGTGCACTGCAAATATTGGCTCCTCCCACGTCCAAATGGCTTGCATTTGGATGTTTTTGACTTGGACGTGTTTGGTTTCGAAAATCACTGAAAGTCAAAGACATCCATGTCTAAGGACGTCCATCTCTAAGGACGTCCTTGGTATTTACAAAACGAGAGATGGATGTCCATCTTTTTTCAAAAATATGGTTTTCCCCGCCCCCGGATTTGGACGATTTACACAGACATCCAAATCCTAACTGGGACGTTTCTTTCGAAAATGCCCCTCTTTGTCAAATGCCTTTTAAAAATCCAGATATACAATATCGACTGGCTCACCTTTTTCCACGTTTGTTTACCCTTTCAAAGAAATGTAATAGATTGGTGAAGCAAGATTTCGCCTCACTAAATCCATGTTGGCACTGTTTCATTAATCCACGCTTTTAAATATGCTGTGTAATTTTGTTCTTTATAATAGTCTCTACCATTTTGCCCAGCACCAATATCAGGCTCACCGGTCTATAATTTCCTGGATCTCCTCTGGAACCTTTTTTAAAAATCGGCGTTACATTGGCCACCCTCCAAACCTCTGGTACCATGATTGATTTTAAAGATAAATTACATATTACTAACAATAGCTCTGCAAGTTCATCTTTCAATTCGATCAGTATGCTGGGATGAATACCATTCGGTCCAGGAGATTTGCTACTCTGCAGTTTGTCAAATTGCACCATTACATCCTCCAGGTTTATAGAGATTTCATTCAGTTTCTCTGACTCATCAGTTTTGAATACTCTGGCACCCAAATCTTCCTGGGTGAAGACCGAAGCAAAGAAGTCATTTAATCTCTCCGCTATGGCTTTGTTTTCCCTGATTGCCCTTTTTACCCCTCGGTCATCTAGAGGTCCAACCAATGATTTTGCCGACTTCTTGCTTTTAATATACCTAAAAAACATTTTTACTATGTATTTTCAATAAAAAAGAGAGTTAGAATTAGAAAAATAAATATTAAACATACAGAGTTAAAATCATGGCTCAGACAAAAAGAAAAAAATTAAATCCAATGCATAAAGACAAATGGTAAATAGTAGACCAAGGTGAATTACATTCAGTTACACTAGGTATTTTCTCTATCAGTCTAAGAGATCATTTTAATAAGCTACATTAGGCGCTAACACACACTTCATGCAGCAAAAAATAGAGTACCATGGAACATGCTCAGGCATGTGGTAACCTTGAATCTGCGCACACTAACCACATGTTAGAAAAAAATTCAAAGTTTTTGGAGGGGGCGTGTCAGGGGCAGAGAGTGAGCATTCCTGTGCTAACCAGTTAGCGCATCTACATTATTGCATGCTAACTAGTTTGCACAGATATCACGTGAGCCCTTACCACTTACAAAATGGGTGGCAGGAAGTGTTTATGCAGTGATTTTAACAAACGGCCATGCACTAATGATAATATTAGCACATGACCATTAATGGAAAACAATAGAAAAAAGACATTTTTATGATGTAGTAAAAATGACCATAGCTCATTGGAAAGACCAGTGTAAGGGCAGGTTAAGGCCACCCTAAGCTTGTATCAAAGACAACAGAAGGTTTAATGACTTGCCCGAGATCACAAGAAGCAGCAGTGGGATTTGAACTGAGCTTCCTTCATTGTCAACCCAGTAGGTTACTCCACTATATTTATTCTCCATGAGTACTGCCATAAACAGTGTTGCAATCAGGATATATTCCTCTTCTAACAAACTTTTTGATCTTGGCATGAGAGGCATTATGCTATTTTATCTGCCCAAGAATCCTGTACTATTAGGACGGCCGTGATGAGATGTGGACCATCTTGTGACAACAGTTACATATCCTACAGCTTTACTTCTGTATTTCCTTGGCCTTTCCTCAAAATGATATGTATGCACATAGATGGCATGTAGAGGATGCCTACTTGGAGCATATTCTTTGAAGGAAAGTAGGTATAGCATTCTATAAGTTAAGCATGCAACTATGAGTCCCGCCAACACTGCTCTCAGACTCTGCCCATGCGAAACAGCCAAATGTACCAACAAAAGGTGAGAAGTCCAAAACTCCACAAAACAAAGCAGCAAGTAGAAGGGGTGGAGAAAATACACACATCAAGCGATGTGCAACCCAGAGAGCAGCCTTTATTAAACTTAACCCATACAAGTGACCCAACAAGGTCACCGTGTTTTGGCTATATAGCCTGCATCAGGGGTCTATGAAAGCATAAAATCAACACATAAATAATTAAAATATACAAAACAGTAACCCCACCCCCATTTACTAAGCTGCGCTAGTGGGTGTTGCAAGGCAGCCACTAGCACAGCTTAGTAAGAATATGTAAATTACCTCCTTCTTATTTATTAAGATTTATTTACTGCCTTTTTAAAGGAATTCATTTAGGGGCCCTTTTACTAAGCCAGGGTAAAATATGGCCCGCAGTAGTGCAAGCGCATGTTTTGGATGCGTGCTGGGTCATTTTTTACCGTGTCTAGGAAAAAGGAACTTTTTTAAGGGGTCAGAAAATGAATGTGCACTGAAATTGAAACCAGCGTGTGTCCATTTTCAGCCTGAAACCTTACTGCTACCCATTGACCTAGCGGTAAGGTCTCACACGCTACCTGGGCGGTAAGTATGCAGCGTGCACCAACTGCTGTTTACCGCCGGGTAGGCGCCCCACGGTTGAAAATAGAAAATATTTTCTACTGCGTGTTTTCAGTGCACACCAAATTCATACTTACTGCCCAGGGCACATGGTAGTCGGGCAGTAATTCTGATTTGGCACACGATGGATGCAGGTAGGCCCTTACGCATCTTTATAAAAGAGCCCCTCAAGGCGGTGTACAGCAAGAATAAGTCAAACATAAGCAAAGACAATTACAGCAGTAAAAATATTCAAACAACAATACAAAATATGTCATAGTATGCTACATTACAATGTCAACACAATACTTAATAAAACATTTTAATATACAGCAAAGGTGTAAGCAAAGATGGAACATATAGATTGGTAAGATAGAACAACAGGAATAAAGAAAGTTGCAAATGAGGTCATAAAGGTGCTTGAACATTACTTAGCTAGTTTATCCACTCCTAGATATCTTAGCTAGGAGTGGATAAACATGTCCTGCTGTAGTATGTGCAGCCAATAGCCAATGCCATTCCGTGTGTGTGTGTGTGACTAGCAAGATAGCTACTTCTTCCATTAAAGGCCTGGTTGAATAGCTGAGCTTTCACTTCCTTCCTGAAACAGAGATAGTCTTGTACTAAACAAAGCCCTAATGTGTACATATCACAGCTAAAAAGGGCTTACCACTGTGTGTGCTAAGGTACCCTGCAGTAAAATCCTGATGTGTGCGTGCTACCCATGAGCTAAAAAATACATTTTAGTTTTTGGCTAAGGGGACATGTTCTTCCCCCATTACATGGGGTAACTTGTGCTGTCTGTGTATAACAGATTACATGTTTGTATATGTATTAAGCTGTGTAGAATGGACAAGGTCCCTGTATTTACAAGGTCCTCAGTGATTAGACTTTATTAACACCCATTTTCTGCTCTCAGGGCCAGATGCACAAAGCTTACCTTGCTATTAATGTTTGCTTTAGAGTGGTTCTAGCTAGGAATGCACAAAGGGGTTTTCTGTGGATCTAACATGTGCTGTTAGCAACCTCCGAGAACCCCATGCAAATGTATGCCAATGTATGCCAATGAGCTCATGATCTGGTACGGGAGGTAATGGTGCTGGACCCACTTGATAACAGTGATCATAATATGATCGAATTTGATATTAGCTTTGAAGCAAGTATACATAGGAAATCAAATACATTAGTGTTTAACTTAAAAAAAAAAAGAGACTATGATAAAATGAGAAGAACGGTGAAAAAGAAACTTAGAGGAGTGGCTGCGAGGGTCAAAAATTTACATCAGGCATGGATGCTGTTCAAAAACACCATCCTGGAAGCCCAGGCAAAATATATTCCGCGTTGTGAGAAGGAAGAGGCTGTCCTACCCTGGTTAGGCCCCTAGAGGGCGCTGTTCCCCTAAAATGTCCAGGGAGAAGGGCTGGGTGAGTCACTAAAGGGAGCCAGTAAGGGGTGTATAGCAGGAGGTCGCTAGGACCGAGGGGAGTCCTGAGGATAGAAACAGGTGCAGCAGGTTATGGGCTGGTGTCACGTCTGTGGCCGTGACCACCCTCATACTTACCCTGTTTCTGGGAGTCAGTGGCTGTGCTGGCTTCTGCTTGTCTCTGTGTCTGTCTCTGTCTTAGTTTCTCTCTGGCTCTGTGTGCTGATTGCCCTACTGAATCTCACCTGTGTGGGCTTTGCCTCTTCCAAGATGGCTGCCGCTTCCTCCTCCTTGCCAGTATCCAAGATGGCTCCCGCTGTTCCTTCCTATGGGTTGACTGCTTTGTGTGTCAAGCCTCTGTTTGGTTGCAAGGTAATTGCTGCACCTGTGGCTCTGGTGTTGAAGGGCTTTATTAGTGACTTGGAAACTACAGTCCTGGCCTTTGCATTGCCATTTCCTCGGCAGTGCCTTAGGTCCCGAGGTTAGTGTGCTGTTAGCACTGTTTGCTTTTCTTGTGTTTTGCTCTGTGGGTTTTCTGCCCTTCTGTGTTTATTGCTTTGTGGGTTTCCAGCCCTTCTGTGTTTATTGCTCTGTGGGTTTTCTGCCCTTCTGTGTTATTTGCTCTGTGGGTTTTCTGCCCTTCTGTGTTTATTGCTTTGTGGGTTTCCAGCCCTTCTGTGTTTATTGCTTTGTGGGTTTCCAGCCCTTCTGTGTTTATTGCTCTGTGGGGTTCCAGCCCTTCTGTGTTTATTGCTCTGTGGGTTTTCTGCCCTTCTGTATTTATTGCTTTGCGGGTTTCCAGCCCTTCTGTGTTATTGCTCTGTGGGTTTCCAGCCCTTCTGTGACCATTGCTTTGAACCTGCCTACTGCCAGAACCCGGACATTCCCTGCCTGTCTGCCTTGCCATCGCCTAGGGGCCAGGGGGCACTCCTGGACCTTCATTCCTGCGGTTCCTGTAAGTCCTACCGGCTGCCAGAACCTGAGGGCTCAACCCGAGGGGGAAGGCAGTCAAGTGTAGGTGAAGCCTAGGTCCAGTGGGTTCCAGTCCAGTGGGTTTCACTCCTGTATGTTCCAGTCCTGTGAGGCCACTCCAGTGTGTCCAGTCCAGCGGGCCCCACTCCAGTGCGCACCCGTCCGGTGCGTTCCAGTTCTGAGTATTCCTGTGTAGAACTCCAGTCCGGGGTTCCAGTCCAGTCTTGTCTCATCTCTACCTTGTAGGTGATCTTGCCTGCCACTGCCGCTCCACGGTAGTGGTCCAAGGACTCACGAAACCAGTGCTCCCGGGGAAGAAGCCTGACAGTGTGCCAAGGTCCTCGGGCACGCGACAGCTGGGTCCTGTTTGGCCATTAACCACTTAATACCCCACCTGAGTGGTGAGGCAAAAGGAGAGCTAGCTGCTACAGAAGAGAGCTGGTAGCTGAAGCAGGAAGGATCCCCATGAGAAGTACTGGCTGTGCCCTAAAGACTGTGTGTCTAGAATAAGAACTGTGTGTTCAAAGAGGTACTGTGTGTCCAGGATGAAAAGACTGGGTGTCTAGAACAGTGAAGAGGGACTGTGTGTCCAAGATAAAAAGACTATGTGTCTAGAGCTGTGTGCTACAAGGAGGGACTGTGTGTCCAAGATGAAAAGACTGTGTGTCTAGAGCTGGGTGCTACAAGGAGGGACTGTGTGTCCGGGACTGAGTTAGTACTGAGCCCAAATGCCTGTGTAAGAGGGCTCAGGGGGAAGAAATCTGTTGGGTTTGAACTGTGCAAGAAGAAGTGTTTTAAGCTAAAAGAAGTGTGCCCCAGAGGCGGGGATAAAGATTTGTATGAGAAAAATCCTGTTGATAAGACCTGACTATGTTTGCCTTTTTGAGAACCAGGTCACCCCGAGTAGAAAGGGGTAGGATACTAATTTGCATAAAATCTGCATACTGAGAACCAGCTCACCCTGAGTGAAAGAGGGACCTGGGATCCTGAGGTGGGAGCTTCCTCTTCATAATAGCCTCATCATCTTCACAGCGTATTAAAAAAGGAGGACGGAAGTCCAAATGACAGCCAGCATGGTTAAAAAGTGAGGTGAAGGAAGCTATTAGAGCTAAAACAAAATCCTTCAGAAAATGGAAGAACCAACTGAAAATAATAAGAAACAGCATAAGGAATGTCAAGTCAAATGCAAAGCGCTAATAAGATTGCGTTGGAGGCCAAAACACATAGTAAAACTTTTTTTTAGGTATATTAAAAGCAGGAAGCCAGCAAAAGAATCGATTGGACCGCTAGATGACCAAGGAGTAAAAGGGGCGATCAGGAAAGACAAAGCCGTAGCGGAGAGATGAAATGAATTCTTTGCTTCAGTCTTCACCGAGGAAGATTTGGGTGGGATACCGGTGCCATAAATGGTATTCAAAACTGACGAGTCGGAGAAACTTAACAAATTCTCTGTAAACCTGGAGGATGCAATGGGGCAGTTCTACAAACTGAAGAGTAGCAAATCTCCTGGACCGAATGGTATTCATCCCAGAGTACTGATAGAACTGAAAAATGAACTTGAAGAGTTATTGTCAGTAATATGTAATTTATCCTTAAAATCGAGCGTGGTACCAGAAAATTGGAGGGTGGCCAATGTAACGCTGATTTTTTAAAAAGGTTCCAGAGGAGATCCGGGAAATTATAGACCAGTGAGTCTGACGTCGGTGCCGGGCAAAATGCTAGAGACTATTATAAAGAACAAAATTACAGAGCATATTCAAAAGGATAAATTAATGAGACGTGGAGGGGATAATCGAAAGGGACATCCTCATTTCGATTTGGACGTCCTCGCAGAATGTCCCGGACGTCCATCTTTTGTTTCAATAATACGGTCAGGGACATCCAAATCCTGATATTTGCTTGTCCCTAGATTTAGTCATCCCTAGACTTGGTCGTTTCTGATTTTCGGCAATAATCAAAACGAAGGGCATCCATCTCAGAAACAAGCAAATGCAAGCCATTTGGTCATGGGAAGAGCCAGCATTTCTAGTGCACTGGTCCCCCTGACATGCCAGGACACCAACCAGGCACCCTAGGGGGCACTGCAGTGGACTTCATAAATTGCTCCCAGGTACATAGCTCCCTTACTGTGTGTACTGAGCCCCCCAACCCCCCCCCCAAAAAAAAAAACCACTACTCACAACTGTACACCACTACCATAGCCCTTAAGAGTGAAGGGGGGCACCTAGATGTGGGTACATTGGGTTTGTGGTGGGTTTTGGAGGGCTCGCTGTTTCCTCCACAAACGTAACAGGTAGGGGGAGATGGGGCTGGATCCACTTGGCTGAAGTGCACTGCACCCACTAAAACTGCTCTAGAGCCCTGCATACTGCTGTCATGGACCTGATTATGACATATGAGGCTGGCAATCAATATTTTGAAATATGTTTTTGAGGGTGGGAGGGGGATAGTAACCACTGGGGGAGTAAGGTGAGGTCATCCCCAACTGTCTCCAGTGGTCATCTGGTCAGTTCGGGCACCTTTTTGTGCCTTGGTCGTAAGAAAAACACTACCAGGTAAAGTCGTCCAAGTCTTCATCAGGAACATCCTTGTTTCTTTTGATTATGGGTCAAGGATGTCCTAGTGTTAGGCACGCCCAAGTACTGTCTTCGCTACATCTCCGACACGCCCCCTTGAACTTTGACCGTCCCTGCGATGGAAAGCAGTTAGGGACGTCCAAAATCAGCTTTCAATTATACCGATTTGGACGACCCTATGAGAAGGACGTCCATATTTCGATTTATGTTGAAAGATGGGCAACCTTCTCTTTCGAAAATGAGCCCAAAAGTCAACATGGATTTAGTGAAGGGAAATCTTGCCTCACCAATCTACTACATTTCTTTGAAGGGGTGAACAAACATGTGGATAAAGGTGAGCCAGCTGATATTGTGTATCTGGATTTTCAGAAGGTGTTTGACAAAGTACCAAATGAAAGACTCAAGAGGAAATTGGAGAGTCATGGGATAGGCAAGGGCATAGCCAAACATTGGTGGGAGGGGGGGTTCAGAGCCCGAGGTGAGGGTGCACATTTTAGCCCCCCCCCTGGTGCTGCCGACCCCCTCCCCTGCTATTTTTATCCCCTCTCCCGCCATTTTGACCTCCCCGCTGCCACCACCACCTTTGACCCCTCCCACAGCGCCAATCCTTTCGACCCCCTCTTCCCGCCACCTCCAACCCTCCCCCGCTGTTGGGTACCTTTGCTGTCGGGGGTCCCCAACCCCCGCCAACCGAAGTCTTCTTCTCCAGTGTGGGTCCCCAACCCCCGCCTACCGAAGAGTATGGACAGGCAGACAATGATCCTCCATGAATCAATCAAGACTCCAAGGGTATAATTAAATAATGTTTATTAGAGCAAGCACCACAAGTAATAAGACCAGACACGGGACCGTGTTTTGGTGAGAAAACCAGGGGTCATAAAATCTGTCTTAGAACGTAGTCATTGCTACGAGAGCAGAGACACCTGTTGCACTATCATCAGATTGATTTTAAGCATCATTGTTCAGTGACACCTTCTCATCATGTTTAACAAGTCTTATAACCCCTGAGGCAGGTGGTTCTCCTGGTGAAACAGTCTCATGTTGTGTCCTATTACATATGGTGCTTTTTTCTTCTGTGACTTCTTGCATAGGGACTCATTCTTCTGCTCTTTTTTGCTGTGACCTTTATATAAGTCATTTATGTGGGTCATTTTGAAAAATTGTTTTTGACATCATCACCATCACTTCTCCAAAGTTACAGTGGTGATTCTTTCTACTTTGAATGGGCAAAGAGTCTTTTTACTTGAGCTTAATACTTGTGATACAAATCTCAAATGTATTTATGTGTACAGCCACCAGCAATTCCATTTTTTTTTTTTAGAACTGATCATTTTATTTGTGTTACATTTGTACCCCACGCTTCCCCACTCATGGCAGGCTCAATGCGGCAGGCAATGGAGGGTTAAGTGACTTGCCCAGAGACACAAGGAGCAGCCTGTGCCGGGAATTGAACTCAGTTCCTCAGGACCAAAGTCCACCACCCTAACCACTAGGCCACTCCTCCACTCCTCACATATGCAGAGGAAACTTCTTGCTTTCTGTTGTAAACCAACTGAAAGAAATACATTTTTAAGATTTGACAGCTGCCCCCACTCAGTTTTTAGGGATGAAGCATATTTGCTCCACAATCCAAGATTTTAACTTAAAATAAAATCAAATTATACAATGTTTTAGGCATAGGGGTTATCCTGAGAAGGTGATTCACCAAGCATATACAAGAACACAGTAGGAAGAGAGAACACATTTATTAATAGATTCTGTAAAACAGTCAGATAATCGAGTAGTTTGTGTTCTATATTACTCTCCAAGCTGCGAGATAAAAGGCCCTGAACTAACTGGTTTTCTTTTTCCCCCCCGAAATGGCACAAGCTCGGGGCGGAAGTACTGCCGGTGGCCGCATTGGGCCAGCGGTAGTCGCAGAAGAGTGAATGGTAAGCCCGCGTTGGGCTTACCGCTGCTCTGTAAAAGGGCACCTCAATTCTTACATTTCTCAACTTTCTGGTTACAAGTTTAGCTACCTGATATATCTATTCTCTGGACTTTACCGCTTATTGCTTAATTGTTTGTCCTGTGAATCTGTATTGTGATGTACTTCTCATCTTCCAACCCAGACTCCAAAAAAGACCAACCCCCCCCCCCCCCCCCCAAAAAAAAAAACAACAAACCTTTCCTCCCTTTCTGCCTAGCTCTGATAGTAGTGAGCAAAGGCTTTTCAAACTGTTTCTTGTCCTTGTAGTAATTTGGTCATCTGTTTGTCAGAATAATTAAACACATCCAACTCGATGAATCATCACACTAAATCTCAATGTCTACATCAAGATAAATCAATTCAAAATGGAGGAGTGGCCTAGTGGTTAGGGTGGTAGACTTTGGTCCTGAGGAACTGAGTTCAATTCCCAGCACAGGTAGCTCCTTGTGACTGTGGGCAAATCACTTAACTCTCCATTGCCTGCTGCCATGAGTGGGAAAGCGTGGGGTACAAATGTAACAAATAAAAATATGATTGAGATATACAAAATCCTGAGTGGTGTGGAGCAGGTAGAGATGAATTGATTTTGCATTCATTCAAAAAGTACAAAGATGAGGGGACAAAATCAAATTGCATGGGAATACTTCTAAAACAAATAGGAGGAAATATTTTTTTTTTCATTCAAGGAATAGTTAAGCTCTGGAACTCATTGCCAGAGGATGTGGTAACAACGGTTAACGTATTTGGATTTTAAAAAGGTTTGTACAAGTTCCTGGAGGAAAAGTCCATAGTCTGTTATTGAGATGGATATGGGGGAAGCTACTGCTTGCCCTGAGATTGGTAGCATGGAATATTGCTACAAATTGGGTTTCTGCAAGGTAGTTGTGACCTGGATTGGCCACTGCTGGAAGCAGGATACTGGGCTAGATGGACCATTGGTCTGACCCAATATGGCTATTCTTATGTTCTTATGACTAAATTATAGATTACAGGGACCTTCAATCAACAACAAAATATCTCTCAGCAAAACCCCACTTATTTAAAGTTTAATATAATTCATAGCATAATCTCTTGTGCTTTCAATATTCATGTATCTAACACTTGCAGAAACTGTTCTCTAAATATTTAAGAGGAGAAAAAAAAGTAAATCCTCAGAAACAAGGCTAGATGACTGCTTGTAGTCTTTCCAATGCAAACAGTGCCAATCCATATTTCTTTACTTTCACTTTTAAATTATCAGTTTTTGGAAAATTCTTAAAGCAGGAAAATGTCTTACTGCGCCAAACTTTAATATAATTGATTAGGAATACTTAACTTTCGAGTGCTGCTAAATTTGGACTCTCTGCCAACACGGCCGTTCCGATTCCTTCATCAGGGGAGAGGTCCGCTAAGTATTAAAAAGTAGAATCCACATATAACCATTTACCAACTACTATAGCAGTATAAAAATACATACTTGTATAACAAAACTTAAAACCATCACGCTGCAACTTCACTCTCAACAGCAGCATGATGGCGATGGAGTCTATGCCGTGACTTAAAAAGAATTCACAAGATCAGCATGTTGCATTCTGATTGATCAAAAAGAACCACTCAAATTAATGACCACCATTACAGCTCAGCATTCAATCCGTATGGCTGTAATGTTTTCAACTGAAAAATCCAGTGCTGTTCTTTATCATTTAATAACTGTTCAGCATGTTAACACTTTTAGATGTTAGCATGTGCATACGTAAATGATAGAAACAAATAAATGTATATATATAACTACCTACAACTAGGCAGCTCCTTCTGGAATTATCCTCTAAGTAAAACAGCACGCATCATTACAAAACCAAATGATATAAACTACACATCTCTACTGTGTTACACACTCAATTTGCTTATAATATTACTCCTATAGTGTGCTCCAAGGGTTTATTCTCATTATTTGGTTGGCAGTGTGTGTGGTTTGTTGTGGATTGGGAGCTGGTTAAAAGAGAGAAAACAGAGAACAAGTCTCAATAGGCAGTTTTCTAAATGGAGCAAGGTGAATAGTGGATTGCAGCAAGCATCTGTAATGGGACTGGTGCTTTGTTTTTTTACTTTATTTGTTCACTTTATTATTATTTTCAATATATCCCAACAAATGAGATAATACAGAAAGAGAAAATATACATATCCCTTAATATAATACTTTGGAAACCAAAAAAAAAAAAGAGAAAAATAATATACTTCCATCCACTATAAATGCAATGTGATCCAAGAATTAGAAATTGATAAAATTAACAAAATATTCTTAGAAAAATAATCCCAAGACTATCATATACTCGTAAAGCTCTCCCCAGCCTGCGCTTCACAGCGTGCAATATGAGTCTATGCAGTGATTTTTATTTCCTCTTTAGCCACAAGAAATTCTTCCAATTGTTTAGGTTCAAAAACTTGAAATTGTTTGCCCTGAAATATCACAAAACATGGGCAAGGAAATTTAAGCACAAAGTTAGCTTCTAAAGCCAATATTCTCAGCCGAAAGGTCAAGAAGGCCTTATGCCTCTTTTGAGTCTCTCTTGAAAGGTCAGGAAATACGCAAACTTTTGATCCCAAAAATTGTGTGTCCAAATGTCTAAAAGAAAGATTGAAAACAGCATTCCAATCTAATTCAAAAGCAAAGGATACCACCATAGTAGTTCTCTGTGTAATTATTTCCAATGAGGATTCTAAAAATTATGTTAGATTCATATTTTCTTGATCTTGATCTTAACCTCGCAGGGCCTCTCCCACAGATTTCCCCGAGGTCAGTATATACTGGGCTCGCGTAATAGGAGGTAATGAATCTCCAGACATCCCCAGGACCTCAATTAAGTATTTCTTAACCATATCAAAAGGTGCTATAAGAGGAGACCTGGGAAAATTGAGTAACCTCAAGTTAAATCTTCTAATCTGAAATTCTTATCTTTAACAGTGGTTAAACCCAAAGTTTCCAGTTTTTGAATTTTACTTTCCAAGGAATCCAATCTAGAGTACTGCTGAGCAGATGTCTGTGCATGAAGAAGAGCAGTCTCCGATTAAACTTTAATATCCAATGTCAAAGTTTGTAAAGAGGAATGCATGACAAATGCAAGGTCCCGTGAAGGGGCATAATCGAATGCCCATGTTTTCCTGAGTGCGTCCTCGCAGGACTTCCTGGCGAAGGGGCGAGGAAACCCGTATTATCGAAACAAGATGGGCGTCCATCTTTTGTTTCGATAATATGGTTGAGGATGCCCAAATCTCAACATTTAGGTCAGCCTTAGAGATGGTCTTCCTTAGAGATGGTCGTCCACGGTTTTCGGCGAAAATGGAAACCGAGGACGCCCATCTCAGAAACGACCAAATCCAAGCCATTTGGTCATGGGAGGAGCCAGCATTCGTAGTGCACTGGTCTCCCTCACATGCCAGAACACCAACCGGGCACCCTAGGGGGCACTGCAGTGGACTTCAGAAATTGCTCCCAGGTGCATAGCTCCCTTACCTTGTGTGCTGAGCCCCCCCCCAAAAAAAAAACTCAAACCCACTCCCCACAACTGTACAACGCTACCATAGCCCTAAGGGGTGAAGAGGGCACCTACATGTGGGTACAGTGGGTTTGTGGTGGGTTTTGAAGGCTCACATTTACCACCACAAGTGTAACAGGTAGGGGGGGATGGGTCTGGGTCCTGCCTGAAGTGCACTGCAGTATCCACTAAACTGCTCCAGGGACCTGTATACTGTGTAAGGGAGCTGGGTATGACATTTGAGTCTGGCATAGAGGCTGGCAAAAAATATTTTTAAAGTTTTTTTTAGGGTGGGAGGGAGTTAGTGACCACTGGGGGAGCAAGGGGAGGTGATCCCTGATTCCCTCCGGTGGTCATCTGGTCACTTCAGGAACCTTTTTGAGGCAAGAAAAAATGGACCAAGTAAAGTCGGCCAAGTGTTCATCAGGGACACCCTTCTTTTTTCCATTATAGGCCAAGGACGCCCATGTGTTAAGCATGCCCCAGTCCCGCCTTTGTTATGCTTCCGACACACCCCTAAGAACTTTGGTCATCCCCGCGATGAAAAGCAGTTGGGGATGCCCAAAATCGGCTTTCGATTATGCTGATTTGGGAGACCCTGGGAGAAGGACGCCCATCTTCCGATTTGTGTCGAAAGATGGGTGTCCTTCTCATTCGAAAATAAGCCTGATAGTGACTTCAATGTCATGAGAGCTGGTTTGATGGGACTGGTGCTTTTTAAAATACATGTACTTAATCTGGAAATGGGGCATGGGGTTGGGATGGAAGGGAGAGATGCTACATATTAGGAAGAAATGGAGAATTGTTGGAGTTGTGGTTGGATGGAGAAATGCAAAGGGGGGTTGTTGGAGATGCAGATTGGGATGGCTGTGGAGAGATGCATGGGGAGAGAGAGAGGGAGAAGTTTGGACGTGGAGGAGGGAGGTAGGGAGAGGTGATCAAAATTTGCAGATGACACAAAAAAAGTTATTAAATCACATGCAGAAATTGCTGGAGGACCTAGGGAGGCTAAAACACTGGGCATCCAAATGGCAGATGAAATTTAGGGATAGATTCTGTATACAGCACCTAAAGAATTGGCACTGAAAAATACCCACTTAAATGGTATTCTATAAGCCGTGCCTAAATTTGGTTCGGTTTATAGAATAAATATTTATGCAGAGAGGTTGCATATAAATTTTGGTGCTGCCATTTGCACCAACAAAAATGTAGTGTAAATGCCAGCACCTAAATTTACATGTGGGACACCCATATTCTGCAATTATGACTAAGCTGCAAGTAAAAGACTTTAAAAAAAAAAAGGAAATGGCTATGTGGTAAGTTAACCACTTGCTGTGTGGCCATTACTCATTACTGCTGGGCTCACCTCAATGCTAGAATAAAAAATAAATTTCTGAGATGCCAGAAATGGTGCGTGGTGAGGGCAGGCAATACCGCAGGGCCTAAATAACAAAGCAGTTAATATAGTTGGGTTTAAAAGGGTTTAGACAAATGTCTGGAGGAAAAACTTATAAACTATTATTAACGTAGGCCTGGGAAAAGCTGCGGCTTATCCCTGGGAGTATGAAGTCTTGCTACTTTTTAAATATTTTTTTTAATTTTGTTTTATTTTTATAAAATTTTTAGGGCACAATTAGATAAAAACAATATAGAAGTAACAGGAGAAAAAAGGCACAGAGATAGGGCAGAAATGTTCACTCTTATTCTGAGTTGATTTATGCTGGGCTAATCAAGAGACAGGAATGAATTTATCAGAAACAGAAGTTACAGCTAAGCATGGGCTGTCTATAGAAGACTCACAGAATAGTTTCTCCTGAAAAGTGGCTGCTTTATGACCTGAAAGCCACAAGTTCAAAGTTGACTTTTGCATGGTAGCTATTAACACTATTTAAAAAAAATGCTGAAATCTAAGGATACTGGGGGGAAAAAAAACTGTCATTTTGGAGGGGTTTTGTTGTTGTTGTTCCTGCCTTTTAGATTAGACTGAAATTTAATAGTTCTATCAGCTTTTTTATTTAGGTGACGTGAGTCAATCTTTCAGTACTTTTACCTTGGCTGATTCACTCTTTCATAGAACATCTAGCAGGGGCTTCGAGTCAAATACTGTACTACACTAAGACAAGATCTAGAATTGCACAAAGTCACTGTACCTCCAAGAAGTACATCTAACACAAAATACTAAACAAGGATTACTAAAAGTAAAAAGCCTGACAAGACTTTACAGTCCTGAACCATCAGGAATTAAAGCAAGAAACAGGAATCATAGCCACAGGTGGGCCCAGGCTCACCCAATTTGGTCTCAGGTTTACCCAGAAGCTCTACACCTTTAACATCGCCAGCATGTGAGGGAGCAAGCTGGGCTCCCGTGGTCCTGCATCTCTCTTCCTTCACAAACCTTTCTCACA
Source organism: Microcaecilia unicolor (assembly GCF_901765095.1). Classification (NCBI taxonomy): domain Eukaryota; kingdom Metazoa; phylum Chordata; class Amphibia; order Gymnophiona; family Siphonopidae; genus Microcaecilia; species Microcaecilia unicolor. Next base: position 495,451,947 of record NC_044032.1, read on the forward strand.
TCAAAGAGTTGCCAGCAGATTGGGATGGCTGTGAAGAGATGCATGGGGAGAGAGAGAGGGAGAAGTTTGGACATGGAAGAGGGAGGTAGGGAGAGATGCTATATGGGTAGAGGAAAGAAGAAAGAGAGATGTTGGACCAGGGGCACAAGGAAGAGAGAGAGAGAGAGAGAGAGAGAGAGAGTGATGTGGACAATGGGAGAGAAGGAGGCGGGAAGAGAGGCTGGACATGGGGTAGAGGAGAGGGAGTGAGAGATATGCACAGGAGGAGAAAAGGAGAAAGAGGGAGATGTTGGATCCAGGGACAGAAGGGAGTGAGGGAGAGATGCTGGACAACTGGAGGGAGGGAAGAGAGATGAAGAAATGCTGGACAACAGGGGAGGGGCAGGAGGAAAGAGAGAAGGGACATGAAGATGCTGGGGGGGAGTGAAAAGGACAGGGAGATATCATGCTACAAGAGGGGGTAGGGGTAAAAGAGGGAACCCAGAACAGGTGCTGGGCCACAAGGATGGAGGGAGGAAAATGCTGCAAATGGTGGAACTATTCGGAAAGGCCAAAGGAGGGTGGCAAGGAAACAAATGAGAGAAGGAGAGTGATTAGGGGGGGTGGGGTAGAAATATGGTAATGGGGAGTTGATTAAAGATGAAAGGGAATGGAAGGCTGGAGGAAGGAGTGAAATAAGGAATAGGACAGCTAGTGAGTGAAAGGAGGGTATGGAATTTGATAGGTAACTGAAAAGTAAAAAGGAAAAAAAATGAGAAAGAGGGTAAAATTTGAGTGAACAGAGAGGCAGTAAAGAAAAAGAGAGCAAAGAGCTAAAAAGGACATATCAGTATGTTAAAGGTTGGTGTGGTGAGGGAACAGAACAAGACAGGTGAGAGCAGGAAAGATAAACAGACAGCAGCTGCTTGAAGGAGAATTAGCAGAAGACAGACAGGAAAGCAGAAAAGAGAAACTGGAACCAACATGACGGCACAGTAAAATGTCCAGATAACAGAGGCAGAAAAAAAAAGCTTTTTATTTTGAGTGTATTAAATGGAATATGTTAGCTTTGGGAAATGTTCATAGCAGATATTGTTGTATTGTGTTCAGAAGTAAAGGAAATGCATATCTGTTTTTATTTCTCTAGTGTTGCAAGTTTAACTTCTTGGGGTTCCCAGTTCAATTTTTGTGATCCCTTGTTCTGTATTTGGTGAGCATCTGTTGATATGATAGTAATGGCAAGTGGGGAGATTAGAGGGGAAGCAGGGAACGGGAGGGTCCCCTCCTTTATTTTCTGATGTGGTTCCCAGCATGTCTAACACCAGCTCTGACCCTTGCTATAGCTGATGGTGATCTCCAAAAGCAGCCAGAACTCCCTTCTACCAAGCTCTGCAGTGTGCAGCACAATCCTTGAGTCACTGATAACTATGCATGCATAGGGTGCCAACATCAGTGCCTCAGGGATGTTGCTGCTCCCCATCAACTGTATAAACCTGCAAAATGTCAGCCTCAAGAACATACAAATTATGGGGCCCTTTTACTAAGGCGCGTAAGTGCCTACGCGCAAATTAGAACTACCGCCCAGCTACCACATATCCTGGACAGTAATTCTATTTTGACACGTGTACCAAACACAAGGCAGAAAATATTTTCTGTACCGCGTGGTTCTAACCGGGCACTAATTGGCAGTGTACGCACACTAACAATTACCGCCCGTTAACACGTGAGACCTTACCGCTAAGTCAATGGGTGGAGGTAAGGTCTTAGGCCCAAAATGGACGTGCGCTTGTTTTAATTTTGCTGTATTTCCATTTTTGGCCACAAAAAAAGACCTTTTTTTTGCAGGCGCGCTAAAAAATGTAACTGCGAGCGTCCAATACACACCTCTCAGCGCGCCTTAGTAAAAGGACCCCATGCCTATAAAAAAATTAGAAACACTTATCAATTAAAAAAAATATGTTTTTTTATAAAAACATGAAAAATAGCAAACATAAAACATCTATATCTCTGTGATCACGTTATCAGATAAAATCTGACTGTTTTTGACCCTATAGTACACAAAACTTTGATAAATGAAACTTGCCCATATTTACCCTTCTGAATTTTATAGCCTATCTCTTATTTTTAACCTCACTTTTGGTATCTCTTCGTTCACCGGGTCACAAATACAGAAAAAGGAAAGGCTAAAGAAATGAAAACAAGAACTGAAATAACAGACTAAATAACAGAACAAAAAATAGGAAGAAAAAAACAAAAGAAAAGGTAAGGAGAATAGAATAAAAAGGCTTGTAAATGATTGATTAAAAATTGAGCTTTCATTATAAGCACAAAATGTCCCCTCCCTAGAGATCTGAGCATCCACAGCATCATAGGAGAGATTGTGTGTGAATGGGAGCAGGGGGAGGGGGGAAGTGGGAGAATCAGAATGGAATCTGTAATCCAGCACACATTCACAGATCCTGTGGTATCTCACCCCTTGTACATGTTTTCTAGGGGGAAAAAAGCTCTTTTTAGGAATACAGGAAGAATTATTCAGTGGCACTGGCAACAGTCACTGGCCTTGGCATTTAAATTATGTATATTCAGGACTGTTATACATACAGTCAGCAGTGCTGCAGATACATATTAGCTGCCAATTTCTGCTGCTATCTGTTTAGATGCTAATGCTTAAAAATGCCACTGGGAAGTGTGCTGAGACAGCACAACACATTTAAATCACACTAGAGATTGCTTAAGTTCATGAAATGCAAAGAAGCAGGTATGAGTGGCTCAGCTTGTTCTTCATTACATTAGGTTATATTAATCCCATGTAATTTTCGACTCAGCATCCTCAGTAGTGGGTGCGCTATTCTATGGGAGAGAAATGAAAGTAGAACTTTATGACACAGAAAGCTAGAATGATTTGGGAATTAGAATATTGTTCTCATCTGTGCAACTCACATTGTAATAAGTGCTATAAAAGGGAAGGAATGTAGCTATGTGTTTTGTTTTGTTTTTAATTTTCAGTTATAGCTCAAGGTGAGTTACATTCAGGTATAGTAGCTATCTTCCTGTTCCCAGAGGATTTATAATCTAAGAAGGCAGTTCTATAAACTGGTGTCTACTGGTATTCAACACTTACATGTATCAAATGTGCCATTAATTGACAGGCAAACATGTGCCCTAAGCCCCAGATTCTATTTAGCGCGCCTAGATTTACGCACAATTCCATGCATAAATCTAGGCATATTTTATAACTGCACACGTAGAGTAATTGTTTTAACAAGGTGTTAAGCATTATTAATAGCTCTTAACAAGCAATAAGAGCACTAATTGGCAAAACTTAGAATTTACGTGCATACATTGCTAAGCATATTCTATAATGTACTGCTCCTAAATTCTAACATGCACAGGCAAAAAGGGGGAATGCTTAGTGGCATTGAAATGGGTGTTTTGTGGGCTTTCCAAAATCTACATGTGTTGTTATAAAATATGGGCCACTGCACATAAATCTACATGCAGGGATTTACACCAGCTTTTTGTTGGTGAAAATGGATGCATGTAGATCCAGTTGCATGAACTATGCTTAAGCGTATTCTAAATACCGTGTGTAAAATTACATGTGACATTTAGAATGTGCTTAGGCATAATTGCCTAGCGCTTGCTAATTTTAGGCACCATATATAGTACTGGACCCTAAGGGACTCTTTTACTAAGGTGCAGTAGGGCTACCGCGTGGGTAGCATGCACCAAATTGACCCGACCACCGGAGTAGCATGGGCACCTGGCAGCAGTTCTGAAGTTGGCGCACGCAGTTTCCCCACAGTAGAAGATAATTTTCTATTTTCTACTGCAGGGGGCATTCCTGGCAGTAAATGGCAGTGTGGCCACATCGCTGTGTACTGCCTGATTACCGCACGAGTAGCATGTGAGTCCTTGTCACCTTTTAAGTAGGTGGCGGTAAGGGATCAGGCAGTAAAAAGCCATGTGCTAATTTTAATATTAGCGCACTGCCATTTATTGCCCAATTAAAAAAAAAAAAGGCCTTGTTCCCGCCGTGGTAAAAAAAATGGCCCAGTGAGTGCCAGTTCCATGCGCCAAAGCTAGCGCAGGCCACTTATTACCACAGCTTACTAAAAGAGCCCCTCAGTACTATTTTAGAAGGTAACACCTAAGTGCCATTGGACCTAACTGCAAGCGGAGCATACACATGGTTGAGTAGGTGCAGTTTCCTGGCAGTTGGCCAGTTCTTGTGTCCATGCATTAAGCATACCCAGTTTCTCCAAGGAGGTTATTTTATACATACAAGCTAGGCACTTCAGCACATTAGAATTTGTGACTTTTAAGGAGGCGCTGATTGCTGAACACAGTTCTGTGTCAAGTCTACTAATGTGTAATTTGTGGTCCATTATATAACTCCCGGCAATGTTCTGTTGTCTCTATAGTGCTCTTGACTTTCTGGTGCTTTCTCTTTATTGTTGTTGGAAGGTCTGTGTACCACCCCTACTTTTGCCTTATTTTTTTGAGTAGGGGCAGGCCAGTGGTTAGTGCAGAGGACTTTGATCCTGGGGAACTAGGTTCAATTCCTACTACAGCTCATTGTGACTCTGGGGAAAGTCACTTAACTCTTCATTGCCCCAGGTTTAAATAAGTACCTTTATATTCTATGTAAATTGTGTTAAATGTAGTTGCAAAAACCACAGAAAGGTGGTATATCAAGTCCCATTCCCTTTCCCTTTATAGAATATTATAACTCGTGTGTGTCAGTTGGTAAACCATCTTACGTCTGCCATCGACATGGCATAAGTGTGCACCATTGGGAATAAGAGATCTACAAAAAAACAAACTTTTTTCTGGCTCTCTCCCTTCCTCCACACTACAATTTGAACCCTCCTACCAGAAATGTAGATCCCTTCTGAAGACCCATCCAATTCTGAGAGTTGACAGTTCCCTGGGGGTCTGTAATCTATTTTCTATTTTCCCTTTTCTTTTTTCCCCTCTCTCTTTTTACTCTTCCCCCTCTAATTCCTATTACAAATGGTGTTCCTTTTCTATTATATTTAATTTAATGTTTATTGTACATTGTGTTGTTATCTTTAGAGGATAGGTGGTATATTAAATAAAATAAACCATAAACCACCAATGCCAACTTACACTAGAATTCTATAATAGAATCTTGATGTCAAAATGCCATTATGGAATTGGCACTAAGCACATGGCATTGGGACTCCTAAACTGAAGTACCAATTTATAGAAATGCCACCTAAGTTTTTACCTTAGGCAATGAAGGGTAAAATGATATACAAGATCAGAGGGAAGGTCAATTGGATTTTGTTATGATCCGAGTTGTGAGCCCTTGGGGTACTGACTGCGGCAGACGGAGTACCAGGTGGATTGGCACTGGAGACTAGTGCTTCCTCCTCGAGACAAGGTAGAACCGCTCTAGGAACAGGTGTATTTTCAGCACAGGGCAGTCGAGCCACTGGAGCAGGGGCACGCTCACGTAGCAATCCAGGAACAAAGGAAAGAAAAGAGTCTAGGGGTAAGACACACTTCAACACAGGCAGGGCCTCAGGAACTCAGTCACACTGAAGCTGGGTAGCAGATCAGGAACCTAATCACACAAAAGGTGAAAAACTTCTCAGGAACCCACTCATACATAAGCTGGAAAGCATCTCCAAGCACAAGGCATAGCCATTAACAGACTTAGGAGCATCTTCAGGAGCCAAGAGGATTTCGAGGAGCAAGAAAAAGTCAGGAATGGACAGACGCAGGAGCCCCAAGGTAAGATCAGGGTGGTGGCTAAGTACTTACTGGGCCGCGATGTCATCCTCCTGCACCCGCCCCTGCGACTCCCACTGAGAGTACTTCAACCCAAGCTGTGGCGTGAACAAGCACTCAGAGATGAGGGAGTGTTGTGCAGATGGGGAACACGGAGCATTGGGTGCAGTTGGGGCCACAGGCCCAGAGTCATGGTAGGACTGTGACAGATTTTAACCCTGGCATCCTTGGATTTTAGCCCACTGCTCTAAACATTAGGCTATTCTTCCACTCCTAACATCTCACAAACAAGCAAACAAATATACAAAAACTGAAGAATGGTCCAACCAGCAGTAGATATGGAAACTGAGACACAAAGAACAGGAATAAATCAATGACTGTCTCTTGAGCACACAAAAATGTTCAAACATTTCATGATTGTGTCGGTCAAAGACACATTTTATATTTTTGTTTACTTTTCTGTTCTGTCCCTAATGTTAGTTGATATATCATCCTATATATTCAATAAGATGAATTAATAAAATATTGTGGTCATGAAAAATCATGTATTTCTTCCATCAAAAAATGTTTATATACTGAAATATTTGATCTGACATACTATGGATTTTTTCCCTCTATATTTCAAACAAAATCTTATTCAAAGTATTTGGTATGCTACAGATGCTGTCAGTTCGGGGCATTATTTGATCCATCTGGCATTGAAAAAATAAAACATCAATAACAAAGCAAGTTTCCAAAACACAGATCCATAGTTACACCATCTGTCAACACACAATATAATGTGAATAACAATTATCCAAAAATGTGGAGATAAAAGACCTCAGTGAATAGCTCCCACTCTTTGCAAATATATAGAGACAGAGCTAGCAACCATCACTGGCCAGAAAAACTCCACATAATACACAATAGCAGATAGAGTGAAAATTATGGTCTGTAAAACAGGAATAATTCATAAGGCTGCAGATAAACAAAATACAGTCTTATCTTATTCAGTCGCCAAAAATTCCTCTGCAGACTCTCAAACTGTACCCAATAAGAAAACCCTGGTTTGCAATGCTCCATCGGGGGAAGGACTCCTGTTGATGGTCTCCACACACTTCAAAATGTCAACCAGGCTACAAGGATGCCAACCTGACTTTGATACAGACACAAAACTCCACCCACACAGATGTCCAATGGCAGTCTTGAAAAACACTGCCCATTCAGTATGTTCATTCAATCCCAAAGGTTCCACAGAATTGAAATAATGAATCCATTTTTGCTCATGCTATCGCAGACAGCGATTGAAATCACCCCTTCTAGTAAAACGCTGAACTTGTTCAATTACAGTACATTTCAGTAAATCAAAAGTATGTTCCAACAAACTGCAATGCGCCACCAAGGGCCCTTCCATTTTACCCAATTTCATGCAGGAATAATGTTCTATAAGTCTTACCTTCAAACAACGTGAAGTTTGTTCCACATAGATCAACCCATATGGACAGGAAATTAAATAAGTAGCTCCCATAGACTCACAAGTTGTTGCTGATCTTAACTCGCAACTTTTACCGTTTTGGTCAGTAAAGGAAGAGCACTCCAACATGATGGGGCATGTTGATCTATGTGGGATGTAGCAATTTGAAACAGGGTTTCCCTTCTGGGTACGGTTTGAGAGTCTGCAGAGGAATCTTTGCCGACTGAATAAGATAAAACTGTTTATATTTTGTTTATCTGCAGCCTTATGAATTATTCCTGTTTTACAGACCATAGTTTTCACTCAATCTACTATTGTGTATTATGTGGAGATTTTTTTGGCCAGTGATGGTTGCTAGCTCTGTCTCTATACGTTTGTAAGGAGCAGAAGCTATTCACTGAGGGGTCCTTTTACTAAGGTGCACTGAAATATGGCCTGCACTGGTGTACACGTGTGTATTGTATGCGCGCAGGTCCATTTTTCAGCGCACCTGCAAAAAAAGCCTTTTTTGGCCAAAAATGGACATGCGGCAAAATAAAAATTGATGCATGTCCATTTTGGGTCTGAGACCTTACTGCCACCCATTGACTTAGCGGTAAAGTCTCATGCGTTAACCTGGCGGTAATCATCAGTACACATACACTGCCGATTAAACCCGGTTAGCACCATACAGTTGGATACAATAGATTTTTGTAGGTCTCACCATATATTATAAGGGGGAAACAGTGAGGTATGTACCTGGGAGCTTTTATGTGAAGTCCACTGCAGTGGCCCCTAGGGTTCCCCACTGCTCTGCTGGGATGTCTGTTTAGCTAGTCTACTAAGAATGCTGGACCCCCCTTCCTTATATCCCAATGGCTTGTTTTTGTGTGTTTTTCCCTTGGACTTTTTTTTTTGGGGGGGGGGGGGGGGGAGGGGGAAATGGTCCAAAAAGATAGATGCACAAAAACATCTAGCAAATTGCCATTTTCAAAATGAAAAGTTGGATATTTTTCCGGTTCAAAAACACTGGGGTTTTTAGTGTTTTCTGCAAAACGTCCAACATCAGATTTAGAGATATTGAAAATGCCCCTCTAAATGAACTTCCTGCCAAATCAATATTGTCACTAGCCAGACAGTTTTTGGTTGCAGCCACTGTTACGCCTATCCTTCACTATACAAATAGGAGGGAATTCAGTAAATCGCGCTCAAAATTCTGTACCCACAAAAATCGACACTAAGTACAATTCTGCAAAGAGAGTGTGTGCTTTATAGAATCATGCTTAGGCGCAGATCCATGCCTAACTGTTGGGCGCAGGACTTATGCCTGCTAATTTAGGCACGGATTGACCTAATTCTATAATGCAACTTATGGGAATGCCTCTCACATGCCCCTGGCCATGCCCCCTGTTGAAATATGCACTATAAAAATTGTGTATGGATCTTTATAAAATAGAATGCAGCAAGATGTGTGTGCAACTGCCAATCAAAGCCAGTGAACTGTAATAATTTATTGTTAGTGCTTAATTATTGCTAGATAAGGGCTTGTTAATCAATTCAGTTGTGTGTACATCTTGAGCATATGCCCAGAATTCATGCACAACTTTTGGTGTGATATTATAAAATCCAGGGGATAGTGCCAGGGAAGTTGGATGTTTTTTTACCCTAGCACTATGGGGGAAAATATAATCGTGGGTTCCTCAATGTAGGCGCCCCCAGGGGGGTGTAGAATGAACCTACAGTGTATTTTATAACAGAACCCAGGCACCTAAAGGGTCCTTTTACTATGCCACATAAGCATCTACGCACGCCCAATGCGTGCCAAAATGGATTTACCACCCGACTACCGCGTGACTGTTACGGTAATTTCATTTTTGGCGCACATCCGATATGTTCATCTGAAAAATATTTTTTATTTTCAGGTGCGCGTAACAGATGCACGCCAACCTGCTTATAATCGAACGAGAAAAACGCCCAAGTTCCGACCTAAATCGGGAGATGGACATTTATCTCACAAAACCGAGTAAATCCATATAATGGAAACCAATGTTTCAGTGCGTCCGTGTCGCTCGTACGTTCACGTAAAAACGTCCAAATAAGAGGCGTGTCGGGGGCGTGTTAGGGGCGGTGATACGACGTGGACGGGTACAACGTATAACGAATAGCGAAATGGCTCTGGTTGAGCGGGAAGATGGGCGTAATATGATGGACCCGAAATAAAAGCGACCAGAGCAAGGGGGAAAGCGTCTTTAGACCCATTAGCGATTGTGTGTAGTTGGAGAGTGGCGATATTGTTGGTGGAAGAGCTGAAGTGGTGGTTGCAGAGAGAAAGCCGAGCGTGTTGAGTACCTGTGACGGTCGTCTGTGTGCCCTGCCTCTTTTTGTGTCATACCCTTTCACCGTTCCTTACTCCTACTCCTTTGCTCCATCGCCCCCTTCCCCTCCCCCTATCCCTCCCCATTCACTCTTCCCACGTGTATACTCTATTCCCTGACCTCCGTTTGTCTCTGTGTTCCTGTACTGTTTGGCGAGTGAGTGGCCAGAGGGCGTGGTGGCTGGAAGTGAAAGATCTGTGTGTGTTGCTGTTTGACTACTAGTCCTAATACTTGCACTGGTGGTGGTGGGGATATGGATGCACTTAATGCACTTGTGGCATGCATGCTACACGAAGAGGCCACCCACCGCAGGAGGTATTCACGGCCCCGAGTGTTTAGGCCCCGCACCACCTTCCTACAACTCACTGACCAGCAGTGTCTAACAAGGTTCAGGTTTGATAGGGCCACCATTCGTCAGCTGTGTGAGCAGCTGAAACCCCTCCTTCAGCCCCAGACACGTAGGAATAACCCCATCCCTGCCCACCTCAAAATCACTTCCGCTCTCTCTGTCCTGGCCACTGGCAGTTTTCAATCCGTATTAGCTGCTAACACAGGCCTCACCCAGGCTTCTATTTCACACTGTCTCACCCAGTTCCTGGATGCCTTTATCACTCACACCTCACACTACATCACTTTCCCCACCACACCCCAGGCCCTGCACAACAACATGGCCGCCTTCTATGCTCTTGCTAGATTCCCCTCGGTCATCGGTGTGATAGACTGCACACACGTAGCCCTCAGACCCCCCCGGCCACACGAAGCCACCTACAGAAATAGGAAGGCATTTCATTCTATGAACATGCAAGTTGTATGTGATGCCAGGTACCCCGGCTCCAGCCACGATGCCTACATCCTACAGCACTCGGGCATCTTCCGCAGGTTCGAGCGAGGGGAGTTCATTGGTGGATGGCTACTAGGTAAGTGCAACATGCATGTACCACCCATACTAGACCTCCTCCACTGGGCAACCCTCCGCCCTGGCTTCCTCCACCACAACCCACTATCCAAATCCCCCCCGCCCCCCCTGTACCTGCTCCAAGCAATACACACTCATCTATCTCATTCTGCTTTTCTGCAAAGGTGACCAAGGCTACCCGCAGAGGACATGGCTCATGACCCCCCTGATCCACCCACAACCAGGGCCAGAAGAAACCTACAACAGGAGACATCGCAGCACCCGGGGGATCATTTAGCGCACCTTTGGTTTGTTGAAAAACCGGTTCCGCTGTCTGGACCGGTCTGGAGGAGAGCTGCTCTACAGTCCAGAAAAGGTGGCCAAGATCTTTGTGGCGTGCTGCATGTTACACAATTTGGCCCAGCGCAGAGGACAGCCTCTCCCAGAGGAGCCACAGCCACCACCAGAAGAGGCCCCAGATGAGCTGGAAGAGGAGCCCCCTCCACCCCCAGCCCACAGAGCAGAGCTCAATGCCTACCAGCTTGGCGTAAGAGCAAGAGAAAGACTCATTGAAACAAGTTTTAGGTGAAAGTAAGTGAACATTTATTTTTTACATTAAGTGCATGTGTGTGTTCAACCCCACCACCACCACCACCACCCCCATCCCACACCCACCCCCCTCCCACCAACCCTCACCCTACAGCATGTCCCATCATTTTCCCCTTCCCTTCCCCTGTCCCCTCCTACCCCTCCCATGCCCTTCCTTTGCAGCTGGTGCTGCACGGGAAGTCTCTTCACCCTCTTCTGAGCTGCTGCTCCCAGTGTCCTCCTCCCTATCCCCATGGCAGCCTGCGGCTTCGGCTGCACCGTGGAAATCGGGCCACCTTGTTGGTTCTAGTGGTCTGGCCACAGGACCCAGAATGGGAGCAGATTTGGTGGGTGCTGCAGGAGTGGGTGCGGAGACTGATGATCGCAACGCCCACCTCTTAGCTGGTGGTTGGTGGTGGTCAGAGGAGGAGGATGTTGATGGCAGGGGCTGCTCCAGCAGCACGGGGGCTGGAGTAGGTGCGGTGCCCTGAGGGCGCAGGTGTTGGATGCTCTGCTCCAGCCGTTTCAGTTGCTGGAGCACCTCCTGGTGGCCTTCACGTTGCGCCTGGAGGAGTTCCTGGTGAGCTCGCTGCTGTGCCTCCAGTGCTTGGCGCTGCAGCTCGAGTTTCTGCTGCCGGTACTCCTCCAAGCGCACGTTGTGGCGGAGTAGTTCCGTGGCCAGCCGCAGGAGTTGCCTCCTTTGGCCGGATGGCCTCTGGCGGGGAGCTGGGCCCTCCTCCTCACCAAAGTCCTCCGGTGCTGGAGGTGCGGCCTCTGCTGGTGCTGCAGGTGGTGGTGGTGGTGGCAGAGGCTGGACAGCTGGTGCAGGTGGTGGTGGTGGTGGCAGAGGCTGGACAGCTGGTGCAGGTGGTGGTGGAGGCAGAGGCTGGACAGCTGGTGCAGGTGGTGGTGGACGCAGAGGCTGCACAGCTGGTGCAGGTGGTGGAGGCTGGACTGCTGGTGCTGCAGGCTGTGGAGGTTGAGGCTGGACTGCTGGTGTAGGGCGTTGGCCTTGCAGGCCACTAGGGCCAGCTTCCTCTGAGTCATCACCTGTATAGCACAAGAGTGAGGAATAGTGTTGGTGCAAATAACCCACTTTTGTCTTTCAGCATTCATATACATTGGCATGTCCCCCAACCTGATGACTCAGCAAAGAGATGGTGAGGAGGAATGGAATTGACACGGGTGCGAAAGAGAGAGCCCCACAGGCAGCTGGGTAGAGGTGGTGGATGAGCAGCCAAGAGAAGGACACCACTCACAACGTTGTGGACAAGCTGTTAGTTGTATAATTGTTAAATTGAACAACATTGCAGCATGTGTTGTGTTACTACTGACTTGCTAAACTGCATAGAACTGCTTTATGACCCCCATTACAGGCTCCTTCAGTTGAATGCATGTGGCCCACACTCAGTAGAGCACAGAGGTCACAGGAGGAACTAGGCACATTTTGTTAATGGGAAAATAGGATGGAGTAGTAGGGAAGGACGGCCCCCAAAGTTCTGCCACAGTAGTAACCTACACACACCCATAGGAGCCAACTGGAAAGTAGTATTGGGGGTGCTAAGCCCAGTGACCAACACTCCTCCCTGCACAGCTACATGATCTTTCCTCAATATTGGGGGTGCTCACACACACACACAGCACCCACCCTGTCTGCTTGCTCCTATAACACACATGACCACTACCACTACTCAAATAGAGCTTACAGTTCAATAAATATGGGCACACAGGACAAGTAAGAGGAAACCCAATGACAACGGTAGGGATAGGGAGTAAGGGTAGAGAGCTAGTGAGTAGGGGTTACCAGGTCACAACAGCATCATAAAGGTGGCCTGTTAATATACATAAGGACAGCCAGAGACACTCCCCCCCCATCTCCCTCCTCCTGCCCCCCACTCCTCACCTCCCTCCCCCTGACCCCAACTTCTATAACACAAGTGTACTGCAGCACAACAGATACCCCAACTGCATAATGAAACACCTACCTGAGTCCTCAGCCTGGCCCGAGGTGTCCAGGGAGCCAATCCCGTGGATGCCCTCCTGGGGTAGGAGGGAGTGCACCATCAGCTCCATGGGCGTGAGGTTGGCAGTGTCATTGCCTGGGGGATTGGCCCCCGCCTTCCTCCGAACATCCCTCCTCAGCTTCCGCCACTTCCTCTTGCAATCCTCCACGTTTCTCCCAGCATGGAAGACAGCATTCAGGCTGTCCCGTACTGCCTCCCATTCGCGCTGCTTTGTTGTTGCAGCCAGCCTCTGCCCTGTGGGAGCAAACAGACTCCGGTGCCGCTGTACTATTTCTTGCACCAGGAGCTCCACCTCTGCTTCAATAAAATTACCCTTCCGGGTCGGTGGCATGCGTGGTGGCATTGTACCAATGGGGTTATCGAAAATACGGAGTGGGCGTTTATATAGGCGCCAAGAACGCCCATTGAGACGGGGAATAGGTGTTTCTGATATGGGCGTTTGTTGTTCAATTATACACATAATTCCTAAGCGTGCCCAGCTGAGATAGCGAATAGGAGCACATGATTTCGATTATGAGTAGATAAGTATGGGCGTCTCCACCTGCCTTCCCTTTCTTCATTGCCATTTAACCTGACATTTCCTGCACTGAGACCTTGCCGGTTGTTCGTAATAATCATTTACAGGGTTTTACCCTCACTTATATGAAGGTATGTGTTTAGCAATGTATGCTTGGGTACACCTGTGTATTTAGGGGGGGGGGGGAATTATTATTGGCCCTCAGCCACCACGCCTTCCGTTTCCTCTCTTCCACATCCCCTGATGCTCCCTTCCTTTCTCCCATTCTCTCTGCCTGGTTGTAGCAGGCAGTGTGTGGGGGCCAAGAATTTAGTACAGTCGGCCCAAATCAAGCACCCCTCGGTAAGGGTCATTTCAATCAGGGAGATGTGCAGCTAATGTTCCAGAAGATAAAAGGCGCACTACACAGTCTTGAAACAGACGTTCATGGTAAGCTCTCATTTGTCTGACACCTCTTCTCTTTGTGCTCATAGTCAAGGAGTGTGCATTCACTGTATGTATGTAGTCTGGAGTCAGATGTTAGGTAGCTCTCTTTTCACCAGGTTCCTGTGCACTGTACTGTGGGGTTGGCAGGTCCTCAGTGGTGTGGGCCAGCTGTTGGAGGTGCTGTATTGGTTCCCGGTAGCTTCCATCTTCCTTGTTTATGTGGTGTACCCCAGTCCCCATTTATGAAGTGGCCACCGATTCTCAAGGTCCATAGGCGGGGGAGGGGAGAATGATTAATGCAATGGATGTGTATAGCACATTATGGAACACCTTCCTAAATTGCTCCATAGGTAGTAGGGAACATGCACATTGTTTTTAATCGGTAGCCTGGACAAAATGATCGAGGTGGCTACAGGTAGTGCCACTGAGGCCTATGACGTGGTGGTGGGGGAGAGGGGGGTGTGTACAGGTACCAACCCAAAGTAACTGGTGGTGGCTAAAGCCTGGTGGCTGCTGTGGCCTAGTGGTTAGAGCACCAGCCTTATAATCATAAGGTTGCTGGTTCAAATCCCACCTAAGGCAAGTCACTTCAGGGACAAAGTTTGACACAAACCCAGAATACTTGAATGTAACACACCTTGATTGACTACTGGAGAAAGTGTGATCACAGCTGCAAATAATGAGCACCATTCTTATTTGTGCCCTTCTCTAACACAAGTATTACATTGCAACTGTGATGAAGTAACCATCCATCTATTGGGTTTCCCATTGTTTCCCTTTTGCTCCTCAGCATTATATACCATAGCTGATGTATTCAATGTGAAAATATGAGCCAGCTGTTTGTAGGTCCTTCTTGCCCCCCCCCCCCCCCCAATGTGGCTTGTGGGTAAGGATATGTGTCCATCAGACAGCAAACACTGTGTATGTGGTACCTGGAGTTATGTGGAAGTGTGTACCTGGCAGATCACACATGGTACACTATTAATCTCTTATTGATGGCACTCTGTATTGTGGGTCAGTATGGTGGAGGGGAGGGAGGGAGAGAGAGATGCTGGCTGGCCATTTTTATTCATGAACACAAATATCCATCCAGCCTCCCCGGCCCAACCCCCCTGCACATATGGCCATGCAGGTTGGAATGAACAGGTGGCGTTCTGTATGGCCAACATTCTCAGACATACATCACCTTCTCATTCACACAGCACATTTAATGCTATGCATATTGCTGCCTCCTTCCTCTCAACTCAACAGCACCATTTGGTGATATGTAATGCACAAGGGAGATAAACACACACACACACCCTGATAGTTATAGTGTAAGAGAAACATTTATTTCCCCCCCACCCCACCCCTACAAAATAACCCCCAACAATGCCCTCCTCCCCCCCACAACTCCCCACACAACCCCAACAATTCTCTCCCCCCCCACAGAACCCCCAACATTTCCCTCCCCCCACACACACAACCCCAACAATTCCCTCCCCCCCCCACAGAACCCCCAACATTTCCCTCCCCCCACACACACAACCCCAACAATTCCCTCCCCCCCCACAGAACCCCCAACATTTCCCTCCCCCCACACACACAACCCCAACAATTCCCTCCTTCCCCCACACACACAACCCCAACAATTCCCTCCCCCACCCACTCCCCACACCCCCAACAGGCCCCCCCTATTTAAATTAAGGGCGGCCACGCCCTCTGAGCAAGGCCCTCTGTAGCAGGGCAATGAGCAGGCCCAGCAGTACCCTTAGTGGGCCCTGGAGCTGCTCATTGCCCTGCCGTAGGGCTCTCACCTCCTGCAGCAGCTGGTGCTGGCCAACTAGAAGCTGCTGCTGGCCATCTACCAGCTGCTGCAGGAGCCGCACCACTGTTGCAGGGCCAAGGGCTGGAGGTGGGCCAGGGGACATTGAAGATGGCCCAGGAGATGGAGGTGGGCCAGGCGATGGCGCTGGCTGAGGCGATGGAGGTGCCTCAGGGGATGGAGATGGCTGAGGGGAGGGAGATGCCTCATACTGAGGTGCAGGTGGGGAGGGGTCCTGATGTATGTCCTCATCAATGATGAGGACCCCCTCCTCCTCCTCCTCCTCCTCCTCCTCCTGGTGGCCTGCCTCCTGGCCTGGCTGTTCCTCCTCCTCCTCCTCCTCATCCAGGTGCCCCTCCTCTTGGTGTTCCTCTTCCTCCTGCTCCTCCTGCTCCTGTCCTCCTCCTCCTCCTGGAGGTGGTGGCCCTCCTCATCTTCCCGCTCGGCTTCCTGCTGGTGGAGCCCTGTGTATGTAAAAGGAGTGTGATTGAGATCAGCGCATACAACATGGCTTGCATAGTGCAGTAGCTGGGTGGCGTGAGGCAGGGGATGGGGCAGGGAGTGGTAAGGCGTAGCCTATGCCCATGGGGAATGAGCTGCATCAGATGACATGACACAGAACTCTGGACCCTCCTCTGACACACACCACTCAGGACATGTTGCCATACCAAATTGATTGCTGACCAGCATGTTTGCATTATGAGATGCAACGAGGGGTTGATGGGCAGTTGTTGTAGGAGTTATTGGGGGGGGGGGGGCAGTGGGAAGGGTGTTGAGCACAATTCTTTTATGTGAGTTAGGCCATAACATGCAGTAAAAGTAGGGCCTCAGGCAGCTGTACCAGGACACACTAATCAGCCACCACAGTAAGGGGAATAGTAAAGTGTGGCATATCATCTCATTCATCTCGGGGGGGATGGTCGGAAGTTGCAGGCATGCTCATGGGAGAACCCCTGCAACCTGCATCCTTGATCTGGGACAGATATGTTATTACTTACTAGGTGGCTATTAGGCACATGGGAATTGATATTGTACAACACATTTGCATTATTCATGAAATGTATGTAGTAATCTGTACAGGTGTCCTGTTTTTGAATACTTACGGCGAGCCCTGAGGTGCCTTCGCACCGCCCGGATGAGGTCGGCCCTCTCCCGCCTCACACGGCGGAACCGCCTCCTGAGGGACTCCAGGTCCCGGTGGACTCCAAAGCGTCTGTAAGATATAAGTTTGTAGAACAGGGGTCAGGGGGGTTGGTCCTTTTTGTCCTCTGCACACATTCATTTGCTATTCACATACCAGAGAGAGAGGGTCTACAGTGTTGGGGGGGGGGGGCACCTCCATTGGTAGTGAATCATAGGAGCCACCTTTTTAACATTTTGGGGGGTGGAACCCCCAGTGGAGATGACCCCTCCCTCCATACATATTTGATATTGGGGGTGGGGTGGTCAAGCACCCACAGCAGCCACCGAGTTGGTTCCTATGCAGATGATGCCAGAGAGGTGGGCATGAGGCCAGACAGTACCGTTTGTATACATTATAATGTATGCTTGTTAAACTACTTGATATGTGTTATCATGACCATGTTATAAAGTATGGTATACAGTGGGGGAAATAAGTATTTGATCCCTTGCTGATTTTGTAAGTTTGCCCACTGACAAAGACATGAGCAGCCCATAATTGAAGGGTAGGTTATTGGTAACAATGAGAGATAGCACATCACAAATTAAATCCGGAAAATCACATTGTGGAAAGTATATGAATTTATTTGCATTCTGCAGAGGGAAATACAGTGGGGGAAATAAGTATTTGATCCCTTGCTGATTTTGTAAGTTTGCCCACTGACAAAGACATGAGCAGCCCATAATTGAAGGGTAGGTTATTGGTAACAGTGAGAGATAGCACATCACAAATTAAATCCGGAAAATCACATTGTGGAAAGTATATGAATTTATTTGCATTCTGCAGAGGGAAATAAGTATTTGATCCCTCTGGCAAACAAGACCTAATACTTGGTGGCAAAACCCTTGTTGGCAAGCACAGCGGTCAGACGTCTTCTGTAGTTGATGATGAGGTTTGCACACATGTCAGGAGGAATTTTGGTCCACTCCTCTTTGCAGATCATCTCTAAATCATTAAGAGTTCTGGGCTGTCGCTTGGCAACTCGCAGCTTCAGCTCCCTCCATAAGTTTTCAATGGGATTAAGGTCTGGTGACTGGCTAGGCCACTCCATGACCCTAATGTGCTTCTTCCTGAGCCACTCCTTTGTTGCCTTGGCTGTATGTTTTGGGTCATTGTCGTGCTGGAAGACCCA
Organism: Microcaecilia unicolor; assembly: GCF_901765095.1. Taxonomy (NCBI): domain Eukaryota; kingdom Metazoa; phylum Chordata; class Amphibia; order Gymnophiona; family Siphonopidae; genus Microcaecilia; species Microcaecilia unicolor. Next base: position 495,470,059 of record NC_044032.1, read on the forward strand.
GCCATGACTCATTTTTAAGGCCCTGGCGGAGGGAAGGAGGTTGTCACTCAGAATTGTACGGTACATGGCCCCATCCATTCTCCCATTGATGCGGTGAAGTAGTCCTGTGCCCTTAGCAGAGAAACACCCCCAAAACATAACATTTCCGCCTCCATGCTTGACAGTGGGGACGGTGTTCTTTGGGTCATAGGCAGCATTTCTCTTCCTCCAAACACGGCGAGTTGAGTTCATGCCAAAGAGCTCAATTTTTGTCTCATCTGACCACAGTACCTTCTCCCAATCACTCTCGGCATCATCCAGGTGTTCACTGGCAAACTTCAGATGGGCCGTCACATGTGCCTTCCGGAGCAGGGGGACCTTGCGGGCACTGCAGGATTGCAATCCGTTATGTCGTAATGTGTTACCAATGGTTTTCGTGGTGACAGTGGTCCCAGCTGCCTTGAGATCATTGACAAGTTCCCCCCTTGTAGTTGTAGGCTGATTTCTAACCTTCCTCATGATCAAGGATACCCCACGAGGTGAGATTTTGTGTGGAGCCCCAGATCTTTGTCGATTGACAGTCATTTTGTACTTCTTCCATTTTCTTACTATGGCACCAACAGTTGTCTCCTTCTCGCCCAGCGTCTTACTGATGGTTTTGTAGCCCATTCCAGCCTTGTGCAGGTGTATGATCTTGTCCCTGACATCCTTAGACAGCTCCTTGCTCTTGGCCATTTTGTAGAGGTTAGAGTCTGACTGATTCACTGAGTCTGTGGACAGGTGTCTTTCATACAGGTGACCATTGCCGACAGCTGTCTGTCATGCAGGTAACGAGTTGATTTGGAGCATCTACCTGGTCTGTAGGGGCCAGATCTCTTACTGGTTGGTGGGGGATCAAATACTTATTTCCCTCTGCAGAATGCAAATAAATTCATATACTTTCCACAATGTGATTTTCCGGATTTAATTTGTGATGTGCTATCTCTCACTGTTACCAATAACCTACCCTTCAATTATGGGCTGCTCATGTCTTTGTCAGTGGGCAAACTTACAAAATCAGCAAGGGATCAAATACTTATTTCCCCCACTGTAAGTATTTGATCCCCCACCAACCAGTAAGAGATCTGGCCCCTACAGACCAGGTAGATGCTCCAAATCAACTCGTTACCTGCATGACAGACAGCTGTCGGCAATGGTCACCTGTATGAAAGACACCTGTCTACAGACTCAGTGAATCAGTCAGACTCTAACCTCTACAAAATGGCCAAGAGCAAGGAGCTGTCTAAGGATGTCAGGGACAAGATCATACACCTGCACAAGGCTGGAATGGGCTACAAAACCATCAGTAAGACGCTGGGCGAGAAGGAGACAACTGTTGGTGCCATAGTAAGAAAATGGAAGAAGTACAAAATGACTGTCAATCGACAAAGATCTGGGGCTCCACGCAAAATCTCACCTCGTGGGGTATCCTTGATCATGAGGAAGGTTAGAAATCAGCCTACAACTACAAGGGGGGAACTTGTCAATGATCTCAAGGCAGCTGGGACCACTGTCACCACGAAAACCATTGGTAACACATTACGACATAACAGATTGCAATCCTGCAGTGCCCGCAAGGTCCCCCTGCTCCGGAAGGCACATGTGACGGCCCGTCTGAAGTTTGCCAGTGAACACCTGGATGATGCCGAGAGTGATTGGGAGAAGGTGCTGTGGTCAGATGAGACAAAAATTGAGCTCTTTGGCATGAACTCAACTCGCCGTGTTTGGAGGAAGAGAAATGCTGCCTATGACCCAAAGAACACCGTCCCCACTGTCAAGCATGGAGGTGGAAATGTTATGTTTTGGGGGTGTTTCTCTGCTAAGGGCACAGGACTACTTCACCGCATCAATGGGAGAATGGATGGGGCCATGTACCGTACAATTCTGAGTGACAACCTCCTTCCCTCCGACAGGGCCTTAAAAATGGGTCGTGGCTGGGTCTTCCAGCACGACAATGACCCAAAACATACAGCCAAGGCAACAAAGGAGTGGCTCAGGAAGAAGCACATTAGGGTCATGGAGTGGCCTAGCCAGTCACCAGACCTTAATCCCATTGAAAACTTATGGAGGGAGCTGAAGCTGCGAGTTGCCAAGCGACAGCCCAGAACTCTTAATGATTTAGAGATGATCTGCAAAGAGGAGTGGACCAAAATTCCTCCTGACATGTGTGCAAACCTCATCATCAACTACAGAAGACGTCTGACCGCTGTGCTTGCCAACAAGGGTTTTGCCACCAAGTATTAGGTCTTGTTTGCCAGAGGGATTAAATACTTATTTCCCTCTGCAGAATGCAAATAAATTCATATACTTTCCACAATGTGATTTTCCGGATTTAATTTGTGATGTGCTATCTCTCACTGTTACCAATAACCTACCCTTCAATTATGGGCTGCTCATGTCTTTGTCAGTGGGCAAACTTACAAAATCAGCAAGGGATCAAATACTTATTTCCCCCACTGTAGGTTTCATTGGTCTCATGCTTCCACTATTCGGATGCGTTGTAACCCACTGGCTGCAAAGAGGGGTTGGAAAATGTGGCCTTCACATAACTAACGAAATTGTCACATAACACTAATAGAATAGTCACATACCTAACCTAACGAAATACATTCTTGTAGGGATGTGGGAATGGTGGTCGTTTCAATAACATACAAATTATTAGTGATTGTGCATGTTCCTATATTACTCATGATCCTTGCATGGACACTCCAGTTACTGCTGGTAACATTGATGACGGAGCTGTTATATGTGTAGGTACAGGAGGGGAGGGGGGTTGGGCCATAACCTTACCTTTCTAGCCTGTCCCGGATGCGGGACCAGGCTCGCATGGCCTGCAGCCTGGGGGGCAGGTGGTGGTGCTGCACAAAGAGGCGATGGCGGTGCCTTAGGCACAGCCGGACGAGCAGCAAGCTCTCCTGCTCTCCAAAATTCGGCTGTCGCCGTTGTGCCATTTTTCCACGTGTTGGAAAAGAAGTGCCTTATATAGACGACTTTGCATGAGGGACGTCGTTTCATGCACAGCTCCATATATGGATGACCATTCCATATATGGCCCCTATCAGTACGTGGACGCCCTCGTAAGCATAGACGTCTTTGACATGCACATGCCTGCACGTGTGTGGAACGTGCCTTATATAGATGAGTATGACGCACCCCACCCGACCCTTTTCACATATACACAATATGCATATAGCTGCATGTTCAGTAGGTGTACAGTGCATGCAGATCCGGACATTCAGATGGGCACATATGATGAAAGTATGGGTGGAGCAGCATGATATGTCTGTAGTTGACACATATACGCGTTCCTCATATTTTCCCGTACCTTGATGGCCTGAACAACATGTACTGTACTTGCGATACACCTATGTACATTATTTTACACACCACGTGATTTGGTCGTTTGCACCTGCAATAATCGACCGTGTTAGGGCGCCCAATTTAGTCACGCTTATGCGCTCGTCATTTGATTGTTTTCTTACAGGGATAATCGATTATCGAAAAACGCCCACACTATTTTCCCATTATACATGTCTATTTTTGGACGTTTTCGTAAGAACGTCCTAATTCGTACTTGGACGATCTTTCCATTATGCCCCTCCAAGTGTCATTTGAAGCAAGTAGGTCATTACCACCCGGTTACCACATGAGTCTTTACCACTAGGTCAACGGCTGACTGTAAGGTCTCAGACCCAAAATGGACACACGGCAATTTTTGTTTTGCCGCACGTCCATTTTTGGCAAAAATTTTTAAAAAGGCATTTTTTTACAGGCACACTAAAAAATGGATCAGCGTGCGCCCAAAACCCGCACCTACACTACAAAACCCGCAAGCCATTTTTCAGCGCACCTTTGTAAAAGGACCCCTAAGTTTGGTTATAGAAAACTAGTGTAGCCTGGTTTTCATGCACCTGAAATTGTTTAGTGGCTTCAGATTTTTCAGTGCAAATTTATCTATTCCTGGTTTATAACATGCTGCTTGCAGAGTTGTGCAGTTCTGGTATCTGATTTCCCTTTGAAAAGTAAGAGTACAAATTTCTGCAGGCAGTGAAAATAAAACCAGGACTTAATTGGCATTCTCCAAAAAATCCAGAGCCAACTGGCAACTCCTTCATATGGTTAAAAGATATTGAAAGATTATACTGATGTTCTGTAAAGAAAGGACAATTCCATATTATGGGAAGCCCATACACTATTATCACACTACCTATCAATTTTTTACTCTTTCAAAAAGTACAAAGACCAAGGGACACTCAATGAAATTACATGGAAATATTTTAAAACAAACAAGAGGAAATATTTTTTCACTCAAAAATAGTTAAGCTCTGGAACTCGCTGCCAAAGGATGTGGTAACAGCGGTTTTAAACAAGGTTTTGTACAAGTTCTTGGAGAAAAAGTCCATAGTCTGTTATTGAGATGGACATCGGGGAAGCCACTGCTTGTCCCAAGATTGGTAGCATGGAATTGTTGCTACTAATTGGGTTTCTGCCAGGTACTTGTGACCTGGATTGGCTACTCCTAGAAGCAGGATACTAAGCTAGATAGACCATTGTTCTGACCCAGTATGACAATGCTTATGTTCTTATGTTCTTATCTATCCTTATATGCTGCCTGCAAGCTCAAAACATATTGAAGTATCATACTTACATGCTCTTCTACAGTGAATAAATGATTTCTGGTTTCCACAACTGTATACTTTCAGTGTATTAGTAATTTTACTTAACTATGCCTTTTGTCTTTCAGTTTAATATTTCCATTCCTAGTTAATAGACTCAGCCAAGACTGAAAGTTGTTGAATCTAATGGCACAGCTCTGCTTTAGAGAGTCAGCTGACAGCAGATATAAATTGTGAAATGGCTACTTGCTTTGTCTGCAGCTGAAGATTTTTTTTTAATGTCAATAAATTAATAAATTGTCAGGAAGTGCAAACCATAAGGCAACTCAATGTAACTTAGGCCCATTTTCTATTCCTTATCAGACAAAATTTCAGTCTGTATTGATATATTCAATTACTTTTTTTTTGTAACTTAATATGAACTAATGAGACATGTTTTATTCTAGTAATGGTGCCTACAGGCGACAGTCTGTTTATTTGTCCCTTCATTCTCTCTTAACAGAAGAAGGGGAGCTGACCAGGCATCAAAATAAAATAAAAAGAAGCTTGGGGAGGAGATAAAGAAGAGGTGAAGTGAATGAAAGGGGAGGCAATAAGGGGACTAAGAGAAATAGGAGAGGAATGAGAAAGAGAAGGCATATAAATGGCTAGGAGAGGGGGGATGACGTGGGCATGAGTATAAGGCAGATAAGGGTAATGGGATTTGATATGCCGCCTTTCTGTGGTACATCAAAGCAGTTTGCAATTATTATATGCAGATACTTTCTGTCCCTAGTGGGCTCACAATCTAAGGTGAGAGGAGTGGGGGAGAATGCAAAGGGGAGGGAATAGGTGAAACAATGTGGGAGTAGGAAGAAGACTGAGAACACTCTGCCACATAACCCCAGCACTTCCATACCCTACCATAGACCCCTAACCTTCAAATAACCTGATACCTCTACACCAGGGCCATAGCTAGGTGGGTCACCAGGGGAGCGACTGCTCCCCCAAATGGACTTTTGACAACAATGGCACTTATTTTTAAAGTGACCTATTGCATGAAAAATAGGCGCCAGCACCATCGGGAATCCGTTCTCCGCTCCCCCCAATGCCTCAACCTGGCTAAGCTTCTGCTCTACACATGCTATATATCCACAAAATGTCCTCATGGAAACATACCTATACATATATACACATTATAGCACTCACTCATATATACCACCAGCCACAACACACAGACCCCATAAAACACAACTTCATTGATAATAGAGGGGTCAGTGCCAAAGGATTATTTGTAAATCTTGTGGAAAGAGAGGAAATCCTCAAGTACCAAGCAGAGGCATAGCCAGATCTTGACTTGGGGGAGGGGGGCTGAGCCCAAAGTGGGAGAGGTACAGGCCACTAATGCCCCCATCACCCCGGGGCTACACCACTGGTACCAAGAAATGCAGTCAGAGAACAAGAAAATATTGCAGAAATATTTGGAAATACTTCCCATCATTTTGGATACCACAGTTTAAGAGGAATTTTCAAGAACACCTTGATAGTTGAAGTCAATGTTCACATAACAGTTATAGGTTTTGTATCATACTAAAGGTATAACTGCTTTTTTAAAATGTCTGTGAGCCTTATATGTATCTAAAGGGCAACTCTTTAATTGGGTGCCCACATTGATGCACCAACTCACATCTGTAAATGAACAGAATACCAGTGTTTTACCTGTAAGTGTGCACTTATGTGGCAACAAAGAGACTAAGCTGTGCACGTAGACAGAGCAGCATGTTAATGCAAGAGGGCACACACATAGGGAAGCATGGGAAGGGCATAGGTGATGTTGTCACTTATGCCCACAACTTACAAAATACTGTAAGTTACATGTGCCAGATTTAGGCATTTGCAGTTACTCCACCTACATCTTAGGCATGCTGATGTGAGGTTATACTAGTATTCTATAATTGTAATTATAATTGTACTCTCTTGTTACTATGTAAGCCGCATTGAGCCTGTGATGAGCGGGAAAGCGCGGGGTACAAATGTGATAAATAAATAAACAAATAAATATAATGAATTCTGGGCACCCAGATGAGGTTATAGAATAGGATCTCACCAGGTGGCATCGGAGCACCTAAACGCAGGAGCCCACATAGAGAATTGCCTCCATAGTGCTATATATATAAATCCACTATACATATAAGAAATCATTCTGTATCTTAATATCAATTTATTGTGTATATAACCCTGTCTCCCCGAGCAGGGCTCACTACAGTTTACAAGAATGCAATTGCACATCAGCACAAAAACAAATAAGATGTATAAAATGCAACATCAATAATCAAATCAAATAAAATAAAATTTCAGCTTTAACCTAAAATATGAAAATTCCAATCACACTATAGTGAATAATGGATTCCATAAAGGAACTATAGTAAGAACATAAGACCCAACCAACATCAATAATCAAATAAAAAGGCTTTCAGCTTTTTCCTAAAAACAAAATGTGAACTTTCTAATCTCACAATATTGGTAAATAAATTCCATAAAGGAACTGCAGCAAAAGAAAACAACACATTAAAAGTTCTAAGGAAACGAACCCCCTTAGAACAGTGAACAAAACAATAATGATGACTGTAATCATGCTGAATAGTTTAAAAATCATTAAAAATATTAATCAGCAGCTGAAATAGCAGATAAGATTTAAATACCACCCACTTTCACATTGGGATTAAATATACTTGCAACAAATATAAGGTACCCCTATCATATAACTTTAACATAAAAATTAATCAGGCAGAACCTTTTGCAGCTGTGCCCTCACCAGAAGCAGTAGGGGAGAAGGGCGAAGAGCCAATGTACCCCTCCAGGGGCCGTCTAAAGGGGAGGAGACACAGGAGGCCGCAGTGCAGGACATCCCTCACTCCCACAGACATTTGCTGATGGGGATGAAGATGCTGAAAAGACCGATGAGGAGCCACAGTGGGCCCACTAAGATCCCTCTCGGCTAAGACAACAGGTGCTATGACTGGCAAACACCTCCTGCAGCTTCATTGGGAAGGCCCAGCAGACATGTGTGCAACTTCTCAGGGAGGGGATGCAGGAGATCAGACAGAAGATTCAGGGTCTGTGTCATGGATCTGTAGGCCCACACAGCAGCCCTCATCTCTGCTGGGGGCACACAGTAGACATCTGAAGCTCCACCTGAAACAGATGATGCCACCAGGCACCTATTGCCTTCTTCTTCATCAACAAGTGCTGCTGAGCAGCAAACAGCTGTACCAGAGGACAGTGGGCAAGCAAGACATCAGCCACCCTCAGACCCTGCAGAGTCTAACATCCCGGGTCCAGTGTCTAGATCACACCTGGACACACACACACCCCTAGGTGACTTGAATTCCATGGGGTGGCAAAGGTAGCAGGCTGCCTTGTGGAGAGCAAGGACAATGAGAGCCCCATATGGGACAAGACAGACACTCATTCAGCAGCAACAAGTCCTGGCTTATCGCCAACTGCTTGGGGACAGGTTGAGAGAGGTGCCGGCCAGTTGAGATGGGGATGAGGGAAGGGGGAAGGAGAAGCATAAGTAGGTGTTTTATGCACCCACTGCTTTTCAGTGGTGGGCTGTACTGGGTAGAGGATGTGTATGAGAGGGGGATGTGCTGGGGAGGGAGTTGTGATGGGGTGTATGTGCTGTGGAGGAGGAGGGGGTGTGAGAGGGAGATACTGGGGGAGGGGTGTATGTGCTGGCAGGAGGGAGAGTGGGATAGTGGCGGTAGGTGGTGTGTTCAAAAAATAAATGATGTTTATCTACACTAAAAATTGTTCTGGATGAGTCTCTCCCTGACTTGGACCCTCAGCTGGCGTTCACTCTGCTCTGTTCTGTTGAGGGGGAGGGCTCCTCATTGTCTTGGTTTTGGGCCTGCTGCTGTGGTTTCTGTGGGTGTGGATCCTCTGGAAGGACCTGTCCTCTGTACTGGGCCAGGTTATAAAGCATGCAGCAGGCTAAGACAATATTGGTAACCTTTTCTGGGCTATAGAGGACACTGATCAAGACATCAGAACCTATTCTTTAGCTGGCCAAAGGTGCATTCTAGAATGTCGTGTATGGTCTGATATCTGTTGTTCTAGTACTCCTCTGCTGCAGTTTAGGGGGGTGCACTAGCAGGGTCATGAGCCAGGTCCACTGTGGGTATCCTGTGTCACCCATGGGGAGAAGCAGAATGAGAGACATGGGTGTGTATTGGCTGGTCTCGGTACCTTGTGGAAGTGGGGTGGGGATTGTGGACTGTGGAGACACCTGGAGGGAAGGTTTGCTGATGGGTTGTGGGAGGAGGAGGTATGGGGCTGGCGGATTCCTGTTGCTCTTACCTAGGAGTCAGCTGTCAGTGATCTCCCCTCAATCGAACCTGTGGTAGGTTCCAGAATGCCATAGTACATAGACATAACATCCAAAAAACGTTCCCTCTAACTATAACATTGTTGTGGATCTCAGAGAGTGGATTGATTTTTTTTTTTAAGCATGAGGCAGAACACACACACACCAACACACAAACTCCTTACCGATCTGTTTTTTTTTTTTTTAAACATACGATGGAAACTCTTCAATTCAAAAAAATTATTAAATCTCTTTCTCTTCTTGCCTTTCTTACTGAGAAGTATATAAAGGATAGCTCATTCAATTTTGAAGAGAATACACTTATCTTAAAGCAGGTGAGTGATTCATCACTACCTCTCACAGTTGGAGCTTAAAATGCACTGAACTTCTGCCCAACATAGCACTATGTTTTACTATCTAATCTAATCTGGCACTTAATATACCACTAATTTCCTCTAATGGATCCAAAGCAGTATACAACAATAATGCTTTAACATACAGTTGCATAATTACAGATACAATTCAAACAGATCAATATAAAATAAACAGGGCAATTATACAGCATGAAACAAACTTTTTTTAAGATTCTTACAAAATAAGCCATAGGAACTTTCTAATCTTAGATCTGATGGTAAAGAGTTCCAGAAACAAGTTGCCTCATAGGAGTTTGAGCATTCATTGTTACGCAGGGAGAAAATGTTGCCACCAGCCCTCCTTTATTAATTTCTCTATAATACCACAGCCAGGTTAGATAAGATAGTCATCGTATCTGCTAAAAGATCATACTACACTGCTCAAATACTTATTCTCTATAAGATGTTAAAATCTCTTAATACTTATTGCTCTACCTCGAATCTTTCTGACTTCTTACCTTATGCTCAATATTTAAAAACACATTTTGAGAAGAAAATCACTACATTCCAAACAACCCTCAGTCCGCTATCGCCAGTTTCAGAATCCTTGCAGTCTATGACTACCTCCACAGTACTATGTAGCATTTTCAGCTATTTCAGTCTGCCCTCTATTCCTGAACTTAGTGGATGTATCAACAGTATGAAACTAACTACAGCACCTACTGACCCTGTTCCTTCCAGCTTAATCAAACGCTCTCTAGATTCTCTACTTCCGTCCCTCCATTCCATGATTACCTTGAGTCTATCATCAGGCTCTGTTCCTGATGTCTGTAAATATGCTACCATTCATCCTAAGATTAAGGATCTTTAGCACCAATCTCTGATCCTTCTAATTATCGTCCAGTTGCTAATTGTCCTTTCACCACAAAAATCATTAAATCCATTGTATACTTTCAATTGATAGATTTTATCACAAAATCCAATGCACTTCATCCGAATCAAACCAGTTTAAGACAAAATCATCATATGGAGACCACCTTACTAGGTATCACAACTTTCCTTTTATCATGCCCTTGATCAAGCTAAATCAGTTATCTTATTATTATTAGATCTTTCTGCAGCTTTTGACTTAGTTGATCACTCCCTTCTAGTACATAGTCTAAGTTGTACTGGTCTCTCTGGAATAGTACTTGACTGGTTCATCTCCTATCTTACCAACAGAGTTTATACAGTCACTTTTAAGGGTTCTACTTCCAATTCATTCAGACTTTATTCCGGTGTTCCAGTGACCCATTCTGTCGCTGACTCTTTTCAATATCTTTTTGGCTCATTTTCTGACTTTAGCCCAGACCTTGGAACTGAAGAATTTTGTCTATGCAGATGACATTCAAATACTTTACACCTTAAATACATGTGATACTGATGAGATCCGTACACTAAACAAGAAGCTCACCATGCTTACTAACTGGCTCAGAGACTAAAACCTCTTCTTCAGTCCAACAAAATCTAGGTTTGTCTTTTTTCCTAACAAAGTGAATATTGCCCTGCCTATGTGTATCTTTCTCTCCAATATTTTTGTTCCACAGGCTGATACAGTACACATTCTGGGCATATTGCTTGATTCTGACCTCTCCTTTAAACCACAAATATTTTGAGTTATTCAAAGCTGCTTTTATAAGCTTTGTTTAATTCAATCCATTCACTCCTTGATCTTCCTGTCAGCTCTCAATATCTTGGTCCATTGATTATTGCAATTTATTATATAATGGACTATGGGTTAAGGAACTCAGGCACCTTCAACTTATTCAAAACATTGCTATCTACTTGATGACTAATTTAAGGAAATATGATCATGTTACAACTAACCTCAAAAACACGCATTGGCTACCAATTAAACACCGTATAACTTATAAAATCTTACTATTAGTGCACAAGATTTTGGCCACTGGAGAACCATCGTATCTCTCCATTAACTTAATTTCAAACAGTTCTATAAGAACTCTACGGTTGGCTCCAGGGCCGTGCCTAGGGTCTCCGGCACCCCCCTGCAGTTGGCCCCGCCGGCGCCCCCACCCCAAAAATGATCGCTACACTACCCGCCCTCTTCTCCCCAGATCCTTTTCATTTAAATTTACCTCTCCGGCGCGTGGCAGCGTAGTGTTAGTGAGAAGGAGGCGGCGCTCCCCCACCCCGACGTGTCTTCTTCCCTTCGCTCAGTGTCCCGCCTTCTTCTGACATCATTTCTGATGTCAGAAGAAGGCGGAACCGAGCGAAGGGAAGAGACTGACACGTCGGGGTGGGGGAGCGCCGCCTCCTCACTAACGCTACGCTGCCACACGCCGGAGAGGTAAATTTAAACAAAAAAAAAAAGGACAAGGATCTGGGGAGAAGAGGGCGAGGTAAGCATGGTGCAGCGGGGCGCCCCCCCAGAGGATGGCGCCCTCCTGCCATGCTTACCTCGCTTACCGTGTCAGCACGGCCCTGGTTGGCTCAACAAAACCAGCTTGAAATCCTCTTATCATGTTATAGTTCATGAACACATCAGGCACTCTACCTTCTCAGTTCTAGGACCACAACTCCAGAATGCTCTTTCAGGCTCCTTAGGACTATGAATATCCCTAGCAAAGTTCAAGGCTGATCTTAAAACTTATCTTTAAAATGGTGCAACGTGGGCACCTTTCTGGGACACACTCACCTCGACTGCCAGAAGTAGAATCTTACATTTGTAAGGGGGAAGGGGGAGGGAGGGTTTGGGGTGGGAGGAGGATGGGGGGGGGGGGGAGGGAGGGGGCAGGGATGGAAGGGGAGGAGGGGGGGTTAGAAACAAAATGTCTCTCTGTATCTGTAGATGGATCGTTGAAAGGTATGTTGCAAATTGCTTGGTATATATACATGATCTTGTGACCAGAAACCATTGTATGTATAAGGAAAATGTTTAATAAAGATGAGTATAAAAAATGATGCTTTCCTCTGATAATCACAGTTAGACTCTACCCAGGATATCCATCTAACTTACAGAGCCTCCCTTCCCTTTTGTGTCTTTATATTTTCTTTCTTATTAATACTGTAGTTCTTCCCCCCTCCTTATAACCTGTGTGTCTGTTTTGTCTATTTATTTATTTATTTATTTGTTTATTCTATGTGTTAGATTGTAAACCACCCTGAAGGCTACCACAGGGCAGGGCAGTAAATTCTAAATAAACTTGGAAACTTGGTATATAAGAAGATTACTTTCCTTAATTTTAAATGTAAAATGAAAAGTAGAACGGTCCAACAAATTATATAGGTAAACAGAACCCTGACAATTTAATAACTTAAAAACCAGGTAAGATATCTTATACACTATCCTGGCTTTTACTAGTAACAACTCGTTCAGTAATGGTGTAACTATCATATTTATGATGTCCAAAGATCTACTTAGCAGTGGTGCTTTGTAGCAGTTGCAATCTAGCCAATTGTTTCTGGGGTAATCCTATGTAAACTGAATTACAGTAATCCAACTGTGACAATACAAAAACCCTACCAGCAACGCAAAATGTTTCCTATAAGAATAGAACCGAATGGATCTTAGCTGCTTTAGTTTAAAACATATTTTCTTTACTACATTGTTAATTTGTGGTTCAAAACACAAGGTGGTGACAAAAATAATTCCCAAAACCCGAGAACTTTGTGCCACAGGAAGAACTTTTGACAATCCTGCAGAAATAGGTGAAGCATGTCCTGAAGGTATCTGGGAAAATTGTTTAACAGGGATTAATGAGACAACATCATCCAAAGTATTGCAGAACCAGAGAATCTTTGTTTTGTCAGCAATTTTAGCATATTCTCAATTGCCAATGATCCTATAATAAAAATACATATAGCAAGAGCCAAATAAGTTTGTTCAGCAGTATCTGCTGCTGGAAGTCAGACAAAAATATTATCTACCTATAAGAATACGTAGGTCCCTGGAACCAGAGACACACTATAATGGAGTGGAGGAGTGGTCTAATGGTTAGAACTCTGGTCTTGCAATCCAGAGGTGGCCAGTTCAGATCCCACTGCTGCTCCTTGTGACCTTGTGCAAGTCAGTTAACCCTCCATTGCCTCAGGTACAAACTTAGATTGTGAGCCCTCCTTGGAGAGAGAAATATCCAGAGTACTTGAATGTAACTCACCTTGAGCTACTACTGAAAAAGGTGTGAGCAAAATCTAAATAAAATACTCCAGGTACTGATGGTGATGTTAAATAAAATGGGTAACACAGGTGATCCTTGGGGCACACTACACTCCAGTGTCCAAGGATCAGATTTTCCCCATGTTTCAGAACTGAATAACTGTGATTTATTAGAAAGTTCCTGAACCAGGTATAAACTGTATCAGATAATCCTAGATCTGCAAGTCTATCGAGTAGAATAATATGATCAATGGTATCAAATGGCCCAGAGACGTTGAATTGTAATAATATAGATTGAATAACCTGACTTAAGAAAACCTTATTTTTGTCAACAATTCAATAAGCAAGGGTTCTGTGGTATGGTTGCTCCTGAACCTGAATTGAGAATCATGCAAGATTGAGAATTTATTCAAAAAAACAAGTTAATTGAGCACCAATAACAGCTTCTACTATTTTAGCAAACAAAGGGATGCTGGCAACTGGTCTATAACTAGAAGGTGCAGATCTATCCAAATCATTAAATTTCAATATAGGAGTGAGTACAATCTGCCCTAATTCTTTCGGAAAACAACCCAAGATCAAGATGATCAAAGCAGTTATCCATAATGAAAGGAGGGGCTTGATCTAATAAGAAGGGCAACTATCTATTGCACTGTGTTTACGAGAGAACTTTTTTTTTTTTACCAAGGATGTTACTTTTATACTTGTCACAGGTTCAAAATTACACCAGCATTGATCTACAGGGATCAATGATGCCTATGACTGAGGGGAAGTGAACTGTGCTGTAGAACTGAGCCATGTTGTTCTGCAGGACTTGGGAGTAGTGGGGAAGGTAATTTAGTCTGAGGTGGAGAAATAAGGAAGGCATCAAGGAAATGAGTGAGGCAGTTTGAAATGGCGGGCTCGGTCAGGCTGTGTTCACAGCTAGGACAGACTGGAAGCTACCAGTGGCCAGAAAAGCAAGAGAGGCAGCATAGGCGTAGTTTGACTGTTTCATTTGGGGGGGCAAAAAAATGGGCGGAGCATATTAGCATATCATTTGCATATATACATATGCAAATGAATATGCTAATATGGAGGAAGGAAATGAAATTTACAGGCAAAATATCACAGATGCACATTTCAAAAAGCTGACATTTCAATTAATAAATTATGAATAAAATAAACTTTTATTTACCTTTGTTGTCTGATCATGTAGTTTTTCTATTCGCTTTGATCCCAGTGTCTTCTGTTTTATGCAGTGTCTTCTTTCCAGTAGGCTTCCCTCTGCTCCCCACCCTCCCAGTCCCATCCATCTCTTGCTCCTTCCCTCTGCTCCCCACCCTTTCCAGTCCCATCCATCTTCTGTTCCTTCCCTCTGCTCACCATCCCTCCGTCCCATCCATCTCTTGCTCCTTCCCTCTGCTGTGCCTGACCTCTCCAAATCCCATCCATCTCCTGGTCCATCCCTCTGCTCCCCACCCCTCGCAGTCCCATCCATCTCTTGCTCCTTCCCTCTGCTCCCCACCCCTCGCAGTCCCATCCATCTCTTGCTCCTTCCCTCTGCTCCCCACCCCTCCCAGTCCCAACCATCTCTTGCTCCTTCCCGCTGCTCCCCACCCCTCCCAGTCCCATCCATCTCCTGCTCCTTCCCTCTGCTCACCTCCTTTCCCAGTCCAATCCAATTCCTGGTCCTTCCCTCTGCTCCCCACCCACCCCTCCCAGTCCCATCCATCTCTTGCTCCTTCCCACCCCTCCCAGTCCCATCCATCTCCTGCTCCTTCCCACTGCTTCCCACCCTCCCAGTCCCATCCATCTCCTGCTCCTTCCCACTTCTTCCCACCCTCCCAGTCCCATCCATCTCCTGCTCCTTTCCACCCTCCCAGTCCCATCCATCTCCTGCTCCTTCCCACTGCTTCCCACCCTCCCAGTCCCATCCATCTCCTGCTCCTTCCCACCCTCCCAGTCCCATCCATCTCCTGCTCCTTCCCACTGCTTCCCACCCTCCCAGTCCCAACCATCTCCTGCTCCTTTCCACTGCTTCCCACCCTCCCAGTCCCATCCATCTCCTGCTCCTTCCCACTGCTTCCCACCCTCCCAGTCCCATCCATCTCTTGCTCCTTCCCTCTGCTCCCCACCCCTCCCAGTACTATCCATCTCCCCACCCCTCCCCCCCCGCGCGAGGTCCAAGATGGTGACTCCGTTTACCCCCTCTCTTCCTCCCTCCCTCCCTCCGGCGCAGGCAGCAGTCTTTTCCAGCGTTCCTGGCAGCTGTAGCGATATACACGCTGCCTTCGGTCTGCCCCGGAAGCCTTCTCTTCAAGTTCCTGTTCCCACCTATGCGGGAACAGGAACTTGAAGAGAAGGCTTCGGGGCAGAGCCAAAGGCAGCGTGTACAACGCTACCGCTGCCAGGAACGCTGGAAAAGACTGCTGCCTGCGCCGGAGGGAGGGAGGAAGAGAGAGGAGTAGACGGAGACGCTCCTCTCCGTCCGCTTGGCTTCCCTGCCCTCTCTGTCTGCGTCCCGCCCGAAAGGAAATGACGTCAGAGGAAGGCGGGACGCAGATAGAGAGGGCAGGGAAGCCAAGCGGACGGAGAGGAGCGCGTGCCTGCATGTGTTTTTTTTTTTTTTTTAACTAATGGCGCGGCAGCGCCTCGCGTCGTTTGGGGGGGCACTGCCCCCCCTCGCCCCCCCCAGTCTACGCCTATGAGAGGCAGTGATCTTGAGCTGGACAGGGATGGGAATGTTCCTATGGGTCCTGGGCTGCAGGACAGGTTAGAGCTGGTCACACAGGTGCTGGATGACAGCCCTGTCAAAGCGGTAACTATTGAGACATTGCTGGTCAGTAAGGTCCAAGAAACAGATATGGGGCCTGAAAACTCAGGGATGACTCTAACTCCTGCGGAGCCTCCCCTCCAAACTTTCCTCCTCCACCACCAAGGCATGAGCCATCAATGCATTCAGTGGATCCATATCCCACCACCACAGGTGCAACCCACTAACCCAGACACACTACTGTGTACACCTCTACCTACCTAAAGAAACCCAGCACCAACAAACACCACCCGACACTCACTCTCCCACCACCAGCGCACACTCCTTACACACACAGCAGCAGCAATCATTCACTCTCCCACCACTGACAAACAAGACAATCACATATACAGCAGCAGCAGCAGCACACAGCAATCACTCTCTCAGCAACAGCAAACACTCGTGCCAAACCCACTAAACATTCACTCTCCCAGCAGCAACCAACAGTCCTCACACATACAGCTCACAGCAGCAACACACAGGACAAACAGGTAAAGAGGTATAATAGGAGGTGTGTGGGCTGGGGGACAGTGAGTATTGGGAGGAGGGGCAGGATTCAGAGGAAGGGGTGGTTGTGACTGAGGAAGTGAGACACAGAGGAGGAAAATCAGGGAATGTAAGGGTGACAAGGTTCAGACTAGGGCAAACAGACAAATAGTAGCACAACAGTCAACAACTCTTTCTCAACAACCAATACCCCTAGCTCTCCACTCCCCAACTCCACAAAACCGCAACTTGGTTAAAAGACAAGTTGACTCTTAGATTAAATGCTTTTAAACCAGGTCTAATTGCTGACATTTTTATTCCCGTCAGTAGAAAATCATTTTGCTGTCCGTTATAGGCTGGAGACATTCATTCCATAAGATCACCCGTGATGTGGTCTTATGGAATACATCACGGGTAGTGGAATACATGGTCTTATGGAATACATCATGGGTAGTGGAACGCCCAGCATGAGCGATATGAAGTGTTTCTGCTGATTTTGGAAGCTTTCTGTGATGTATTATAAGTAAGGTCTCCAGATGAAGATATTTGAAACATAGCCAGTGTTGAGACTGAGACCAGGATAAGTGTAAGTCCCATAGGGTCAATTCTGTGCAAAGAATTGAAAAAGTTTTTAAAGGAATATATTTGGAGTGAGAAAGCAGTTTGAATTAGCTGTCGGGTAATCATCGCCATTGTTTGCAGTGGTGAGTGATCAGGAACAGATTCCCAGCGATGACAATAGCAACGGCAACAGCCACGGTGATGGAGTTTGTTATTAACTCAGCAGTGAAATTTTGAGTGGCTGGTGATAATTCACGGGCTTTTTTCAGAGCATTTCCCAAATGCTCCTACTCTTGAGGCTTGACGGCTTATGGTGGTGATTTTCAACATCATAAGAAACATCATATTGGAACTGGTGGAGATAAGTAATTTACAATATGGAATGATTGTTGTATTTGTAAGTTGTATCAGAGGCTGTCACATTACATTAGTTTAGTCAGTGTAGGAGAATATTTACTTTTATGTGCATAGGTTTTAAATGTGTATTTTTTACATTTTGTAGTGTGGGACGGATGCAGTTCCTGTGGGGTTCCTGTGGAAGTGTATGCTGCACTTGCGCCAGCCTCTCACCTACCGAGTACCAAGTTCTTTGAATGCTGTCTCCTCCTCCTCCTCCTTGCTTTAACAGCACAGATATGGAAAGCCTCCATTAAGGAGGTGGTAGAGATAGAAATGGTGAGGAAATTCAAAAAAGCATGGGATGAACACAGAGGATACCACAGTACAAAACAACCACTCCAGTCCAATTTTTAAAGGTGTTTTATGATTATAACAGAGAAAAAAGCCCTCAGAAGCCACTGGTAGATTACCTGTGGTTTAGTGCATAGTTATAAATCATTGGTTTAAATAACTTATGCAGTGTTTCTATCACTGGGCAAAAAAACTCTGTTATTTTATTTAGGGCTAAATTTGAAAAGCCTCAATTTAATGTAATGTTGACTGGCAGCACTAAATTATGTTGGCTGACTGCATTGAATACATCGGGCTCAGTTAAGAAAACCTGAATAGTATCAGCAAACCAAAAAACTTAGCTTTAAGCTGGTTTCAAACACTTGTCATAGTCCGTTCTACGGAGATCACCGTTTCACCTAAGACCACGGCTTCATCAGGAACGGAATGCTGACCATAAGCGGTTGCTGAAGTTGATGTTGAAGGTTCAATCTCTTTTCAGAAAATGGCGCCATGTATTCAATGCAGTCAGCCAACATAATTTAGTGCTGCCAGTCAACATTACATTAAATTGAGGCTTTTCAAATTTAGCCCTAAATAAAATAACAGAGTTTTTTTGCCCAGTGATAGAAACACTGCATAAGTTATTTAAACCAATGATTTATAACTATGCACTAAACCACAGGTAATCTACCAGTGGCTTCTGAGGGCTTTTTTCTCTGTTATAATCATAAAACACCTTTAAAAATTGGACTGGAGTGGTTGTTTTGTACTGTGGTATAATTTTTCGCTCCAGCGAACTGCATTTTGTTCTAGTTACTATTCGATATGAACACAGAGGATCTCTATTTAGAAAATGGAAGTTATAAAAAACCTAAACTTAAATGGCTGCATGTGTGTGGATGTGTCG
The DNA here is from genome assembly GCF_901765095.1 of Microcaecilia unicolor. Classification (NCBI taxonomy): domain Eukaryota; kingdom Metazoa; phylum Chordata; class Amphibia; order Gymnophiona; family Siphonopidae; genus Microcaecilia; species Microcaecilia unicolor. The sequence continues at coordinate 495,488,970 of NC_044032.1, forward strand.
TGTGACACTTACATGGTGACTGGCTATGATGAACTAGGGCCGATACCGGGAGACCTGTATGGTCTGTGTCTCATATATGGCAATCTGGTTTTGGATGGGCTGGAAAGGGTTTAGACAGCAACTTTAGTGGCTGGAACATGAGAACAGTGCTGGACAGACTTTTACGGTCTGTGTCCCGCAAATGAGAAGATGAATAGTCTGGAGTGCGCTTTGAGGGCAACTCCAGCAGTTCGAACATAAGGATAGGGCCAGGTGTACTTCTATGGTCTATGTCCCAGAAATGCCACAGAAAGACCATAATCAAGTATATAATATCACATTCATTGTTGATGTAATCATGAATTGATAATGATTGTGACTACTGGGCAGACTGGATGGACCGATCTGGTTTTTATCTGCTGTCATTTACTATTACTATTAATCCTCTCTCCTTCTGGGCTGATGCGTAGACCTCAGCTCTGACATAGGCATGAGCATCAGATGTCACCTGACCTCCTGGCGCGTGCATCTGGTGACCTCTTAGCACACAGTGCCAGTGAATCAGAGAAGTCTTATATGGGCGCACCAGAGTGTTCCTACTTCCGTTCCTTCCTTGCCTGCAGTGCTGTGGCTCAAACCCAGAGACTGAGAGAACCGACAGGAATTTTTTTAAATGTACCATTAAATTCTTGTGGGTGAGGACAGGTTAAATTCTTGCGGGGACGGGTAAGGTTCCCCATGGGGACAGGCGGGGATGGGTTAGATTCCCCATGGGGATGGACGGGGATGGGTTAGATTCCCTATGGGGATGAATGGGGACGGGTTGGATTCCAGTGGGATGGGCGGGGACGGGTTGGATTTCTGTCCGCATGCAACTCTCTACTCTAAACCTATGAGGAGCACTCAAGCGGAATCCAGAACTACTGAGACGGATGTAGAAACATTATCTACAGATCCTTTCTCTAAAGTTAAGCCCAGACCTTTTCTATTATGATGAATGAGGATGAAATGAGAAAATGCCCATAGCAATAAAGGGACAGACAGATGAAATGTGTGAAGGTAATATGAATTATGGGAGTGGGATGGGGCAAGCAAAAGCTCTAGAAGTGATAAAAAAATGTATGGAAGATCTAAAATAATGAATGGTCAGAAGATTTATGCTGAGAGATAAGAGAAGAGTGAAGGGGAAGTAGGAAATATGAGATTTAGAGTTCACCAGAGAAAGGGAAGCGTAAAATTCACCTGTTTCTTGGAGATGGGAACAATTTTATGGGGATTTTCCACAGTAAACTGCACAGTGTCTGCAAAATTTAAAAGGAATGCATTGTTAACTGTTCCTACTGAATCACAATGTAAGCTTATTTTAAGAAATTCAGCGTGTGACTGAACTAAAACAGAAAACTCATATAAATCAAAAGTCCCTCTGTTATAAAGTGCTTTTAACACTGGAAGAACAGTTAACTGAAATGTCTTTTGAAAGCAATAATACAGATTTGACAATCATTTAGAGCTGTGCTTGGCTCCGGTAAGTCTGAAACCAGCCAGATTAAGCAAAGTTCTTCCTGCTGTAACAGTATCAAGGGTAGATTTTGTTACCTTCATCACAAACACACTTGAGAGAAGAAATGATCAGAATTATTCCTGTATGAAGAGAAACCTATAAAATGCTTTGCAGATAGTAGTAAAGTTACAAAGCATCAAGCCTTTTTCATCTTGCCATTAAGAGCCTCTTATGAGCAAAAACACAATGAACGTCAAGTTCGTGATCATAAGATGTTTGTAATTTAGGCATAAAAAATGACAGAACTGGTAAAAATGTAAAGATTTGCCCTCTCCTAAATAATCTATAGAAGAACAGTTTATTATGAAAATGTTATAAGAAAGTTCATTGTTAATGTAGGATGTTCCTCATGAAGTTACTGCTTTTGTTTGATCAAACTATCGATGTTTATAGCTGTTTATATTGAGGCAATGATTAAACTGCTGGCATTTATTTATTTAATAATTTATTAACTGCATCATCCAAATTTCAAGGTGTCTTACAGTAAAAATAAAAAAACATACATGTTAAACAAATATAATATTCCAACAAAAACAAACAACAGACACTGGATCTCTTGACCAGATGTAAAAACAAAAAAAGGTTTATTATGTTCAATCACTGGAATGCTTTCTTAAACAAGTGAACTTTAAGATGTTTTCAGAACTGTAAAAAATTAGTCATACTATCACATAATTCAAAAGGAAGAGCATTCCACAGCTCAAAACCAACAATATAGGAAACAGATGAATGATAGTTATCTGATATGACTTGGAGAAAGGATGGGACAAACACTGTGGCTAGTTTCCTGTCTAAGGGTCTGCACTGATAATCAAGTACAACTATGTAACTATAGGAGTAGATAAACAGGGATATTCAGTAACTGGACAGTGCCACTGAATAGTCCCGCTAACCAGCCATCCCCTAACTAGTGAGGTTAGGGGTGGGCCGGGGCAGAATGGCAACCTAGCCAGTTAGCAGCAATATTCAGCCCACTAACTAGCTAGGGAACCGCATAAAGTTAGGAGTGAAAAAGGCTGTCCTAAATTTATGTTGTGAAGTTAACCAGACACCAGTCTGAAGATTGGCTGGTGCTCAGTTAACCTCTGGGTAGCGGCAGGAAAGATTCAAGAAGCTTCCACCTTCTGATCCCCCTCCAACCCTCCAAGAACAGCCCCCTTCTTCCCACCACCTGAAGCAGCACCTAATCCCCTATCACCCACCTCCTGAGCCCTAATTTTGAAATCTGGCTGCTCAGTTAACCACGGATAGTCATATCTTTGAATATTCAGTAAGCAGTCACTTAGATCTTTGTACATATTTACATAGACTCTATCCTTTACCCATCCTTTCATGACAGGAATAAACTCAAGGCTGTTTCCACTCCTCCTGGTATCAACCCGAACTCCTGCAGGCACAAACCCTTTAGGCTATCCTTCTTCCAGCAGTGCACCTCTCAGGGCTATACTCCGGCCTTGGACAGGCTTCCCATATCCTAATCCCACTTCCAGGCTGGACTCTCCTTGTCCACTTGAAGCTCACTCTCCTTCTCCGTTGCCACTTATGGGGAAGCAATGTCTCTTATAATCAGCCCATATTTATTTCTTGCACTCCAGGATCCCCCAGAACTCCCAAGGGTCCTGGCAAGGGTACAGACAACCAAACACCTCTTGTACCTCACCATAACTCCTTTTGTTAAGCCCAAACTCCACCCCTGCTGTCACTCTTCACAGGAACACACTTCTCTCTGCAACTTATTCCAATACCACTCTCATTGGGCTGGGCTTCCTCCCACCCAAGGACATCCTAACTCCACCCCCCCCCCCCCCAGGGCCTCCAGAATGGTAAAATTATGTATCATACCTGATAATTTTCTTTCCATTAATCATAGCTGATCAATCCATAGACTGGTGGGTTGTGTCCATCTACCAGCAGGTGGAGATAGAGAGCAAACTTTTGCCTCCCTATATGTGGTCATGTGCTGCCGGAAACTCCTCAGTATGTCGATATCAAAGCTCCATTCGCAGGACTCAGCACTTAGAGAATTACACCCACGAAGGGACACTCTGCCCAGCTCACCACCGCCGAAACGGGGGAGGGGAATTAACCCAGCTCATCCCCACACAAGTGGGGGAGGGGAATCCGTCCAGCTCATCCCCGCGGAGCGGGGGAGGGACACCACACCCGCCGATGCGGGGGGATCTGGCTTATCCTGCAACCGCAACCGCGGGAGGAGCTGACTGACCCTAACACCGCCGAAGCGGGAGGGGTCCAAAGCTGCCCTACAGCCACACGAAGCGGGAGGGAGTGCCGGCAGAATTTAAATCTCAATCCAGCCCCGTAAAACGGAGGGGAGAGGAATGCAGCAGCTCACTGTAACACAAACTCGTCTCAACTCTTGAAGAATCCAAGTGAAAGAAGAACTTGAACACGAAGTCCTCCTGAAGTAACTGAAGGCTAAACTTGAACCTAAAATTCAACCAGAATATAAACAGTACAGATATCTGGGAGGGGCTATGGATTGATCAGCTATGATTAATGGAAAGAAAATTATCAGGTATGATACATAATTTTACCTTCCATATCATCAAGCTGATCAATCCATAGACTGGTGGGATGTACCGAAGCAGTACTCACCCAGGGCGGGACATAGAAATCCCTGACTGCAACACTGAAGCTCCAAACCGGGCCTCCGCCCGAGCAGCCACAGTCAAGCGGTAATGCCTGGCAAAGGTATGGGCCTTCCCCGCGGCCACCTAAGCCGCTGCAATGGCTTCCTTGCCCATCTTGCCACTGTAGGCTTAGAAGCCTGCAGACCCTTACGAGGACCTGTAAACAGGACAAACAGATGATCCGATTTCCGGAAATCATTGGTCACTTCCAAGTATCTGATGATGACTCGTCTCACATCCAGAAATTGAGAGCAGAGTATTCCTCTGGGTAGACCTCCCTACGAAAGGAAGGGAGACAGAGCTGCTGAATCACATGGAAGCGAAAAACAATCTTGGGCAGGAAGGAAGGCACTGTGCGAATAGTCACTCCTGCCTCAGTGAACTGCAGAAAAAGCTCTCGACATGAGAGTGCCTGGAGCTCGGAAACTCTTCTGGCTGAAGTGATAGCCACCAAAAAGACTGCTTTCAACGTCAGGTCTTTCAGAGATGCCCTCGACAAGGGTTGAAAAGGCGGCTTCTGCAATGCTCTTAGCACCAGGTTGAGATTCCACGCAGGCACCACTGAGTGCAGAGGAGGGCGCAGGTGATTAACTCCCTTGAGAAAGTGCACCACATCTGGCTGCGAAGCCAGGGAAGCACCCTTCAGGCGGCCCCTGAAGCAAGCCAGAGCCGCTACCTGAACTTTCAGGGAACTGAGCGACAGGCCTTTGTCCAGACCTTCTTGCAGGAATGCCAACACTGAAGAAATTGGAGCAGTGAAGGGAGAAAGTGAGCCTGCTTCACACCACGCTGCAAAGATACGCCAAACCCTGGCGTAAGCAGTAGAAGTAGAGCGCTTCCTCGCTCTCAGCATAGTGGCGATGACCTTGTCTGAGAAGCCCTTCTTTCTCAGACGCTGCCGCTCAATAGCCAGGCCGTAAGACCAAAGGGGGAGGGATCCTCCATCACCACGGGACCCTGATGAAACAGGCCCTGCTCCACTGGCAGCCGCAGAGGATCGCCGACTGAGAGCCTGATCAAGTCCACATACCAGGGACGTCTGGGCCAATCCGGACCCACCAGGATTACCCTGCCGGGATGCTTTGCCACCCGGTCTAGCACCCTGCCCAACATAGGCCAGGGCGGGAACACATAGAGAAGCTCTTGTGTCGGCCACTGTTGGAGAAGAGCATCTACTCCCAGGGATCGAGGGTCCCGTCCTCTGCTGAAAAAGCGCGGCACTTGACAATTGGCCGATGACGCCATCAGATCTAGGCTCGGCTGGCCCCAGCGCTTCGTGATGCCCAAGAACGCCTGAGCAGATAGCTGCCACTCTCCGGGCTCCAAGGTATGGCGACTGAGAAAGTCCGCCTTGACATTCATGACTCCGGCAATGTGGGCCGCTGACAGCTGTTCCAGGTTCGCTTCCGCCCACTGGCCTAGATTCATGGCCTCCTTGGCTAGAGGGGCGGTCTTGGTACCTCCCTGGCAGTTGACATAGGCCACAGCCGTGGCATTGTCCGACAGGACCCGTACAGGCTTCAACATCAGTACCGGGATGAACTCCAACAACACCAACCGAATGGCTCTGAGTTCCAGGAGATTGATAGACTACTTGCCTCTGCAGGAGACCAGAGCCCCTGCGCTGTCCTTCCCAAGCAGTGGGCTCCCCAGCCCATCAAAGAGGCGTCTGTCGTGACGACAATCCACTCCGGGGTCACCAGAGGCATTCCTGCAGACAACTTGTCTGTCTGCGTCCATCAGCTCAGCGCCTTGCGCACTGCTGGGTCCAAGGGAAGGCGCACAGCATAATCCTCCGACATCGGAGTCCAGCGCAGCAGCAGAGATTGTTGTAGTGGTCTCATATGAGCCCTGGCCCAGGGCACTACTTCCATCGTGGCCGTCATAGAGCCCAACAGCTGCACGTAGTCCCAAGCCCGAATAGGAGAGGCTACTAGGAACTAGTCCACCTGAGCCTGAAACTTGACAATCCGATTGTCTGGCAGGAACACTCTGCCCACTTGGGTGTCGAATCGAACTCCCAGATACTCCAGGGACTGAGTCGGGCGCAGCTGACTTTACTCCCAGTTGATGATCCACCCCAGGGAGCTCAAAAGAGCAACCACCCGGTTCACAGCTTTGCCGCACTCTGCATAAGAGGGGGCTTGGATCAACCAGTCGTCCAGATAAGGATGGACTTGAACTCCTTCCTTCCTCAGGAAGGCCGCGATGACCACCATTACTTTGGAGAAGGTCCGCGGAGCAGTAGCCAACCCGAACGGGAGGGCTCTGAACTGGAAGTGTCGGCCCAGTACTGCAAAACGCAGAAAGCGTTGATGAGGAGGCCAGATGGGAATATGCAAGTACGCTTCCTTGATGTCCAAGGATGCCAGGAACTCTCCTGCCTTCACTGCCGCTATAACAGAGCGGAGGGTCTCCATGCGAAAGTGCCGAACTTTCAAGGCCCAATTGACCCCTTTGAGGTCGAGGATAGGCCGTATAGAACCTCCTTTCTTTGGTATCACAAAGAAAAAGGAGTAACATCCCTTGCCAAGCTGATTTTCTGGCACCGGAACGACCGCCCCCAGGCGGATCAGATTGTTCAAGGTCTGCTGCACTACCACAGCTTTGACCGGAGACTTGCAGGGAGAGAGTACAAACCCGTCTTTTAAGGGTCGGCAGAACTCTAGCTTGTAGCCGTCTCTGATGACTTCCAGCACCCAAGCGTCTGAAGTTATTGTGGTCCACTCGCCCATAAACGAGGACAGCCGTCCTCCAATCTGCACTGGGGCGTGGACCAAGGCCCCGTCATTGGGTACGAGACCCTGGGGGAGGACCGGAGGGAGCACCTCCGGGACGGCGGTCTCTGCGAAAGGAATGCTGCTTGGGGGAGAAGTTCCTCTTGAAGGAAGAGGGGGCAGAAGAGCCCGACCTGCCCGGGCGGTACCGACTGGCTTCCTGAAACCGTCCTCTGGAGGTACCAGGGCGAGTACTAGCCCGAACCCTGACCTCTGGTAACTTCTTGCCCTTAGACGTGCCGAGATCGGTCACAATTTTGTCCAGCTCGACCCCAAAGAGCAGCTTGCCTTTAAAAGGCAATCTAGCCAGGCGGGATTTAGAGGCGTGGTCAGCAGACCAATGTTTCAGCCAAAGCCACCGCCGCGCAGAGATTGTCTGAGCCATGCCTTTCGCTGAGGCCCTCAAGACATCATACAGCAAGTCTGCCAAATAGGCTAAGCCCGATTCCAGGGCCGGCCAATCAGCCCTCAAGGAAAGATCCGAGGGGAAAGCCCGCTGCACCATAGTCAGGCACGCCCTGGCCACATAGGAGCCGCAAATTGAGGCCTGCAAACTTAAAGCAGCTGCCTCAAAGGACGACCTTAAGGCCGCCTCCAATCTTCTGTCTTGGGCGTCCTTTAGGGCCGTGCCACCTTCCACCGGCAACGCCGTTTTCTTAGTCACCGCAGTGATTAAAGAATCCACGGTAGGCCACAGATAGGCCTCACGTTCACTTTCAGTCAAAGGATAGAGGCGGGACATAGCCCTAGCCACTTTAAGGCTTGCTTCCGGGACATCCCATTGAGCCGCAATTAAGGTGTGCATGGCATCATGCACGTGGAAGGTTCTAGGCGGGCGCTTCGTCCCCAGCATAATGGCAGAGCCAACAGGGGCTGAGGGAGAGACGTCCTCCGGAGAGGAAATCTTCAAAGTGTCCATGGCCTGTACCAACAGGTTGGACAAATCCTCTGAGCTAAAAAGCCGCGCTGCAGAGGGGTCATCCGCTCCATCCGAGCGGGGATCCGTCTCCTCCAAGGAATCCGCAAAGGACCGTTGGGAGACCTCAGATACGCTGCCCTCATCTACATCGGAGGAGACAAAGTCCTCCAAGGCCTGGGAATCAACCTGAGGGCGTTTACCTCTGGGAACCTCAACCTCTTTACCAGACGAGGGAGCAGGGGCAGCGTTTTGCATAAGGAAGGCCTGATGCAGCAGCAAAACAAACTCGGGGGAGAAACCCCTCAGACTGTGTACTTCCGCAGCCTGGGCAACAGCCCTAGACGCACCCTCAACCGGCGCTCGCAAGAGCGGGGGAGAGACATGCTGCGCATCCAAAATGGCGTCTGGCGCGACACTCCGCGAAGGAGCCACGCGGGAAGAACGGCGCTTAACTTTAGCCGCTTTTGTGCCGTCGCCCAAATTAAGGGCGTTCATGGCATTAATGTCTCCAACCTCAAGGGCGGCCCAAGAAGAAGCCGTCCGAGCCGCATGGCCGGCCAAGATGGCGGAGGCGAGGAGCGGGGGATGGGCGTTTATGGCGGGAAAAATCGCCACGCCGGAGGAAGGACCGGGACATTCATCGGCCACGAAACTGTCACCCAACAAGGGCAAATCAGGCTTTAAGACCCCCGCATCCCCTCTAGAAGCGCCCAAGCGATCCGGGGAGCGACTCTTTACGCCCTCGCCCTCCGACGCCATATGCCACGTGGAGATAAATCGGGGAACCCCCTGCCCGCTATAAAAAGGTAAAAATTACCTGCTGTCCGCTCCGAGCTGTAACGACCTGGTGTCCCAGTGAGTAGCTGCAATAAACGTTTAAATAAACGTCGAAATAAACGCCTTTAAGGACGTTCAAAATTTTTTTTTTTTTTTTAACGGAGCCAGCGGGAGGGGGGAGAAAAGGAGGGACCTGGCACCACCAGGTTTGCACTTGCTCAAAAGAGCCCTCAACCCCAGGCACTCAATAAAACCTAAAAATTAGGCTTGGAGGCCTAGCCAGAGCTGCTGCTGTGTGTGACCACCACCTGCTGAGATAGAGAACATACTGAGGAGTTTCCGGCAGCACATGACCACATATAGGGAGGCAAAAGTTTGCTCTCTATCTCCACCTGCTGGTAGATGGACACAACCCACCAGTCTATGGATTGATCAGCTTGATGATATGGAATGGGGTATTACAGAAAGAAAAAAAAAAGGCTAATGTAGTAGGACCATTCAGAGAGAAGACATGGAGCCGAGGGCAGTATACAGACCTACAACATACACAAATAGATGTCAGACACCCCATAATAATTAACAACCTATCTCCGTTCCAGTAACAACCTTGCCACCGTCTTACATTTTAATGGACACAGTGTGTCATGTGCAAGGTCATCATTCTTACTCTTCTCTGACCCATTCCATCTGATATCATTAAAGGACTGTTTTCTGAGATATATGGCATGGAGACAGTGGTACTATCGTAGGGGTCCTAGAAGCCATGTGTGCCCTGGGCTTTCATCACATATATGGTGATCAGCCATCCAGACTGACTCTGTCTGTTGTCACAGCATGGCTACATGCTTGTATCTGCAAGGCAGATGCTGGGTGACATGGCTGCAGATGACATCGATGTTATATATACTGTGTAAAATGGCACTAATAGAGCGTGAATATACTTAGCAAGCATTATCCCTTCTAGCACCCACCATAAACCGGACACCCTCAGTCTGCAGCCATAAACTTCCCAGATTAGGATTAATCAGGGCAAATATCATCTGCATCACACATACTGTGAGACGATTGAGATTTTGTGGCTGTCAGGATCAAGTTTTATAAATTGACAGGTAGTGGTGATGGCTGATCCCTTGGAAGCTGGCGCCCAAGCACATGCATGGTTAATGAAATGGATGGGGCTGGCCTGATCACATGCAGCTAGTTCTGCAAGATGCAAGGTTTTACATAATAGCATAGGTT